>NW_024424119.1:42509352-42709788 GCF_017311325.1 Ursus maritimus
TGGCAGTGTCTTCCCAGAGAATTAACAACTCAAATTTTATCAGCAAGCCTTAAATGTTGGCAATAACAATTACTTGCTCAGGAGGAAAGATAAGAGAGCTCAAAATTTTTAGCATCTTTTTCATGCTTGCTGAGGCTATAAAGTGCACTTTATGTAATATTCTCCGCAACAGTATGTGGTAAAATATTCTCCATTTTACAGAGAAGTTTGAAACTCAGATACCTTAACATACAAATTTGCAAGATATGAATGGGGGAGCTGAAGTTCATACCTACCTTTCTTGTGCTCCAAAGCCCATATTTTTATATTAGTGTCATGTTTCGAAAGACGTCATGAACATCTTCAAGTTTCTAAGGTGCCAGTCATTTAACAAACATCATGAGCGTCTGCTATGTGCCAGTCTTTGTGCTTCGTGTCGGTGTAGATAGTGATGAACTAGATAAATTCCGTGACTTCAGAGAGCTTTTAAATGTGTACGCATACGAAAAGTAGAAGGTGACTTAATATCTAAGAATTATGGTTAAACAAAAGGAGCAGATTGAGTTGTAGGAAGATCATGAGTTGGGGGTCTGCCATATTGAATTCGAAATGCCATGCTGTGCGGAGATATCTAGAATGTAGGAGTTATACATTTAGAAATTAGCTGCATATCTGTGGCATTTGAGGCCTTAAAAATAGATGGGTTTGCCAAGGGTAGGGTCTCGTAGTAAATTTCAATTTGCTCCTAAGTGTTTATTGAGCTTTTAAAAGAGAAGAATGGATTAGGTAGTGTTTTCCAGAGTTCACCATAGAATCCTTTTAACAGAGAAAGTCTCAGAGCCAGTGTTCCAGAGCACACACTCTGAGAAATTACAGTCTAGTCTAGCAAAGAGAAGAGGGCTCCATTAATCCACACAAACTAGATTTCGCTCCACTAGCAACTAACGTGCATCTCTCAGTGGTTTAAAATAACAAAGGTTTATTTAGTGCTTATCCCTCATCAGTTGGCAGGGGGAACTTCACTAGTTGTTGTTACTCAGGGAGCCAGATTGGTGGTGTAACCACCATCTTTAATGTTCACCTCTGCATGAGAGGGAGGGAAAGAGCAGGGAAAGAGACGTCTGGTGGGCTGCAAGTCGATCTACTAAGTTTCCTGGCATGACAGAGATGCATATTACTTACCTTTATAACTCGCTGGCTAGGACTCTTCTGTTCCACTCGACCACAAGAGAGATTGGAAGTGTGATCTTACCGTGTGCCCAGAGGCTGATCCTACCATGTGATCAGAATGATTTGGTGAGCATAAGTTACATTCATCGTAAGGAGACAACCTTGAGGAATTTCTCTTCTTGTAGAGCAAGAGAAAGAGCCTTGAACAAAAGGGATAATCAAAGAGGCTGATGAAATATTTCAGAGTAGAGTTTAAAACACAGATTTTCCTGTGCTCTGATCATTGAAATACTCTTTTCAGACTTCTCTTTCAGATTTCTTTCTCTCTGGAAGGTGGGATGAGGATTACTGGAAATTCCGTGCTGGCCTAAGTTTCGCTCTGATATTCTAACGTTTCACCATTTCCCGTCTTTCCGATCTAAGGTCACATTTCTTTCTTTTCTCTTTTCTTTTCTTTCCTTTCCTTTCCTTTCCTTTCCTTTCCTTTCCTTTCCTTTCCTTTCCTTTCCTTTCCTTTCCTTTCTTTCTTTTTTGGATGGATTGTTGATTCACCATGTCTGGAGCCCTCACCTGTGTCACTTTTTCTTCCCAAAATCCTTCCTGACATCTTTCTGGTTGGTGATCAACTTTTCCTTTCTTTCATGGTTTAAGGAGGTTAGACAAGAATCATCCCATTTGACCTTTGTGGTTTCACTCCTGGTGTTCTCTTGCTCAGACTTCGGTGCCTACCTCTAAGGAGCCCCACCCCTGGGTGGTGAATGGACTTTCTTCCTTTCTCCCCTACTGTCAGTTCTGCTCGCAAAGCTGGCCCCCCTGATCAACCCATAAGCCAACTTCTTCATCTTACTTAAGGTAATATGACAAAGTGTGATGTACACAGGATTTGGAGTCCAACAGACTATGTAGAATCCTGGCTTTACCAGTCGTAGCCATGTGACCTTGGATGAGTTACTTCTTGCCTTACTCAGTCTTTCTTTTCTCATCTATAAAGGAAGTGACACAAAACCTCACAGACCAGTTGTGACAGAGGAGAAGGAAGGTAGTATGTGAATATTGCTTCTTGTATCATTTGCATACCTTACCACCCAAAAACTTAATGACTCAGAACACGAGCAACATGTCGTGGCTCACAAGTCTTTAGATCTCCTACAAAGTTCTGATGTGGCCAGGCTTAGGTCATCTCAGGTGTGCTCACACATGCGTTAATAGTCTCTCAGTGGGTCAGCTGAGGCTGGCTAGTCTGCACCAGCTTCACCGATTCTTTGGCAGTTAGTTAACTGTGGGCTTGGGCAACAAAGGTGACTTGACTACGTGTCTTTCAACAACTAGCTAGCTAGGGTGGGCTTGCCTTCGTGGAAGCTGACAAAGATCCAAGGCAGAAACTGTAAGTGTGCAAGGCCTTTTGGGCCTAAGTTCAAAACTGGCACAAGGTCTCTTTTGCCACATTCTATCGGCACAGTCCCCGGGCTCTCCCAAATGTATGGGTTGGCGAAATAGACTCCACCTCTTGATGGGGGAAGCTGTCAAGGAGCATTACAAAGGCTGTTGGTGCAGGAACTTGTGGGACCTCGGAGCCATTTTTGGAAGCAGTCTGCCACAGTTGCACTTTCTTTCTTCTGCTCTCAAGTCTTTCATATCCTGCTTTAGTTCTGGCCCCACCACTTGCGAACTTCTTGAAGCCAGGGTCTATGTGTTACGCATCTCTACATTCCACATTTTCTGAGCACCACATGAATACAACTGTCATCACCACCATTCATTGTGCTGAGTTTATTCCAGGCTCTGTTTTAATCATTTTTCAATACATCACGTTGTCCTAACAACTGTTGTCTTTATAATTACAACAGTTGACTATCTTCCCGTTCTCATACACTTAGTAGGTGCCCAATAAAAATGTATTAAATGAACTTATTTTTCTTCTGCCCCTGGCTATTCTGCAGGGCTAACACCTGCTTTGTGGTTCCAGCAGATGGATCCAGAAGTGAGACAGTGAGTCAATCATTCCCATCTCTGACTTCTCCCAATACCCACTTCTGTGGCTCACCTGTCTCACCTCCAATTCACCCCACAGACTTGTTATCCTGGGTTGAATTCAGCCTCCCATGAACTCTTGTAATACTTCTCGTGCCCCACAGTGCCTGTATTACTCATCTTGCTCACCCACACACGTCCTACTCCCCTCGGTTCATGTCTTTGCCCACAGTCCTCCCAGGCCTTTGCTTATGTGAGTTTATCACAGTTATTTTTCAGAGAGAGATACCATAAAGCTTTATGCTTACTCACGAAGAGCAATAATAATAGCAATGTCTTTGTAGTGCTAAGTACCTGTCCTGACATCTCTTTTAATTTTTGGAACCACCCTGATAGATGTGTGATACAGGTACAATAGTCCCCATTTACAGACATCACCACTGAGGCATGGAGAGGCTTAGCAGCTTGCTCAAGGTCACGCAATACAGTGATGTCAAAGATGGGAAGGAAACTCAGGCTTTATGATTTATAGGCCATCTTCTTTTTTCTTTCTTTTTTTAAAAATTTTTTTATTATGTTCTGTTAGTCACCATGCAGTACATCATTAGTTTTTGATGTAGTGTTCCATGGTTCATTGTTTGCGTGTAGGCCATCTTCTTACTCAACCTGATCGATTCTGAAGTTTCATACATTTCTCCAGCCTTTCAGTCTGTTGTCCAGCTATGCTAACTCAACATCTCAAGAATCATCTAATGGACATCGGCTGCACGCCAGGCACAGTTCCAAAATGGAAGGCATGCAACGTCTGTCCATCTAAGGGAAGGCACTGCTGTGTTGCATATGAGAGGGCTTTGTATTTAAGTAGCCCTGGTTTCTAGTCGAGTTTCTATCCCCTGCTTGTTTTGAGATCTTGAGTAAATTTTATATACGCTTAATTTTCAGTTTCTTCATCCCGTAGAAGTGGTATTAACCTTCACACCACAGGTTTATTAGGACAATTAAATGAGATGATGGAGATAAAGCTCTGACACATAGGAGCCACTCCACTAGGCTACTACTATTGTTGTTGTTGTTAATAAATATAAACAAGGTAAGAATGAATCATGTCAGTCACGATTGCCCAACCCTCCCCTCATCACATTTATGTCTCCATTATTCATTCCTTGTTTGTCAACCAGAGATAGAAACCTTTTTGTTTTATGTACCTCATTCTAGGATGACCCTTCTAGCTCAGAGTGGTGATTTGAAACATTTGTGACATATCTGGATCCCTTAGGTATCTTTTTTTTTTCCTTATGCAAAGGGACATAGGAGCTAGAATGGTAGCCTTGGAGAATAATTGATATCCAGAAAAATCTACGGGGATGAAACAGTGAGCTCTTCATCTCTGGACTCGCATGGGACCCAATTTCTGAATAGTGAACATAGCAGCATGGGCTATGATATTTAGAAGAACAGTTGGTTCAAACCCTTATGATCTAAAATTCTTTTAAGTCGATTTTACATGTCTATAGCTTTCTTATATTCTGAGGTGTATTAAAAATCTACAAAGTGAAAGACAAATCTAGACAAATCATAAGATTTTTCCCTCCAGTGTTTTATCCTCTGCAGTGTTCTCACAATAGGTGAATCAACATCTTGGCTGGATTAGTTTTGTGCTGCTTTGTTTACGAGCAGGTTTGCATTTCTTTCTTTCCACTTAGCCATCTCAACAGCCATGCGAGTTAAAGTTATAGGTCATTTGTAAAACTAGAGGGGAGGAAATTGGACTGAGAGGGGTAAAGTGGCATGCCCAAGTTTGTGAAGTTCATGATAGGAAAACTGTAAATCATACTTTAATAAAGTGGTGAAAAAACCAACCACACAAGAAAGTCTGATGCATGTTCCCTGACTTTCACCCCAACCCAGCCACCTGTGTACCCCGGTGGCTGTGCTGAAATAAGAAAAGAGGGGACCAAACTTGTCTGGTGAAGGCTTTTTCTTCCATACTCGGCTATGCAGGAGCCCTTGTAAAGCAGGACTTTCTACTTGAGGATTGGAGAATTGGAAAGAACCAAATGGAACCATAGAAGACAGATTGCTCTGTGAAGGAGCAAGGAAGGGACTGAATAATTCAGTGAAATTTAATGGGCTTTTCAGAATATGCCAGCAATCTGTTCCCATTCTCAAATCAGATGCCACCGAGCCAGCACTCTTCCTGTCTGTCTGATCCATTTGAGCAGTCTCATTGGGGGACAAATGATGGTTCTTCCTAGAAGGTGGAAGTCCCTGTCCCGACAAAGGTTATCTTTTGAAAAACTCATTGTGGATGTTGGGGGTTGATTTGCGTGGATATTGGTGGGGCTAAGTGAGGTAGTAAGTTTCTTGAGGATTCCCTCTTTTTGGACCAATTGTTATACACTAGAGCAGCAGAGATGTACTAGGTGGAAGCTTCTGGCCCCGTCACAGCTCTCTCACATCTGTGATGTCATGATCCCGGTTACCATTCTGGATGTCAGCTTACCGCCTGTAAAACGAGGAGGTTGGACTCTCTCCGAAGGATCCTTTGAGTTACGAAATTTCATGGTTTTCAGTCACTTAGTAAAGTAAAGTGCTCTCCTTGGGACTTATTTGGATGAGACAATCTCGTATCACCCACCTTGGGCAGATTCATCTAGTTGAGCCTCAGTTTCTTCATCTGTAAAATGGGCACAAAAGACGGCACATATAATAGACTGATGGAAAAAGGTGGAGTCCATTCTCGCATGTAAAATTCTTTGTTGCTGAGCTTAGCACCTAGCACTCAAATTTTAGCTGCCATTGTTAATCATATTTAGTATTGTCCTTGTTCTGACTTTTATTCCTTTTTCACTGACCCATGAGCCTCTGAGGCCAGAGCAAGATATAAAGTGAAATTGCATCCCTATGGATGTATGGGGCCTCCAAGAAAGATGAACACTTCCCATCCTCAGGGCTATCAATGAGTAACATTTGCTATGGAAAATCAACTCCCCCAAAGAAAGAGAAGTGTTCAATTTCAAGCATGAGAAAAGAGAAGGAAACAAAGATGAGTCACAGCCCTAAAATGTTCAAACACCGTCCGTGTTATTATCTCAGCAGCCAGGTATCTAGTTCTTCCACAGCTATTTAGCATAATGGAGAGCTGCCGACAAGCTTCTCAGCAGAGCTCTCGCTTACAGGTGTATAACCACAGTATTAGCTGGGACTTCAATTGAACAACATACTCTTCTCATGACTAAGTTGAAGGGCTTTTGCTTTCAGGGCACGCCATCTGCTTAATATAGAAATGCTTATGTGTCTGTGCTAGATCGCCCAGGAAGATTCACGCTCCCTTCTCCAACACACGGGGATGGAACAGAGTCAAGTCCCCTTTTAGGTTGGTCTCTCCTCTTGTTCTGCTGCGCTTTATCACCAGACGGGTTCCATTTCTCACTTGTCTCATGTCCTTCTATTCAGACAATGGAAATAGTGAACTGAGACTGTGTATCTCCTTTATTCATTTGATTACAAACATAAAACATACTCTGTAAGAAAATTCAAGTAATAGATATGTTCACAAAAATGTAAAATTACTTACCCAACTACTACAAGCTCATCCTCTGAAGATTGGGACTATTAATGATATAGACACTGTGACTGTAATTTATAATTAGATGGGGAGAAAAATCATCCAATGGAATTCATTGTATAAAGGGCATTTGTTTGTGAATATGTTTCAGTTAGAAAATGAACTCCTAAGCTAGAGAACAAGAGCCCTAGTTATGGTAAGAAGGGTTTGGTGGGGTGGGGGTGGGGAGGAATAAACACAAGGGTTATGTTGTTACTCTGGAGGTAGAGAAAGGGAGAGGAGAGGGCAGGACCGAGGGGAAGGAAGCGATGTGGAAGCCAGCAAGATGTCAGGGGGCCATATTTGTTTTGATGCCACCCTATATGCTTAAGAATAACTCTTACAAATCTTCAGCAATGTCAACAAAAATAAGAAAAGACTTGGATGTGAGTTAATTCTTGGGGATGCAGCTAAAAGGATTGAGTTTGGCATCCGGTATCAAATGAGCTATAATGGAAGCGGCATGGAAATGTGGATATGGGCAAGAGCATACGGGGAAAAGTCCTGAAACCTGCAGACGTCCCAGGAAGGCTTTTCAATGTTAAGGGTAGGTCTGGGGCGGGGTGAACTAAGGCTTCCAGTGTCAAAGATCCTCAGCTACTGATACACATATATACGTATCCGTATGCTTCATTGTTGTACGTGTGTATAATATATGCATAAACATGTCTGCGCATCCATATGTGCATATAGTATATATATAGAACCACAAAAATATATATGCTATTGTTTTGCAACTTGCTCTCTTTCACTCAGAAATATATATGACATTGATTCATGGTATTTCATAACTATTTTGTGATCACCTGCAACGATCCAGGCACGATGGCGCAGGCACTAGAATCCGCCAGGAAGAATCTTTTCATGTCAACTGACCTATCT
Source organism: Ursus maritimus (assembly GCF_017311325.1). Lineage (NCBI taxonomy): Eukaryota > Metazoa > Chordata > Mammalia > Carnivora > Ursidae > Ursus > Ursus maritimus. The sequence goes on from NW_024424119.1 coordinate 42,516,962, forward strand.
ATCATTGTTTTTAATGACCACATCGAATTGCGTTTGTTTTGTTTCGTTCTGTTTCATTTTGATAACAAGTCGTCCAGTGATAGACATTCGGGTTATTTTTAGTCTCTTTTGACTGTTACACAGAATACTGGTATATGTGTGCATATGTGCAAATATCTTGAAGGTATCTTCCTTGAAGAGGGTTAGAAGAGTCGGGGCACACGCCTATTTTCAGATTAAATCTACTGCCAGATTCACCCTCAAAAAGCTAATGTCACGAACACTATACTCGAATCTCAAATAACTAAAGACCTTTGTAGAAGCAGAACCCCATCAGATCCTGTCAGAATAGTGGTGATCATGATGACGGACCTGTATTGTCTTCTTACACGTGCCGGGTACGAGGCTCTGCATCTTTCAAACCTTGCGGATGTTACACAGGAGATAAAGGAGGCTCGGGAATAAAAGTCATTTGTCCATGAGAGACTACGGACTCTGAGAAACAAACGGAGGGCTTCGGAGGGGAGGGGGGTGGGGGAATGGGATAGGCTGGTGATGGGTAGTAGGGAGGGCACGTATTGCATGGTGCACTGGGTGTTATACACAACCAATGAATCATCGAGCTTTACATCGGAAACCAGGGATGTACTGTATGGTGACTAACATAATATAATAAAAAATCATTAAAAAAAAAAAAGTAATTTGTCCAAAGACACATGTTAGCAAATGGCAGAGGCAGGGTTTGAGCACTTCTCTGTCGTGCTCCAGAGCCCCCTCCTCCTACTTCATCACATGCAAGGTTTGCCTGCACAAGTATTACGAGCATTTTCCACTACGAAAAACAGCACAGTAAATGAAAGGATTCTATGACCAAATGACTCGAGGAAACACTTTATGAAGTGTGTACGTTTTTGGAGATTTACAATATTCATTAACTCAGGGAGTCCTCTGGGAAGGTATTTAACCAAGCCAAATAAACATTTCTCAAACTTACTTGATTGCAGAACCCTTCCATTAAAACATGTCTGTTCTGAGGAACACACTTTGAGAAATGTTGTCCTCATTGTATAGTATCTCTGTGATTCAATTCCTAGAATCTCAGGTGTTTTTTAAAGATTTTTAAATATCACCTACACTGAAAGATTGATATGGATAACACCCCTCCCTCCGTCATTTGCTGGAAGAGCTGCAGAAATGGGAGCTTACTACCTGGTGGGCCAGCCAATTCCATTTTAGGATAGCCCTGTTGTTAGAAAATTGTTTCTTATATATTCAACCCATATAACCCTGTGAAACTTATTCACCGACTCTCATTTCACCCATCTGCAGTTCCACAGAGTGTGCTAAATCTCACTACTCCCTTCAAATTTTTCAAGCCAGTAATTACATCCTAGTCCATCCGCCATCGTCTTATCCCTGTGTTTCATGGTCCAAGTTTTCCTTTCACCTGCTCTTACCTTATCATCTCCTTACTCTCAAGATGGTTCTCTCTTTAATGTACTACTGTTGCTGTGTATCGGCATCAAAGTGAGATACCCAGAACTGGGCACGCGTTCCAGGTGTGCGCTGAGCAGCAAGAATGAGGACAGAGCCAGTCTTTCTCTTGCTCCAAACATTCCCTTTCTATCGACGTACCCAAGGTCGGAACAGTGTGATTTTGTAGCCACGGCATATTAGAACTGCAGCTGCACTTAATAACAATGCAACCTCCTGAATAGCTCCTGATATGGAAGGGGAGGGGGTCGTCGATGATTGCAGCTTTTGAAGGAAGCAGACGTACAAGTGATGATGAAATTTTCTTCAGTGTAGCTCTCACTTCCAGGGAATATTTAACTTTGTGCTCTCCCGGCTTAAAGAGCTCTCTCTCTATCCAGAGAAGTAGATAAGTTAAGGGCTGGGGGGAGAGGGGAGCAAGCAACACAATGAACAGTAAAGGATGTATTATAGCAATTATTTGGCAAATTTTGAGAGGAAGATAAAAATCTTTATAGACCAGAAGAAAAGAATTTAGAATAATAGTAGGAAGAAAGTATAACTATTATGACAGTCTTTTGCATAGATCTTCTCTTGTTTGGTTTGGGTATTTTTTGTTGTCATAGGTCTTCTCTCTTCAACTTCATAACATGAAGGAGAATATGACCCATATTTTTAAAGGGCAGAAACTAAGGATTTGAGAGGTTAAAAGACTTGTCCAGTTCTAATCAGCTGGTAGATTATGCGGTCAAGATTTCTGCCCAGGTATGTTCAGTCTGAAAGTTCTAGAATTCTCTCATTCTAAGACTTTTCCCTCGAAAGCCCAAGATGAATCCCAGTGGTGTTGGGATGGAACAGCAAAGCCCAATGAGCTCTGCTTCTGAGACGGGCTGGTGGGGAGGGCCAGGTGAGGAGCAAGCAGCGTACGGTGACCTGGAATAGTCATGACTAATTGCCCAGTAAATGGCCCCCTTCAAGGCCTGCCAGAAAGAAACTCTCTCAGTTGCCCAGTATGAATTAATTATGAAAACCAAAAGCCTTATAGAGAACATGTTGCAGACCTCCCGTTAGGCTGCCTTGAACTTCATTTCTACCTTTGAAATTCTTTTATGGCTTCTTGTAATTTCCTCTGATCCTGGGGATACCTCTGCCCTGATGGAGAAGGAGCGAAGCAGTCTTAATTGGTGTCCTTTTCCTGTGTCAGACTGGGGTTGGCCGACTTGTTCACCTATGATTTTGATACTGTCAATACGACTGATAGATACTCACCGTTGAACATTTGCTGTGTGTCAGGCCCGGTGCTAACTGCTCTATCTGCAGCCTCGCTTCCAATGATCAAAAATCCTGTTTTGAAGTATTATTTTTGTTCTTTTAAACAGCTTTAACACAATAACAATTTAAAAAACAGAGGGGCAGGAGGAAACTTTTGGAGGCAAGGGATTTGTTTAGCACCTTGACTGCAGTTTAGTAGTATTATCCCCATTTCTACTGATAGGGGACCTACAGAGGCAACTTGCCCAGAACCCCAGGGTGAATCGGGAGGGGGCCAAAATTCAAATACAAGTCTGTCTGAAAGCAAAGCCTCGTGAACCCAATACTTAAACCGAAGCTGCTCAGACTTTGGAATATGTTGTAATTTCCTAAGTCTTGAACACACGTCCCGGCCCACATTCTGATTTAGTGGGTCTACCGTGGGCCATCCAGTCTACATTCCAGTAAGCCCCACCAGATAATTCTGAGCACCATGTCTGCAAAGGAAGGTTTTTTTAAGACTCTTAAGTAGCACCCTTTCTCAGTATGAATTCCACCCCCCACCCCAAAATGTGAATACAGCGTCCTTCTAATCAGAAAATAGCTGAAAAGCTGGGGGTGGGGGGAATGGATCCATGTCTGAAGAGAGAAGAAGTGAGTGAGGTTGGGATAATGAAAGAGGATGAGATGATCCATCCTGAAAATCCTGACACTCAGCGATGTCTGGAGGTTTGACTTACACCATGAGTTCCAAGCACAGGGATCTTCCTTTGCTTTGTCTGTTGGCTTCCTGAGTTACTGGTCGCAACAGTCCCTGGACCACCAACAACACAACAGTGAGAAGGAAGGAAAGCAGTGAGTGGGCAGGTGCTTGGTTTGCAAATCCATTGCCTCTCCCCTCCTGCTCCTACCAGACCCCTGCAACCGAGAGGAGTGAACCACTGTGCACAAAAGGGGCCAGACGGTGAGCAGTTCCTGAGGGATATGAAATGTATAACTTATGCATTGCCTGGAAATGCCATAAGAAATTAATATTTGTTACAGAAACAGCGGGCTGCATTAATATTTAAATGGTGAATGAATATTTAATCCAAAACTCTGGATGGAAAGGGGACAAGACAACCATGGCAGGAGCAGTTACAACCACCCGGTTAGAGATGTTAACGATTCATTGGCTCTGCGAGTAGTAATAATGCCACACGGGGTAGCCATTATATAATTCCTTTGAAATATGGGTAATGGACTCATCAGAATCAAAATCAGAACCAAAATCAGAACTGCTGTTTGTTCTTTGAGAGGCAGCATGGTGCATTGGACAGGGTGCGTCTGTGGAATGAGGGGAGCCTGCAGTTGGGTTCCGAGTCTATGGTTTACTGGCCGTTCAACTATAAACAAGTCCATTTACCTCCTTCAGCCTTATCTTCAAGATGAGACTAGCATCTACTTGATAGCATTGTTGGCAGCATGCATTAGTCGCCCCACTGGTGTTTCCTGTGTGGTTTCTCCTTATTTTTATAATGAGGGGAAAGAAAAAGTAAAGGTGACTAAAATATCTCTTCATTAAGCCCCACACCTATTTCTCAAAGAAAGACAATGACATTTTTATTTTCCTCTTTCTTCTTGATAGTTATACGTGTAATCATTTCACTTCGATGGAAATTACTATGACTAGTTTGGAGAAAACTATTTATCTAATTAAAAATCCCACTCTATCCATGACCCTTAAAATGCATTGGGACACTTGGGTGGCTCAGTCGGTTAAGCATCTGCCTTCGGCTCAGGTCATGATCCCAGGGTCCTGGGATCGAGTTCCGTGTGTCAGGCTCCTTTTTCAGCAGGGGGCCTGCTTTTCCCTTTGCCTGCCACTCCCCCTGCTTGTTCTCTCAAATAAATAAAATCTTTAAAAAAATGAAAATACGTTGATGATACCTGTTTATTTTATTTTAATTCATTTTTTTAAATATTTTTTATTATATTATGTTAGTCACCATACAGTACATCCCTGGTTTTTGATGTAAAGTTCGATGATTCATTAGTTGCGTATAACACCCAGTGCACCTGTTGAAATGCACTAAGATGTCTCCATATGGTCCCAATGTTAATGGTCACATTTACGATACAACTGCAGTGAATCAACAGACATCTCCTAGCAGGTAGTTCTTTCTCCTCCAGGGCTAGGCTACAGTCTTGTCATACGTGGTCCCCCTCATCCCTCCTCTGTGGTCCCACTACACTTTGTTAGCTTCTTTATCCCACCCCTTAGGACTTTCTCTATTTAAATAGCCACACACACAGGCTTTGGAGTCCAGTCGCCCTTAGATACTAGGCTGTGTTTCGCCTGTTACTCATAGCATGATCTGGAGCAAAGCCATCAGCCAACCCCTAGGCCAGGGGCTCTTCATCTGCAAAATTGAGACAATGGCATTTACCTCATTGAATTGCAAGAATCTGTGAAATACATATAGAAATTGAAATATTTTGGACCATTCCCATTTTTCAGATGAGGAAACTGATAGGCCAAAATCAAGTAACTTACTCAAAGTCGTTCAATAAGGACTAAACCCATGTCTTCAAATGAAGTCTTTTCCTTTTTTATTAAGATTTTATTTGTTTATTTTAGAGAGAGCACAGGGAGGAGGGGCGGAGGGAGAGGGAGTCTTAAGCGGAATGCGTGCTGAGCACGGAGCCCTACGTGGGGCTTGCTCTCAGGACCCTGAGATCACGACCTGAGCCAAAACCAAGAGTCAGAGGCTTAACCGATTACACCGCCCAGACACCCTCAGATGAAGTCTTCTTGAATCCACATTGTATGTAATAAGCCTCTGTAATATGCTAAGAAGACATATTTTTACATGTAAGCTTGCAGTCAAGAGCTAAGAACAGCACAGGAACGTATAATGCATTCTCTCTGAGAACAATAAGCCTCAATGGCTTTAGGTTGTGATGTTGAAATGCAGCAGGGTAGCTGTGTGCCTCATATGAGCCAATCTAGAAACCAGCACATTGAATATAATATGCCAATCATAAAAGCCAGAAAATTCCTCTTACTGCATTTATTTATTTTTGTATGAATTGGGGTGTGACTGATCTTAGTAGTGCTTTTCTCATATTCACTCTGAGTAAGAAACTATTCTAGTAGCTGTGTATTTCACCCAATCCTGATAGCTAACTTTTTCGGATGTATGAACCCTAAGACCCTAAATCTTATCTTTCTGCTCCTTAAAGAGGATATGTTTAGTGATGGCATCAGGCCTTATTCCATCCTCACTTCCCTAAGAAATCCATTAACTGAGTACATTACAAAAACAAAATCCCAGTGACTCTACAAAGGAGCTTCTGGAACTCTTAAGTCAGTTTAGCAATCTTGCAGGATACAAAGTCAACATAAAAAAAAAAATCGTATTTCTGTATTCTAGCAATGCATAATTAGAAACCAAATTAAAAAGATGATACTAACGGTGCCTGGGTGGCTCAGTTGGTTGCGTGTCTGCCTTCAGCTCAGGTCATGATCCCAGGGTTTCAGGATCAAGCCCCTCATCAGACTCCCTGCTGGGTGGGGAATCTGCTTCTCCCTCTTCCTCTCCTTCTCCTCTTCCCCCTGCTTGTGCCCTCTCACTCTTTCTCTCTCTCTCTCTGTCAAATAGATAAATAAAATCTTTAAAAAAATTAAAACTAAAAACACAGTACTGAAAAACTTGGTGTTTTAGGTATAAATCTTAGGTATAAATCTAACAAAACCTGTACAGGATCTCCAGAACACTTGGAAAATGAAGAAATTTTAGAAATACCTTCAATAGAGAAACATGCTATGTTCATGGATTGGAAAACGCGACAAAGTCCAAATGTCAGTTCGTCCCAAACTGATTTATAGGTTTAATGTAATTCCTAGCCAATCAAAGCAGGACTTTTGTAGATACAGACAAGCTGTAACCAAAAATTTATATGAAAAGACAAAAGAACTAGAATACCTAAAATCATCTTGAATAAAATGAATTAAATTGGAGAAATGACACTACTTGATTTTAAAACTAACTTTAGGATAGCTCTATTTTTAACTTCTTGAGGAACCTCCATACTGTTTTCCAGAGGGGCTGCACCAGCTTTCATTCCCACCAACAGTGTAAGAGGGTTCCCCCCCCCTTTTTTTTTTTAAGATTTTATTTATTTATTCGACAGAGATAGAGACAGCCAGCGAGAGAGGGAACACAAGCAGGGGGAGTGGGAGAGGAAGAAGCAGGCTCATAGCGGAAGGGCCTGATGTGGGGCTCGATCCCACAACGCCGGGATCACGCCCTGAGCCGAAGGCAGACGCTTAACCGCTGTGCCACCCAGGCGCCCCGAGGGTTCCCCTTTGTATGGAAAGAGCTGAGATGTCCATCGACAGATGAATGGATAAAGAACATGTGAAAAAATACATATATACACACAATAGAATATTATTGAGCCATCAGAAAGGATGAATACTTACCATTTACATCGATGTGAGTGGAACTGAAGGGTATTATGCTAAGTGAAATAAGTCAGTCGGAGAAAGACTATTATCATGTGGTTTCACTCATATGTGAAATATAAGAAACAGGGCAGAGGACCGTACAGGGAGGGAAAACTGAATGGGAAGTCGTCAGAGAGAGAAAAACCATGAGACTCTTAACTCTAGGAAACAAACTGAGGGTTCCTGGAGGGGAGGTGGGTGGGGGATGGAGTAACTGGGTGATGGGCATTAAGGAGGGCACGTGATGTGTTGAGCACTGGGTGTTACACGCAACTGATGGATTCTTGATCACTATATCTGAGACTAATGATGTATTGTAAGTTGACTAATTGAATTTAAATTTAAAAAAATATAACTTTATTTCTCTCATCTATGGAACATAAGAACTAGGGGGGCGCCTGGGTGGCACAGCGGTTAAGCGTCTGCCTTCGGCTCAGGGCGTGATCCCGGCGTTATGGGATCGAGCCCCACATCAGGCTCCTCTGCTGTGAGCCTGCTTCTTCCTCTCCCACTCCCCCTGCTTGTGTTCACTCTCTCGCTGGCTGTCTCTATCTCTGTCGAATAAATAAATAAAATCTTAAAAAAAAAAAAAAAAAGAACTAGGAAGATCGGTAGGGGAAGAAAGGGATAAAGAAAGGGGGGGTAATCAGAAGGGGGAATGAAGCATGAGAGACTATGGACTCTGAGAAACAAACTGAGGGCTTCAGAGGGGAGGGGAGTGGGGGAATGGGATAGGCTGGTGATGGGTAGTAAGGAGGGCACGTATTGCATGGTGCACTGGGTGTTATACGCAACTAATGAATCATCGAACTTTACATCAGAAACCAGGGTTGTACTGTATGGTGACTGACATAATATAATAAAAAACATTAAAAAATAACTTTATAGTCACCATCATCTATGCAATATAGTACTGTTGGAGGGATAGGCACATAGATCAATGGAACAGAATAAAGAAACTAGAAATAGACCCACACAAATACGCTTAGCTCATTTTAGGCAGACATGCAAAAGCAATTCAATAGAGAAAAGATATCTGTTTTAACAGATGGTTCGGGGACAATTTGGGCATCCATAGACAAAAATAAATAAACCATACTTCACATCTTACCCAAGAATCAACTCAAAATGGATTATAGCACTAAATGTAATAATGCAGGCAACCGCAAAACTCTTAAAAGGATACATAGAAGATCTTTGTGACGTAAAACCAAGGGAAGAATTCTTAGGTGTGATTCCAAAAGCCCAGTCTATAAAAGAAAAAACAAATGTTAAATTAGGCTTCATAATAGTTTAAAAGGTTTGCTCCGTCAAAGGCACTGTTAAGAGGATAAAGAGACACGCCATAGACTAGTAGAAAAGATTTGTAAATCACTTACTGGACAAAGAATTTGTACCCAGGCTATATAAAGAGTGGTCTAAGTGGAACAGTGAGAAAACAAGCAGTCCCCTTAGAAAATGACGAAAGACTTGTACAGTCATTTCACCAAATAGGATATATAGAAGACAAATAAGCACGTAAGATGTTCGACACCATTTGCCTTGAGAGAAATGCAGATTAAAAGCACGATGAGATGCCGCCGCACACTTCTGACAATGGCTCCAGAGTCTGGTATTACCAAGTGCTGGTGAGGGTGCAAAGCCAGGGGGTGTCTCATGCATCGCTGATGAGACTCTAGAATGGTAAGTCATGCTGGAACGCAGCTGTGCAGTTTCTTCTCAAGTTAAATATAAACTTCCCTTGTGAGCCAGGAATGGCCCTCCTGGGTATTTGCCCTACAGAGATGTCTCATTATGACACGAAAGCCTCATATGAATGTTCGTAGCACCTTTGCAATTTCAAACCATTGGAAACAACCTGATGTTCTTCAACAGAATGGAAGAACAAACCGCCAGTCGTCCACACGGCGGAATAGTGTTCAGCAATGAGAAGGAACAGACTATTGATACAACCAGCAACTTGGACGAAGCTTAAAGGCATTAGGCTGAATTTTTTAAATTTATTTTTTGTTTATTTATTTTTTTGTGGGAAATCACTTTTTATTTTCTTGAGATTCACAATGTACACGAGCATGTTAAGGACTTTTTTTTTTCTTTTTAAAAGGCTTTTATTAATTTTTTTTAGTATAGTTGACACACAATGTTATATTAATTTCAGGTGTGCGATATAGTGATTGGACACGTTTTTACATTATGCTGTGCTCACCATAAGTGCAGCTACAATCTGTCACCATACACTTTTACAATATCATTGACTATATTCTTTGTATAATTCCTACAATATCTTTTTTTTTAATGTTTTTTTATTATATTATGTTAGTCACCATACGGTACATCCCTGGTTTCCGATGTAAAGCAATTTTTTAAAAAAAGTATCCTAAAATATTGTATACTGTGTGAATTCACTTATATACCATTCTCGAAGTGACACAGTTATACTGATGGACAACGGGTCAGTGGTGATGGGTCAGTGTGGGGGGAGCGTGTGCCTACTGAGAGGTAGAATGAGGGAGTTTGGAGGGTGTTGGAACAGTTCTGTATCTTAACCGTGATAGCGGTTATACAAATTTATACATAGGATGAAATCTCATGGAACTATATGCTCCGAAAAGTACATATAAAACCCAATGAAATGTGAATAAGATTAGTAGTTTGGGAGTGCTGGGCCAATGTCAATTTCCTGGTTTTTTTTTTTTAATGTACTACAGTTATATAACGTGTTATCATTGAGAGAAGCTGGATGAATGGTATATTGGAACTCTCTGTACTATTTTTGGAACTCTGAAAATACAGGAATAAAAGAAAAATTTAATATCTTACTCATTGTCATTTTAAGTCCAATCGATTTTTCTTACTTCCCTGTGCCCATGAGACCATGAGCTACTATCTCCTGAAAGTCTCAGCAGTTTTCCCACCCTTTGCCAAACTGGCATGGAGAAGGTTTTTAACAACAACAAAAACATGTTACTTTAGATAAAAATTCACTAGTAGCTAAGCTAAGAGCAAGAGCAGTGCTTTACACCCATGGTGGGTCCTCTCCTTTGGTAGGTCTTCACTGCATGTCTATTACATGCCTAATGCTACAGTAGAGGGTGTATAGAGGAGAGTGACGGGAGACAGGAGGCTATCCAGATGAAGAACCGAGAACGTGGGATACGGAGCACAAATTAATACAAAGCAGAAAGTCATTTTTGGTCAAGAGAAGAATGTATTGGAAAGCAGGGATAAAGTAGTAGCAAAGCAACTTTTAATTCATATGTTGGGGTTCTGTGTAAAAATTTCACTGGGAGGAAAAAAAATGCGTCCACTGATAAGAAACAGGAAAAAGGGGGGGCCAAAACCCACTATGATGTCAATGAACTATAACCAAACTTTTTCCTGGAAAATTGCATAAAATATACGTGGGAGAGAGGGTGTGATGGATGGCTGCAAGACAGAGAAAAAGCCAGTAGCTTAAACTCAGCAGTAAGAGTCTGCAGTTCTGTTTAAAAGTTTCTGTCGTCAAAAGAGGAAGCAACTGTGTGATTCCTGCTAGAGGCTAAACAAAATTCCTTGCATATCTAATTTCATTTACTCCCCACAAAAACCCTAGGAGGTGGGAATCAAATGAGCAATGACAGAAGTAACCTTTACTTGTCTTAAGCAACAGATGGTTGCTGGGCGGCAGACACAGAGGCTTCGAATAGTAGGCCTGGATATAGGTCCTACTCCTGGACACCTCTGCCTCACCTGAGAATCCCCTCCCTCATATTTTCGTATCTGAACCACTCACGCAACCTTCGAAGTCCAAGTCAGGAGCATCTGATCAGCCAATTTCACGTATGGTCTTCCAGACCAGGGTACCTAATGGGATACAGATCCCCACCCCCACACTGGCTCTACTACTTCCCTTCAGGACTGACAGTGAAGTCCCCAAATTGGGAACAAGTCCATATCCATGGCAGACCAAATGACAATTACCTCCTGTAGGTACTGTCATACCACTTTGAGAAATGAAAGCATCAAGGCTCAGAGCAGTATGAAAATTAACCTACGAAGGCGTAGCTGTTTTTTTAACCACTTTATTGAGGTCTGATTGACACGTAAAAAGCTGTACACATTTAATGTATACAACTCGATGAGGTTGGGGATTAAGTATGCATCCATGAAATCATCGCCACTGTCAAACCCATAAACCACAACCATCACCTCCCAAAGGTTCCTCCTGCTCCTATTATTATTATTATTTGTGGTAAGAATGTTTAACATAAAACCTGGCTTCTTAGAAATGTTAAATACCTTTTACAGTATTGTTAGCTATAGGCCCTATGCTAACTAGTAAACCTCCAAAACTTATATCTTGCGTAACTGAATTTTTGTGCCTTTGACAATTACTTTTCCATTTCCCCCTCCTACCAGTCCCCGGTGAACACCATTCTACTCACCTCCTCTGTGAGATTGGCTATTTTAGATTCCACATGTCAGTGAGAGCATACAGATGTGTCTTTCTGGCTTGTTTCACATAGCATGATGCCCTCCGGGTTCATCCAGGTGGTCCCCAATGGCAGGATTTCCTTCTTTTTTAAGGCTGAATAATACTCCATTATAAATACACACACACACCACATTTTCTTTATCCATTCATCTGTGGTAGACACGTGGATTGCTTCCACGTTTGACTATTGTGAATAATGCTGTTGTGAATGTGAGTGTGCAGATTTCTACTCGGGTCCCTGCTTGCAATTCTTTGGGATGTGTACCCAGCAGTAGAAGTACTGAATCCTATAATAATTCTATTTTTCATATTTTAAGGAATCACCATACCATTTTCCATGATGACTGTACCATTTTTACATTCCCACCAACAGTGCCCAAGGGGTCCAATTTCTCCACCTCCTCAACACTTGTTAGTTTCTGCATTGTTTTGTTTTTAATAGTAGTCATCCTAATGAGCATGAGATGGGTTCCCTAGGAAAACTTTTCGTGCATGTTCAAAATGGCTCCCAGAGTTCCACAGTGGTAATTTGCTTTATTGGTTTCCCTCTCTTTCTTATCATACTTCTCCTTTCCTCTCTTGTTTCCCTGACTTACCTCCCAAATAAACTACTCACACCTCAAACTCATGCCTCAAGCTCTGTTTCTGGGGAACTTGAACCAAGACACATCCTTGACAACACCTACCTAGATCAGTTACGTTAGACCAATCTGCTTCTCAGTCTTAGTTTTACATAACTTATCTGTCCACACAAGCATCATGGGGACAGTAATACCCTAAGCACTAATCAGCTCCATGAACAGAATCCACACTCTTAAAAAAAATACAGGATTCTTTCAACCTATCTCATGGATATCTTTCTGACTTTGGTATCCTCAAGACTTTTAAAACTTCCCAACCTCAGAGGTAAGTGGGTGTCATAGACCTACAAAGCAGTTGTTTTAGAACTATATTCTAAATATATATATATATATATATACCAAATATTAATATTTTTCAAATGGTCTAACTTGGGTTGCCAAGGTCATTGTTTTTGGTACAGAACTCTGGTCAGAATTTCTCCAGCCATCTCTATTAATTAAAAATTATGCAGACTCTCCAAGGCAAGTTTTTTTTCTAAATGTTGTTATATATAGACATCCACATATCTTTTCTCTATCAGGACTTTATCAATGCCATTGTATCGTAACTGCAGATTTTTAAAAACTTTTATATTAATCAAAACAGTGAAAATATTAAATCATTTCCAGGAAAAAAAATACATTGCTGCCTTTTTTTCTTATTTATATGCTGGGGGTTCTAGTACAGTTTGATTAGACATAAACCAAGAAACAGTAGGATTTCCATAGTCTTAAAAGTTTATAAACCATAGGGTTTATAGGTCAAGCCCTCATCCATCTCCTAATTTCCTTCCATCTTGCCATGCATGCTTAAGCGTGATGAGTTAAAGAAAGCTTCTACCTCCTCAGAAAGCCTGTTCTATTTCAGGACATTCCTAATTGCCATGAAGAGTCATGGTTTTCCCTTTTGGGGCTAAAATCTGCCTCCCTGCAATTTCTACTCTTCCATCTAAAAGAATAGAGCTTCTAGACCTTGTTAGAGTTACCTACTGTTCTCACCCAAGCAGGCAAGACCCTTGCAAGCATCTGAACTCCTGAATCTTCTGGCACCCAACGAGGACAGGGTCCCCCTTTGCCATTGGTTGGCAACAAGCCTCCCTTCTCCAGCCCATCTGTAACATACAGGAAAGTGACGGCAAAGATATGGATTTCGCCAAACTTAATCAGAGCCTTAAGTGAATCAACAAGGGCAGGGGTGGGTAGGAGGGGAGTTAGGGATACAGAGGAGGGGTGGGCAACTTTCCAGCCCCACAACATATGGCAATAGTTTCATTGAAAGCTCAAAACAGTATTTATTTCATGCAGTGACATCACCTCAAGAAGCACGAAGGCCAAATTTCTAATACATAAACCCTAAATCCCATTTTTCAGATCTCCTCCTCTTCCTCTGGTTTTCCTCCCCCCGCCCCCCAACTCAGTGCTAGTCCCTCCTCCTTATTTTTTGAAGACTCCCTGTTCTCCTTGAAGGCTGTGGCAGTATGAATGGAATGTTTTGATTTACTACAACCCCCCCCCCGAATTCTACTTTCCCAAATCAATTAATTTCTGCACATTCTGACAACTGAGGGGTAGGAGCAAGGGCTGAGGGGGGCAACAGTTGGGTGGTGAGAGAGGTTACAGTATAGCAGGGGGTGAGGTGAGTGGAAGATCGGAGCTCCCTGGAGGGGGTTAGCCAGGGGAAGATAAATTACCCCTGTGCTTGGTGTTGAGAGAAAAGGACTGGGGGAGAGCTTGGGATCTGAGATGAGCACTGGGGGCAGGGGGATTGGCCGTCAATCAGAGGGCTTGAAAAAATAGAAGAAAAAGGCAACTTCCTTCCAAGAAGAGAGGGAGCTGGGGAATTAGAAGGCCTCCTGTACCTACAGCCCTGGGTTGCCTGGGGCCATCATTATGCTCTGTTGCCTGCCTGTTGACTCCTTCAGCCGTATCTCCATCCGAGGTGGGGAGTGGTATTTCTCTGGAACAAATAAGAATTCTGGTGGCAAAAATGGGAAGGAGAGCCTTTCCTTTTCCATCTTCCTTTGTTTCTTTATTTTAAATTCTTTCATTTTTCCTCCTTCCTTCTTTCTTCCCTTCCACCTATTCTCCTGTTTTCCCTGCCTCCCCTCCTTCCTTTCCTCCTTCCTTCTCTCCCTTCCCTCAGCGGTCCCTCCCTCCCTGTCTTCCTGGCTCCCTCCCATTCTCCTCCCTCCTTGCTTTTTTCATTCTCTCTCGACCACTCAGCCATTCCTTCTTCCAGTATGTACTAAACAGCTCTTCTGTGTGAGACTCTGTGTTAATTATGATAAGAAAGACCAGACTTCTAAGATTGGATGCAATTCAATTGAAAAGACATTGACTCTTCATGCTTTGTGCTAGATGCTGGACATACTGGGTCTACAAAGAGGAAAACAGCACTGGCTGTGACCTCAAGAAATGCATTGCTATGTACAGAGAGACAGACATATCATTACTCATCTGTTTATTCATCGAATCCCTATGTAAGGTGCTGGAACTATTGACTATTTTTGAATCTGTGCATGTAGGACCATGCCTGGCCTCTGATTGATGTGCAGTAAATATTCAGTGATGAGAGCACCTACATTTATAGAACACCTGTGATGTGTCAGATATTTCACATGCTTTGCTGTTAATCCTTTCTCCAGCCTCATAACAAATTTATGGCTATTCCCATTTTATAGATGAGAAACAGAAGTGGAAGGATTAGGGTGCCTGGGTGGCTTAGTTGGTTAAACGTCTAACTCTTGATTTTGGCTCAGGTCACAATGTCAGGGTTGTGAGATCGAGCCCCACATCAGGCTCTGCGTTGGGCATGGAGCGTCCTTAAGATTTTCTCTCTCCCTCTCTCTCTCTGCTCCTCCCCTCCTCTCTCTATATAGATAGATAGATAGATAGATAGATAGGAAGAAAGATATAATCTCCCGCTCTCTCCTCCCTTCTTTCTCTCTCTGGAAGTATTAGACAGTCTGCCAATGTTAAACACCACTTAGAGGGAAAATTGAGTTGCTTCTTTAGGTCTGCCTGATGCTAGTGCAGAATATTCGTCTGTTCTTCCATGCTCCTATTTGCAAAAACAGGTGAATAAAACACCACTAGGTATTTTTCAAGTCGCTGAGATTAAAACCTTCCTAATTCCAAAAAGAAATCTTATCCTAATTGGTAGAAAATCTAGCTTGTACCCTATTTTGCAATGTATGAACCAGTATAGATAAAGATGTAAATGAAGCTGGCATGTTCCATAGTTGCAGCAGCCTGAGGACGTCATGGCACAAACCTCCAAATTTTGTTCCAAATGCCCACCTGCATGATTGTAGGACCTCTGCACCATCCACTTGGAGTCTCTTTCCAAATATGCTTAGTAGTAAGTTAACTCTTGTCCTTCTGTCCTGGTGTCTTTGTTGGTGTCTTCTGCAAAAAAATTACTTGGGACAGTTGCTCACCATTATCGTGGTACTCAGGACCCTGAAGGGGATAATGTGCTTCTCCTGAGGGTGTTTCATCCCAGGGTCCCTGAAAGCACACTCCCCAAGATTTATGTATGCTCCTATTGCATGCCCAACGGAGATCATCACGGAGGCTGTGTTCATGGAGTAAGTGACTCATCACGCGCTTCCGCCTCCATTTCAGCCATGAGCCCAGAGCTCCCTGAGTTGCCAAACCCTGCTGCTCTTCCTACAGTATACATTGCATCAGAGCCAAGCTGTGTTCCAGTCAGAAATGAGGAGAATGCTCACTCCTCAACTCTGCGTGACTTTATCACCGGCGCCTGAAGAAAGTTTGCTTCTGTGCAATAGATTGCCCGCAGAAGCTTTCGCTCCTCCCCGAATCCATATCCTTTGATAGCAGGCCCACTGACTCTGGGCATGGGCCGTGTGACTGACTTTGTCCAATGAGATAATAACGAACAATGTAAGCAGAAGTTTAGAAAAGTACTCGCAAGAGCATGCCTGGGCTTGCAGACTGCTGGAGGATGAGACATGTGAAGCGGAGGTAGTTGGCCCAGCTAAGACTATTGCAGATTTTCCAACACTCGGGTGATCACCTGAGTCCCAGGAAGACCAGAAGAACTGCCCGATCAGGATCCGTTCAGTTCAGCAGAACTGTCGGATCAACTTACAGACTTATAAAAATGGCATGGCGTTGTTTCAGACCACTACTGTTGCTGGGGGGCTGGCTTTGTTGTATAGCTAGCTATAGCTAACTGATCTGTTTCTTGTAAGTCTCACAAATGAGCCCATAAAAGCAGATTGTTCAGTTCTCGCCACCTACATTTCTCTCCAAAGTGTCAGAATCCATCTGAGAAAGGAGCATCATCTCCTACCTTCCATGCCCTATGTTACTCCTTCCTCTCCACCTTCTCCCCCGGAGATCTGCTTACAAAACTAATCTGTGGTACTCTCAGGAAGCAGGGGACCTCTTCCGCATTCTGCTCTTCTGCACTTAACACTTCTCCCTTCTTCCTGTCCCCTCTTTCTGTATTCATCAGGGAATCATCATCATCATCATCATCATCATCATCATCATCATCTGCTCTGTCCTCCTTCACTAAGAGAACAAGCTAAACACAAGGCTCTTATATAAATTAACTCATGCAAATAGATGCCTCTGGGTTTAACCAAATCTATTAGTTTATTAGGCATACATATACAAGGCTAAATTCCCTTTAGACGAAGCCAATATCTCACTACAGAGAAAAGAAATATATGTAAATGTAATTGACATATACTAGAATATCACACGCACGCATGCACGCACGCACACGGACATGTGACTTGTATGAATCACACACCAAGATTAGATCAATAAGTAAAAGATTGTGCAGAGTAAAGTCAGATTGCATTACGCAGTAATACATTGTTATCACTGAGGGCAGACGCCATTACTATTTTGACCTCTATCATTAGCATCGCACATAACATCTCTTAGTTGTAGCAGATTAAATTAGCAGGACATGGATTCAAAATGATTTTGTGTCTGCATCCTGCCTTATGATTTGCCAAGTGCACACTATAAGTTTTGACCTTCCAGGAACCCACTGCTGGTAGCAGGTAGTGGACGAGCCCCAGCTTTGCTAGGTCATCATGGTGGCATCAGAGTAAATCAGTCCTGCGCTTGCTGGCATATTTCTAGGAAGCTCTCTCTTATCTTCCCGACGCCTACAGACAGGCCCTCTTTTCCTTTGATCCATACTTTTATTTTACCTGTTACAACCCTCAACATCAAAAACGGCATATCTTCTTTGTGTCAGCCAAAAAAAACAGGTCTTTGCATTCGTGAGCAATACAGTGCTTATGAAATACTTGACAAGGACCAACTCTGAGCAGGTGAGTGCATTAAAAGGAGTCGTGAGCTAGGTAGGAGCCAAGAGATACAGCTTGTCATCACAGCTTTGCCCAGCTTACTTGATGAGCTTGGACTCCAGGCCAGATTTTAGTCTTCTTGCCTTTTTGTCTCTGAAATGCAGAGTTGTATTAAATGCTCTTTAGTACTCTAGCTTCAGAAGCAAAATGGATTGATCCTGAAGTTCTCTAATTGTGCTGTAAGACTTGAAACTATACAGCTCGAGAGACTGGATCTTGGACTCCATCCCTGGACTCCAAGGCACCATGATCTTTTGCCTGGACCACTGCAATGGATTCCTATTTGGTCTTCCTGTTTCCACTCTTGTGTTACTGTCAGTCATTCCCCAGGTAGAAACCAGAGTGAGATCTATGAACAAATTAAATCATGTCCCTTGCATAAATGCTCCAGTTATTTTCCACTGAACTTAGAATAGAATCCAAACATCTACAAGTCACGACCTGGCCCACGTCTCCATCATCTCCCACCACTCCCACTACAGGCTGGGAAGCAGGAACTTCAGTCTTACAACTACAAGGAACTGAATTTTTCCAGCAGCTTGAATGAGACTGGAAGTGGACCCTCACCCAAGAGACCCCAAAAAGGAATACAGCCCTGTTGGCACCTAGATTTCATCATTGTAAGACCTTAAGCAGAGCCCACTGGGCTTTTTCTGAGACCCTGCCAAGTCAAACTGGACTTCTGACCTATAAAACTGTGGTACAATACATTGTGCTTTTTGAAGGCACGAAGGGAGTAATAATTTTTTATAGCAGCAATAGAAAACTAATATAATAAGCAACAGAGCTCCATCTGGGAAGACTCCATAAAAACAGCTATCCCCCAGTCTTCTTCCATTTCTTATGCCTGATTTTCCTTTCTTAGAATCCTTTCTCCTTCTCTTGAATAATACAGATACTAAGACTCCAATTACTCCCAACTTCTTGGTGAAGTCTTAATTGACAGTACTGAGCTGCCGTTGTACATAGAGACATCTAACTTAGGCTCTAGGTGTGTCATGCTGATTTCCCCTGGAGTCGGTGCTAGAAGATGGTAAGGACAGAGGGAAACAAGTCCAGTATGGAAAAGAGTCTGAAAATGATGAAACAGAAGGAACTGGGTGGGCGATAGTCATTTTCAGCTAGAGAGAAGGGAGCTCAGGGGAGACAAATGTGTGCAGAGTTCTCTGAGGGGTGAGGAAACAGACATCTTTTGGTGCCAGAGAAGAGAGGTTAAACTGATGGGTACACATTCTGGACAGTTTAGTGCTCAAGAGAAGAAAAAAAAAATCACACACAGCTAACCAAGAAAGGTGTTCAGGACTGCGTAGAAAGTGCTTACACTGAGGATGCTGTATTAGGGGGAGCTCAGCCAAATTGGCAGAAACTGGAGCACCTCAGAAACTCTGGTCTGACATTCTATCAATGAGTAAACCAAGGCCCAGAGAGCCTTTGGTTAAATTAGTCTTGCTTGGTGGCATTAAGAAAGGCCCATGGGAAAGACTTGCCCCCTTCATCTCTGCTGCAGACTCTGGCTCCTGGTACCTTTACAGTGACCTACTCCTGCTGTTCATCTGCTGAAAGGAAAACATGAGAATTCCAGGTTCTTGCCTTATATTTCCTTTTGTACTGTGTCCAAATCCTGTTTTACCTACTGAGAGACATTCAAACTTCTTTCCTTCATTCATTTGAAAACCATTACGTCCTTCCATGCTAAATACAAGTATTGTAGAAATGAATAAGATAAAATCCCCGCTGTCTGGTAGCTCATAGGGAAATAGTATGGGAAGAGACCACTATACCATACTGTATCGTAAGTGCTGGAGTGAGGGGCTCCCTTAGGTGAAGGTGAAAGGAACAGAAAGTACAGAGCCTGGGGCATCAAGGGTAGAGCATGTTCCAAGTACGGTTTGATTGCTACGCTGGGAGCTTGGATTTGGACAGGCTGACAGCAGATGAGGCTGGGAAGGTTCACAGAGAGCATGCATGCCATGTTAAGGCACTTGTATTTTATCCTGAAATTCATGTGTAATGAAGGGTATATTTAAAGGAGAGAAAGGACATGGTGATACTTTGTTTTTAGAAAAAGACTGCTGGCACAAAGAAGGACACTGATTTCCCATATTCCCCTTACCAACATCCAGTTTTGTGTTGTGCCAAAAATTATTCTCCTCATTACAATAGATTCAGTGGGTTCCTCTTTTGGCTTCATAAGGTAAGCTGCTAATCCTTGCTTTCAAAGGATACATGTCAACAGTGATTAAAAAATACTTTTGTAATATTTGCACATCCATATTCATAGCAGCAGTATTCACAATAGCCAAAAACTGGAAGCAACCCAAGTATCCATCCACAGATGAATGGATAAACAAACATGACATATACGTACAATGGAATATTATTCAGCTTTTAAAAAGGAAATTGTGGTACATGATGCAACATAGATGAACCTTGAAGATATTTTGCTAGGTGAAGTCAGTCACAAAAGGACAAACATGGTAAGGTTCCATTTATGGAACCATTGTGAGGTACCTAGAGTAGTCAAGCCCATAGATACAGAAAGGAGAATGGTGCTTGCCAGAGGCTGGGGAGGGAGAAACGGAGAGCTACGGTTTAATAGATACTGAGTTTTAATTCAGGAAGATAACAAAGTTCTGGAGATGGTTGGTGCTGATGGTTGCACCACAGTGTGAACGTACTTCATGCCACAGAATTGTACACTTAAAAACAATTAAAATGGCCAATTTTGTGTTATGCATATTTTACCATATTAAAAACTAGTTCAGGGACACCTGGGTGGCTCAGCCGGTTAGGCATCCAACTCTTGATTTCGGCTCAGGCTGTGAGGTCAAGCCTTGTTTCCACTGGGCTCCATGGCGCTCAGCGGGGAGTCTGCTTGAGATTCTCTCTCCCCCTCTCCCCCTCCCCTTGCTCGCGCTCTGTTTCCCTCTCTAAAACAAATAAAGACATCTGTTTAAAAAACCAATAACTGAAATTGAAGTAAGAGGCAAAATTCAAATCCAGTTCTGACGGAGTCCTGACGAGAGGTTCTACACCACCCACCTTGTCATCGATCAGGCAGTTGCTGCCTTCATCCCACCTTCCTCTGGATTCCTTCTTAGACGCATGCCTTCCCTTAAATGGGGTAGACTCATCCTCTTCTGGCCCATATAAAGTGGAGACCAGTTCTACCGCTTATCCAACCCAAGATGACAAGGGGGTTTATGAGATCATTCCATACATCCCACGTCTTTATTCGTACCAGGAGACAGACTCGGGCCAACTCTTGTCCATTTTGTTCTGCTGAATCAGGGAAATTGCATCTGTCTTATGGTGTCTGATCACACTGTTAGAGCCTCAGGTAGCGGGACAGCCTGCCAGAAGTCTCTCTGTCTCTCGCCTTCTCTCTCATATTTGGCATGTGACCAGGAGCTCAGGCATTTTCAACGAGAGGGGGAGGGAACACTTTGTGAGATGAGCCAGCCCAGACATCCAGGTTGACAACTCCTAGAAACCGGAGGGGGATGCTTGCTGCAGAGTAGGACTCCAGAAACCTAGTGCCTGAGGATGAGCCCCCTGAGAAAAGGGGAGGTGTGGTCAGAAGCAGACATAATGAAGAGCGAGAGGTAGGTGGAGCAGTCCAAGGGCCACAGAAAAAGCACTGGCCTGGGGTCAAGTCCTGCTCTGTGACCTTGGGTACTTCTCTTCACCTCTCTGCACCACAGTGGCTTTACTGGTAAAATGGACACATCGCTGTACGGAGTCAGGATGCGTAGTAAGCAGGATGACAAAACATAAACTGTAGATATGGTATCGGTGCCTCCAAATGTTACCTCCCCTCCTGTGGACATGCTGTCAAGAGGTGGTCCACTTCTACAGTATATATGGGACTCTCCTCGACGTGCATTTCTACGTCTCTCCTGCCAAAGATGACACCGTGCATTTTTCCTCGTGCGTGTCGCCATCTTGTTAAATGCTTACTGTGTGCTGGGTGTTGTGCTCACTGCACATCTTAGATCTCATGCTAGCCTTTACTTCTGATGCCTGAATTGCTTTTGAGACCTTCCTCTGACTTCTTTCAAGTTGATCTTGTCTTGCAGGTTTCAGGCCATACTTCGGGGGAAAAATCATTGCTAGAACCCTGGCTAGAGCTGGGTGCTACCAAACGAAGCTTTCAGGTCTCTCAGAACTTGTCCTTTCCTTATTCACCTCAGTGGGCTTGCATTCCTAGTTTTCCTGCTACTTGCTACTCTGTTATCTGGTAAGGGGATCAGATGGAGTGGGGAATAGCCAGGGCCTTGAAAGTCAGACAAAATGATCATTTAATTTTGCCACATGATTCCAGCTTCCCCTTGAAGATTTCTCTAAGGGATATCTTCACAGGATGATTTTTTTAAAATTCATTTTAAAAGCATTTGTCTTTTTTTTTTTATTCCGAGAGAGAGAGAGAGAGAGAGAGCCATGGAGGGGAGGGGGAGAAGGAGAGGGAGAGAGAATCTTAAGCAGGGTCCATACCCAGTGCAGAGCCCAGCATGGGTCTTGAACTCATGACCCTGAGATCATGTCCTGAGCTTAAATCAAGAGTCAGACGCTCAACCCACTGAGCCAACCAGACACCCCGAGCATTTATCCTTTTGAGGAAAAAAAGAGTCAATAGATGGTATTTGCTCCCCATTATGTCACATAACCAGGGACTGGCATCCAGGGATTTTAAATGTGAAAAGGCTATTTGAGATCATTTGGTTCAGAAGTGATGAATTTAAATGTCCACCCAGGCCAGGAAGGGAAAGTGAATGAGTGACACTAGTCAGGATAGTGAACCAGGGAGGCCAGGCTCCATCTAAAGGGGAAGTTTCTTCTGAGGTCCCAAGACTGATGCCCTCTGTGATCAAAGAAGCCTCTCATACATCCATATTTTAATGTATTAGCAATTAAGCTTTAAAACATATTAATCTTGGCACTGAATGTAAGTGCTTTAAAAAATACTGTGTAGGCCAAGCATAGCATGTTGGCACAGCCCATGGACTACCAGTTTGCAATTTCAAACTTTGTCCAAACCCATCATTTTATAAACGTCCAGGAAATGGAAATGAATGGCCCAACATTGCACCAGATTCTTCTGGCAGAACTGGAATGAGAACCCAGATCTGAGGCGGATCCAGATCTTTCCACACCTCCAGTTGTATGGCCCTGATGGTCCCTTCACCCCATTTGAGAAGAGCATGGAAAGAAGAAAGAGAGAGTGAGTCACGTTTAGAATGGAACAGCAAAACAGTCACTGTAATAGGAAATGTGATCGCTTTCTCAAAGCTTCATTTTTGCTGAACAAACACAGTCCGCTGACCCCATACTAAGCCCGGGGGACTCCGTCAGGAAAAAGCAGGAAAGGTTCTCACCTGGTGGACATCTCTCTTTAAAGAGAAAGAAATTCAAGTGTTCAAGCAATTGTAAAATGATGTGATAAGAGCTGAAAGTGGAGCTTGAAAGGATTTGTGAGAATGTAGCAGTGGGACCCTACGCCCGCCTGGCGGTCACAGGCCTGGGGAAGGGAGTTCCAAAGGAATGTTATGGATTGATGGATGACAAGGAGGACAACATTCCCTGGCGCATGCAACGCCAACTACACAGTTGTCAGAGGAAGTGGAAAGTTATCATTCAACCATCCCAATGGGTGGCATTTTAATGAATTCCAGCTTTAAGTATTAGGAAGGAGTATTCCTCCCCAGTTTATTTCCAGCCTTCCTGTCATTACATACATTGGAGAAACTGAAAGCCCATTTGTGGGGGTTGGGGGAACTCAGTCTCCAAATGGTATTCAAAATGCTGTCACGGTTGACAGCTTTTTGGAATCACAGACTTTGGAGCCAAACTCTTGGTGTGTGATTCCTAACTCTGCTACTTACTAGTTGTGTGTTCTTCAGGGAGCTACTCAGTTCTCTGTGCTTTGCTTTTCTCCTTATAAAGTGGGAATCATAATGGTACCTACTTAGAGAGTGGTTCTGAGAATTAAATGGTAAAGTCTCAAAAAGCACTTAGAACAAATGCCTGGCACCTGGCGCGCATTTAAGATGCTCACTAATATAACTGTTAGGGAGGTGGGATTCAGTGATCTTTAAAGTCCTAGATTTCACTTCCTCCAGGAAGCCTTCTGGGATTCCCCCTCAAATGCGCACGTGCACACACACACACACACACACACACACACACACACACTCTGAGACTCCTCAGTTCCCTGTACTTCCCTATTAAAACATGTATCATAATGTATTCTAAAGTCCTTGTCTCAGGGCGCCTGGGTGGCGCAGTCCTTAAGCATCTGCCTTCGGCTCAGGGTGTGATCCCGGCGTTTTGGGATCGAGTCCCACATCAGGCTCCTCCGCTGGGAGCCTGCTTCTTCCTCTCCCATTCCCCTGCTGTGTTCCCTCTCTCGCTGGCTGTCTCTCTGTCAAATAAATAAATAAAATCTTTAAAAAAAAAAAAAAAGTCCTTGTCTCCACTAGACACTCAGTGACACGTGGGCACATACCATGACTGTCTTCTTCATAAGTCACTCCCAGCATGTCTAGCATGAAAATTGGTGCTCAGAAAAAATTTGATGCCGTGCCCCTCCTTCTAGGAATGAGGACAAAGACTATGGGAGCTTCCCAGTATAACCCCTCTGGTAAACTTAGCACTGTTGCCCACCCCTGATCTCCTGAGAGTCTGATTCTCCTCCACTGTGACCCCCTCCTTCTGCCCAGATCTCTCTCTCTCTCTCTCTCTCTCCCTCTGTTTCACCTCCCATCAGTTCTGGAATCGGTCCCCACTTCATTAGGCATGTGTTCACTTTGAAGCCGTGGCTACACATGGCCACACAAACTCTGGCATCCAGGCCTCCGATCATCCAGATCCTTGGTGACCTGACAACAAAACATCTGGGCCACTGACTCATCTTGGTTTTCTTTTCATCCACATGGTTTGGCACTACTTAGGCACTGCCTGAAGGTCGGGCACTGAATCCCTGATGCCGTGACAATTTTCCTCTGGTCTCTTGAAATCATCAAGGGCTTGTATACATGGGCAAGGCTTTTTTAATCAGGGACCAGCTGGTTGTGGTGGGGGATCTATTTGTCGCACCCATTATTAATTAGTAACATTTTGGAAAGCAGAACAAGCAAAAGGAAAAAGGAAAGTTTACGGCTGGGAGGGAGAATTGGAAGACATGTGTAAAAATGGCGGGCAATGGATGTTGGATCAACATGGCACGATTGAAGATTCTCGGGTAGAAGACACAGATTTCTTCTCTGAGGCCTGAGAGAGGGAAGCCATAGTCAGAAATTTCGGGGGAGATGATTTAGGTGATTTCAGACATCCTTTCAACAAAAGGGACTGAATCAGGAGATGTTCTTTTGTTGTTGTTGTTTTTCAGCAAACATTTAATGAACACCTATGTGTTCTGGGTCAGCCCCTGAGCGAGGCATGCAGTGAGCAGTCCTAAAGCAGAGCAGTGGCTCACAAAATTATGGTCAAATGCGGGGGAAATGACACAAAATCAGAAAGTCCTGAGAATGTGGTGTTTAAGTACAGTGGTGCACCTGGGCCGGTGGGAGCAGAGGAGCAGGGCCCCTTTTCAGGGTTTCAGACCTGCTTCTTACCGCCTTCTGCTGGTAACCTACTCATAACCTACTCAGCATGATGGTAGTGAACCAGGAAGGATTTAACATAGTCAACAGCATTTCGTAGATTGAAAATTGATTTATGGGCGTTAATGTCCACCCTTCCACGTGCCCAAATTCGCACAGGGTAGTCTTTTAATTGACTCTGTTTCATCCTTCTCCTATCACCAAGTCCCACT
This sequence comes from Ursus maritimus, assembly GCF_017311325.1. Classification (NCBI taxonomy): domain Eukaryota; kingdom Metazoa; phylum Chordata; class Mammalia; order Carnivora; family Ursidae; genus Ursus; species Ursus maritimus. Next base: position 42,542,424 of record NW_024424119.1, read on the forward strand.
GATCTTACTTCCTAGACAAATTTGAATCATTCACAAGGCATTAGCTTTGTTCAGGGCTCACGATCCCTCATATTAGTCCTCTAGCCTCTAGCAACCACCATGGTCCCTTCCTCAACCAACAGCCAGACTAATCTTTTAAAAATGCAGGTTTCATGAGATCAGTCTCTTATATAAAACCATCTATTGTCTCCCACTGGCTTCAGGATCAGGTCCAAGTTTGCTGAATGTCTTACAGGGGCATTTCTCCAGCTTCTGGATCAATGTGCATGTGACACTGGTCAGCCAAACCAACTGCACCTTTCAAATTGGCTATCTCAGCCCTTCCGTAGGACCTTTGCACATGCTGTTGCCTCTGCTTGGACAGCCAGTCCTGTCTTTACGTGATTAAAATGGTGTTTTCTTCTTCTTTGAAACTTTCTCTAACCTTTGCCCTCTTCACCCTCGTCTAAGTTAGGATTAATCATTTGTCCCTTGAGGCCCCACAATACTCCATGTGCACCTCTCTCAGAGCAGTTTTAATGCTGCATTATACTCATTTCTTTACAAAATTGTCTTACTCTCTAAACTGCGAAGTCTTTGAGGGCAAAGACTGCATCCCAGTTGCATGGCACACAGTATTTTGAAATTAAGAAATTGAAATGGCCCAGATTACCCCTTGGCATTGAGAAAAAAAAATCAGCAAATTTATGCATTCATTCTTAGGCTCTTTCATTCTTCAAGAAGTTCCAGGCAGCAAGCATTGAGCCAGAGATAAAATCAAGCAACTTTCAAGATTTACCCTCGTTCTTCAAGTAGCTCACAATCTCCGGACAGGAGCCTGCTAATTAGACGTGTAATGAGTGTCATCATGGAGATCTGAAGAATAATCAAGTGAGGTGAGATTTTTCATTTTCCTGTGCCACCTGGGGACATGGAAAGCATGACTATCAGAAGCCATATCATGAACAAAACACGTCTTCAAGCAGGAGATAGTCCCATTCATGCTTCTGTGGGACCAGGGCACAGACATAGGATGAGCTGCCAACATCTCGCAAAATCTCACCTGCCCCATCGAGGTTCAGCTGGTGTGCATGTGGGCAGTAGCCAGTGCTCCCGTCCTCCTCGGTGGAGGGTCCACGCCAGTGGTGGTCTATCCCACCAGGGACCCTATCACCATGAAGGAGGAAGAGTCAAGGAGCATATGCAGTCTTGGATGGGTCGCCATCTGGTACTGTCAGACTTCTTTCCCCCAGGAAACAGAGGTGTTATTTGAAGCTTATTAATCCAGAAAAATAACGACAAAAGTATATAATTACCTCAGATTTTATCTGGGTGAGGTGGGAGTTGCAGCACCGTGTGTAACTTTCCTGAGAACATGACCACTCTTTGAGAAAAATGCAAAGGGCATTAATAGTCACCCTTCAAGGACAAGGAACACTAAGGAGTACTTTTCAACTGGCGTCTTAGTCTGCGTGGCAAGCTTTCTTCAGCGTGACACCTTGCACTGGAATCACACCCTGTTCCAAAGTCATGGAATTCCTAACAGTGCCATTATTGAGGTTGACAGCCTGTTGGGCTTATTCGTTGTCTTTAAAAAAATTTTAGGCTTGTGGGCACTTGGGGGGCTCAGTCGGTGAAGCATCTGCCTTTAGCTCAGGTCATGATCTCAGGGTCCTGGGATCGAGCCCCACATCACATCAGACTTCCTGCTCAGTGGGGAGCCTGCTTCTCCCTCTGCTGCTCCCCTTACTTGTGCTCCCTCTCTTGCTCTCTCAAATAAATAAATAAAAATATTTTTAAAAAATTAAAAAATAAATAGGCTTTATAAAGTGTTTCATTACCATATCCTGCCAAAAAGATTTAGCTGAACTTAGTGCTATGCACAGGAGTTGGGATAGAGGGGATTGGGCACTTATGTAGGATTCAGAAGACTGAGATTTTATCCCGGAAGAGCTCAGAGTTTGTTGACAACCCCCCCGCTTTCATCTCCGAAACGGGTGTGGGAGCCGCTGGGCAAGATAGGCTTCTTTCTAGTCCTATTTCTCTTGGCATATATATATTGCCATGGGTTTTATTAACTTGGCTTTATCTCTCTCAATAATAATACTATGGTAGACTATTATAAAGAATTCTTCAGAGAAATTTCATTAGAACATCAAAATTTCTGTACCGGTGAGGAAGAGACCTATAGCTCCAGGTTCCCTGGCACTTCTACAGAAGACTCTATAATCAACCTTAGTGAGGTTTGGTGTTCATTGAAGTATTTGTAATGTCCCAGAAAGGACTGGCAACCACATCAGGCAGGTCACAGAAAATGTTCATTACACAACTACCATGACTGTAAAGGATCAGATCAAATTAGTACACTAATTGTATTGAAGTGGGCCGGTTGCCACTGTGGCCTGGGTCAGTACTCAGATTGTTAATACCAATAATAATAATTGCTCTCTAGCTTTTTGTTATGTCCAGAAAACTTTTAAATTTGTCCATGGCGTTTCTTAATGGATAGAGAGATCAAATTTCTCAGGGCTGAGTCCTCATCTGACACATACCAGCTCTGTGGCTTCAAGGGATAATGGTTGTGATGCTTACAGCATGGGTGTCCGGCATAAAGTGAGTGCTCCGTAAATGTAGGGTTAACTGTTGTCATGTCCATGAGACCTGTGAGGTGGGCCGAGGAGGAGCAGTTCGATCTGGGCCCCGAGGGGCCCATTTACCAAGTCTGTTTTAGAGAAGAGGGCAGTAGGGAAGGGGAAGAGGAAAAGGGAAAGAGGAAAGGGGAAAAAGGAAAGTGGAGGGGAAAGGGCAAGGGAGGGGAAGGGAAGGGGAGGGGAGGGAGGAGGGGAGGGAAGGGAAGGGAAAGAGTTGAGTCCAGTAGCATTCCTTGCCTGTCCTTCAAAATAAACAGCATTTCATTCTTCGGATCTGAATGTCAGCACCAACTGCAAAGGTTCTTTTGCCATTACTGAACTAATACTGAGCCTCCCTGAGAACAGGAAAAAACGGACAGATCTGTATTTATTGCCAAGCATGAGGCCTGGGCAGGGAGTTCGGGAGCTCTGGTTGTGGACATATCAAGGGGGTGTCTCAGTTTCTTCCCCACTTGCCTGGCATGGCAGACACGTGCGATATGGCCCAGAGAAAATGACAGCTAGAAATGCAACATTTATCCGTTTCTTTGCATCGGGTCCTAACTTCCCAGGTTATGTTCCGTAGTCCCTCAAGAGTCTGAAATGTAAGAGAGAGGGAGGGAGAGAGAGAGACAAAGTGCCAATGAAAATAGAGAATGTCATTTCTCTTTTTCCCTCATGAAATATAGAGTAAGGATGAATGAGTCCATTTGGGTAGAATGGGATCCCTTGGAACAAATATCTGTGGTTGGAATTGCTCCTTTAAAAGTTGTGTAACTCTATCATTCCATGGGTTCCAAGCATTGGCAATAGGCTGGGTGTGGCGTGAGACAGAGACACCTAGCGCAGACAGCCACGTCTCTAAGCACGTACTTGGGAGCCGGCGCCGTGCCAGAGCTTTCAGTGAACCATCTCATCCGTGCTTCACAATAACACTGTGAAGGAGGTAATTTTAAGCCTATTTACAGATGAGGAAACGGAGACTGAGAGAGAGAGGTGAGGTAATTTGCCCAGGGGCATGCATCTTCTAAGTGACAGAGCCAGGAATCTCACCCATGCTTGTTTCCAGGACCTTTTCCACATCCTTACATCTTACTTGGCCGGAGAGGGCATTTACATAGGACCGCAGAGCCGGGGCGCTGCTCCTTCGGGGTTACTGCTTTGTGCGGACACTTTGGGTGCAGGGGTCACATCATGTTTAGAAGCATGCTCTGTGAAGCGAAGGGGGCTTTGCTGTTTCCATTTCTCAGAGGGTGAAACTGAGGTGTGGATTGTCAGGTGATCTTCCTCAGGAGTTGGCCTTGATGCTGTGGTGGTGGGGTCTGTCTTCTCCTTCTGATGACTGACGTGGAAGCATTAGCAGAGAGCAGTTGGGAGCAGAGTCTCTGTGGTCTGCTGGCTTTGGCTGAAGCCTTCACACAACCTCCAGTATGCTTGACCTCTCCTCAGAGCCCCATCTGGAAAGTGGGACTAAGAATAGTACTGACTTCAGGTGGGCGGCGGGAAGATTTGAGGAGTTCGAGCTTAGCAGAATGCATTGTCTTGGCACCCTAGAAATTTCAGTTATTATAGCCTCATCGTTGCTGTTGTGTTTTATTATTCAGCAATGATAGGGCCCTGAGTTGGCCAAGATGGAATAGCTCACGGATCAAGGTGTGCATGAGAAACCCAGGCTCACCGCCTCTTAGCTGTTTTATCCCATGACAGCCCTTGGGGCCCCCTGAGCCTCAAACTCCTCCTCTCTCACATGAGGCCAATAAAGGACCCCTCTCCCGTCACCCGCTTTGCAGGGAGGTCCTAAGTCTTAAATGAGGCCATGCGAGGGAAAACCCTTTTGCCAACTCTGAAGGGCACTGGGTATAGAAAGAGCCTGTGTTGCTAATTCAGTATTGTCCTCCTGTTTTTCATATCTAGAATTTCTACACAAATACGGCTCCATTGTCAAAGTTGAAGCCAAACAATACAGACGAAGCAAAAGTCCCCTTGACTCATTCCTGTTTGTTTGCCCGGGGCTCTCTTGATCTCTTCCCCCAGAGGTCCCTCAGTGCGCACCATCCCAACCTGTTTCTATCACACTTGTTTTGTTTTGTTTTCTAGTTATGTCATGTTCTGCCTTTCTAATGAGCTACGCACCCGAGTGGTTGAAGACTGTGTTCAGAACCCAGCTGCCTGAGTTTGAATTGTGGCGCGATCATATTTTAACCATGCGGCTGAATTGTTTATTCTTTCTGGGTCTCAGTGTCTTCCTCTGTTACGCGAGGCCAGTAATGGTACCCGGCTCCGGACTTCGGGGTGAGGATTTGGACAGGTTGTTGCAGCAGCTGTGTGAACGGCACTCGCCCCACCTGTGGTTCTCACGTGCGTTCACTGGTATTATTATAAGACTCATAAACACGTGGGTCAGAGTTGACTCTTTGGCACTAAGCTAGTGCCTAGTACTCAGTGGGCAACCAGTAAGTATGGTGAAATCTGTGAAAGCATTCTACGTTCCTTTGTGTCTGGTGATGTTGTGGAGGAGTGGGGAAAGCACAGTAGAAAGACGACTGAACTGAAAAGGGCTTACACAACTTGAGTGTTCACTCCACACTAGCCCTTTACGCTCAATACGTATTGTCTCAGTTAAGCCACAAAGAAAACCTACAGGGTAGATCCGACAATCACTGGCCTCCTTTTCCTAGTGTGGGAACTGAAGCACAGACAGGTTAAGTCTCCTGCACATGGGCGTGCAGTGAGGATTCCAGCCCAGCCAGTGTGGGCTCACCGAGAGCATTCCTTTCTCCTCAGCCTTGCTTTGGTCTCCAAACGGCTTGTTCACTGGCTTCTCCGGAGACACTGTGTGACTTGGGCCAGTAACAATCACCCAGTGGTTCCCCCGCTTATCTTTCTTGGCTGACAGTACTCTTGCACCCGAATGGTGAATGTAATGATGCGGGATGTGAAGAGAAGTTAATATTTCCTTTGAGACCAGATGTGCCGGAGTAGTCCAGAGAGTTTCGCAAAGGCATGGAGACTGGTGGATTGAAAGCTGGCTAGCCAGGTCAGGCTAGTGTCCAGAGAACCATTCCCACCCTTAGAGCCCACTGGAGCTCAAGCGCTGACCCACCATTCTACCTGTGGCAAACAGTAATGTGGAGGGAGTCCAGAGTCCCGATGAGAATCCAAAAGAACTGAGTGGGAGGGGCTGCCAGGGGCGCATCATCCAGTCAGCTCTTGGCAGGGTTCCCACTGGAATCAGGATGGTGACGATCAACGCTCTGAGCTCAAATGTGAATTATCCACCTGGGGTGATGTTCAGAATCGTTTAACACCTGCTAGGTCACAGACACCAGGCAATCAGAAAGAACGTTGGCCCTAGAAGATAGAACGGACAGTTGTCCTAGAGCACAGCTGTGCCAGGGTGTATCCCTTGGCTGTTAGACCCAGGGCTGAGTGGTTCTCTACTTCCCAAGTTTTGACAGGTTCTCAAACAGAGAAAGCGTGAGTGCTCATCTGAGGCAACACAGGAGTTGAGTGGCCCAAGTGAGAACAGAGCCTGGATCGTAGCCCCGACAAGAGCTCCTCAGCTGTCCAGTGTATCTCCTGGTCCTTACTGAACACCACAGGAACACAGCCAAGTGGAAACTGGTCATTTTTCTACCTGACACTGCCCCTTTCTCCGTAGGAACACACAGCTCTCCACATCTGTTGGGGCCATTGTCTAAGGCTCTTGTTGTTGCTGCCGTTCTTCTTAATTATGAATTAACTGTTTAATATTAGTGGTTTCGCATGTGGCCCAAGTCGGTCCATGTCTGTCTTCTCCCAGAACGGAGTGGTGGTCTCTCTCAACGTCCATTTTACCAGAGTTTCCCATTGACTTCACTGTTGGAGGGCTGGCCACTGCTGGTCCTCTACATCCGTGAGTTTAAGGACAGGCATGGGGCACTGCACGGTACCTTTCCAGTTGTCTGGAAGGAACTTCCAGATTTCTCATTGTTGTCGTTAAGGCTAAGAACGTGGGCTCTGGGGGCACCTGGGTGGCTTAGTCGGGTAAGCGTTGGACTCTTGATTTCAGCTCAGGTCGTGATCTCAGGGCCATGAGATCCATCCCCACATTAGGCTCCGTGCTGAGCATGGAGCCTGCTTAAGATTCTCTCTCTCTTTCTCCCTCTGCCACTCCCCACTTGCGCTCTTTCTCTCTCTCTTAAAAAAAAAAAAAAAAAGAACGTGGGTTCTGGAGGCAGTCATACCTGGTTTTTGGTTGTTACAAATTCATGCAGTGTTCTGAAGCTTTTTTCCTCCTCTGTAAGATGGAGGTAATTACATTACTTGCCTCTTAGAGTTGTTACAAAGATTAAATGATATAATGTATAAGCACTCACCACATAAAAGCAAGCAATAAATTTCAACTACTAGTGATGCAGATAATAATTTGAGAGTGCAAAATCATGGGAGACATCTAGACAGACCTTGGCACAACACCGGGCACATAACTGATAATTGATAAATGATTGTTGAATAAACAAATGAAGTGTCAGCACGTGCAATAAGGCAGGTAGCAAGAGGTAGAAAGAATGGTTCGGATGTGTGACTTTCAAAGTCACCTGTGAGTTTCCATCTGCAAAGGGAGAGTGCTAGATTTAGCAGGCTGTAAAGCACTTTCTACTTAAAATATATAGATATATGTAGATATACAGATACATATGTATATATGTCGACAGGCTGGTGGGGCACATACTAACAGCATCCCCATCTGCCGTCTACGTAGGGTTATGCCCACATGACATGGTAAGTTAAGGCTATGCATGATAGTGTTGGCTGAATGGCTTGAAGAGAAGACATGAGAGAGTTTTAGCAGAGGGGGAGATTAATTATAATTGGCGGAGGGCAAGAGTAAGGTTTCCTGGAAGAGCCGGGACTTTCTTCGACTGGGTTTTAAGAATCCGAAGACGGTGAAACGAAAGAAGCTAAGCATTGCTAGGGATGTCACACGTATCTAGGAGCTGCAGAGGTCTCAAGGAGTTCACCAAATGTTCACCGAGCTCCTATTCGGCATAAACCATAGAGGGTTAACCCCATGGGGAATCTCAAAAGGCAGATCCCCTCCTCGAGATGCTTAAGATCTGGCACGGAAAAGAAGACAAGGACATAAATCCAACAATATAGGAGAGGAAAAAAGCTAAATAATCCTTGGGGAATGATTTATTTTAATGTTTAATAAAGAATAATGTTATGGAGAAGGTGACATTTGCACTAGATTGGAGAAAAGCACATAAGTTAGAGTTCTGATCTGGACATATATCTTCTCGCTAGGTGATTTGGGGTAAATTGCTCCCTATTTCTGAACTTGAATTTCCTTTGCTTTTAAAACATACAGAGGAAGACCAGCCTGATCAAGGTGTTGTCAGACTATGTACCCACAGGTCCACGCATAGCATAGGCAAGGTGCTCAACGAGTCCTGTTGCTCTTAACTGGTATAAAGGGAGTTCGTCAGAAAGCATCGCTGGATTGGTTTCCCAAGGGAAGGACTTCACTGAAGAGCAATTAATTGCATGCCTTCCAGCTCAGTTGATATAAAACATGGCCAGTTGGACCGTGATTCTGCAATTTCTGGAAGAAAGAGAGTTGAAAGCATTGGCCATGATGTGACTCAGGTCTCTTCTTCAAATAAGCCACAGATACATTTGTCCTGGAATTAAGCCGAAGGGATTATCAAACGCTTTATTTTCCATCGAGCAAACCATGGTGAAAGGAGGAGAACGCCCACCATTGCCCATTTCGGATTTCTCACAAAGCTTCCTCTTCCGCAAGATTATGGAGATATTTTATTCCCATTTAAAACAATAGGGAGCTTACAGGTAGATTAGAGGCAGGCAAGCCAAGGAGTTAAGAATGTGGACTTTGGAGTGAGATAGACTTAGGTTCAAATGTGCCATAAAATCCAACCTACTGAGACTTGTTAAAAGAAAAATACAACATAGGGATTAAAAAAACCCCGAAACTACAGGTGATGGTTTTGTGCATGAAATGATATGTAATATGTGTGACCACTCAAGATACTGCTTCTCAGGACAAATCGTATTAGTTACTAGAATTACTAGAATAAAAATAAACATTTATAAAATCATGTTTTGGTCCAAATTTAAAAAAAAAATGCAGTTTCAGGCAGTGATCTTCATCCTCAACTAAAACTCTAAACCAAGAAATGTCTTGGGCCCCTGAGTTGGGCATAAAGGAGCTCCTCGGCAGGAGTCCAGGGACAAGGTTGGGTGATGGGGGTTTGCTCTTTCCGTTCCCAGTCATAAGCCCACAGGAAGAATACGAGAGGACTCCCTGGTTCACTTCAGAGCCTCCCACTTGTAGACACAAAAGCTTCAAAAAAATACAAAGGAAAACACCTCGAACCCAGCCAGAGTGGTCCCTAACCCTGTCCCCTGCAACCCCACCTCAGGAGACACTATGGTCACTGGCTCCCTTTTCCCCATGGCTTTGGAGAACAGGCAATGATTACACCACAGACTTGAATTTTTTTTTTTTTTTTTTCCAGACAGAGCTTGGAGATGCTAAAAAAAAAAAAAAGTCAGGGCTGGAAGTTCTTTTTTCTGATAAGAAGACAGAGTGATAGAAAGCTGCTGAGCAATGTGGATGTGGACTGGGTTAAAACCTACCTCTTAGTCCTGTGAAGAGAAAAGTTAAAACTTCGCGTCTAACACCTAGTAGGTGCGCAGTACGGTCAGGCTCTTACTCCTGATGGTGTCATTGCTGGCAGTTGTCAACTCTAGTCTGTATGCTAAATGAATATAATCCAGCTGCTGTTGGGGAGGAAGTAAAGAAGCTAATATTTATCCAGCACCCATTGACATATGTCCTGGTCACTGTGCAACATGATATCCTTCGTCTCATTTCATCTACCAGATAACCCCATGAAATCTATAAAAATGAAAAATGAGATTCCAAAGGTTAAGTGATTCTTCCTAGCCCCTGGAGCTAGAACACAGAGTGCTAGATCCAGATTGCCTGGGCTTCCACTGTTTACTTAGTCTCTGTGATTCAGGTTTTGTTTTGCTTTTTTTTTTTTCCCCCCTCCTGTAAAATGGGATGATTATTGGACCTCCTCCGTAGGCTTGTTATGAGCATTAAATAGAATCATTCCTATAAAAGGCATTTACATATTGCTTGGAACCTACTGCGTATTCAGTAGAGGCAAACTGTTGTTAGAATTGTTCATTTAAGCAAAGGGAAGATTTGAATCGAATTTCTTTTACTCCGGCTACACTCCATATATACGGGGTAATTAAATCGAATGGTTCTAGAGCAGCGCGTCTGTGCAGAGTGCTGGGCTAAGCGTCATTTGGGGAAACACAAATAGGAATGCAACAGAGTCTCTGCCCCACAGGGAAAGGGGAGACCAGCAGGTGTGTAATTAAGTGTGATGGTTGGGTCTGGGGATGTGCCCAGAGAAATGTAGAGGAAGTTCTGTGAGAGCCCAGAGGAGGGAGCCCTTCAGACTGGTGGGGGAGGGGTGTGGTAACAGAAAAAGCTCTTGAAGATCCTTGCCCTGGGTGGGTTCTAATCTTGAAAGAAAGACATCAACGGAACACCAGGAACAATGCAAGATCCTATCTCAGGGAGTTCCAGATTCTACCACACAGACAATGCTTGCCTAGGAATTCTGAGATGAGTGGAATCCTGGCTTGGAGGAAGAAGTCGGTGGGGCTCGGCCGGAGAAGAGAGGCGACACAAAGAGTCATAAAATTGAGAGCCCTGGAAAGGAAGAGAGGGTGCTCATTTATTGAGCACCTACTATGTGTCATGCAGCTCGTTGTCCTTAAGACAGCTCTGTGATAAGGCCCTGAGACTCAGAGAAATTCAGCGACATGCTGCAGCTCATAGGAATCCAGGTCACAATGATGGGTACTTTTTTTGTCTTTAAAGATTTTATTTATTTATTTGTCAGAGAAAGAGTGTGAAAGCACAAGTAGGGGGAGCGGCAGGCAGAGAAGGCAGTGGGAGAAGCAGACTCCCCGCTGAGCAAGGAGCCCCATATGGGACTCAGTCCCAGGACCCTGGGATCATGACCTGAGCCCAAGGCAGAGGCTTAACCAATGCAGCCACCCATCATCCCTGATGAGTACTTTTTGATGTGTGTTTGAGTCACTCTCATTCAAACCCCTCCCGAACTTGAGGACGCCACTTAGATGTTACTCTCCTAACTTCCCATAGGCCCTTATGCCCTCCCTGGCAAAATATCTTGCTTTTAATTATTACCAAATAAAAGGAATAATGAAGGCATATATCCTCAGAGTGGAGGAACAGAATTATTTTTGTTCTAAAAAGTAGTGTTTAGGACAAAACTCCCCCCCAAAACAAGGAACTCCTTGCGTGAGAGTTGGGATGGAGTTGACTAAATATGGGATGATCCAATGGGAATTACTGGCATACTCCAATAATGGCGGGCTCTGTTACACTTCAGATTTGGAAGCAAGCTTAGGTATCTTCAACTCCTGTTCTTTGATTTTACACAAGAGCAAACGGGTCAAAGGTCCACACGGGTCAGAATTAGAACCTGAGTCCCCTAACCGTCCAGTGATTGCTCTTTGACTATAAATGATGAAAGGACAGGGCACAGATCCTTGAAAGACCAAGGGATGGAGTAAAAGAGGGATAGCAACAGGTAATATGTTATGTATCTCATATAAATAAGTAAGAATGGCATGCATCGACCAGTGGTTAGGGTGGGTCATAAACCAAGGGTTACAATTCATTCAGTCCTATTCACTCAATTAAAAGCAAACACATACATACATGCATGGATAAAAGTCGAAGTGGTTTCCGAGACAGGTGGGATAGAATAATAAATGTGTGTTCAATGAAACGACCAGTGAAAGGCTTTGCCGCTTGCTCTGATGCACTTAGGGACTGAGAGCAACGCGCTCAGGAGCTATGATACTTGGATCTGTCCCTTCGTCTTCGTGTCTGCCACAGGAGAGGAATGAACGCCTGGCCTCCTGGATTTTCATTTGCCTTTAAGAACCTAAGTGCACTTGGCAACAGCGGTAGAGTAAATGGTATTCACATAGCATGTTTTCAGTTTACGAAGTACTATACCCCAGAGCATATTTTGTTCTCAAAACAAATTTGGGAGATACTCCCATTTTAAAGGTAAAGAGGTGGAAGGCTCGTGAAAGCAAAGTGGCTATGGAGGGCAGAGCACGCACATGTGTCGGAGTGACTGGGGACTTAGAACTGTAACTTTTGTATCATGACTCTTTGTGGGAAAGTTGACAAAGTCCCAAACGTCTAGGAATATTCAAAACTCTTGTATACAATGACTTAGAAGCCCCTGGAAGAAATACAGTTTTCCAATGCCTAATTGCCACAATTGAAGTGAATTAGCAGTCATGTTCCAACCTCCGTTAGGGAACGAGGGGGATTTTGCAGGATGTAATTTATGGAGTTCAACATAGATCTTTTTTTCTTTTTCTTTTTTTTATTGAATGCCAACCTCATGACTTTCATAGATGACTTGGAATTGCAGAAAGTGAACGATTTGCTTGGGCAAATTCCATTATCTGTGGCATTGTACCCCCAAAGATCTTTTCCTTTCAGCCTGGAAACACATTTAATATAATGCCATTTTCATTTCATAACTGGAGAAACTGAGTTCAAACATTCTTGGCCTTAGACCATATGGCAAGTACTTCCCAAACCAAGATCTGAATCTGGGATCTCCTGTTTTCAAAGTAGTGCCATAATCCCTGCATACCACATTCCCGCTTTTATAGAGGGGAGGTCTGAGTCATTTGCTCATTCTACAAATCTGCATACTTTCACCAACACATATTCTCCACTGGTGTTCACTCTCCCTGAAGTGTGCAGGAATGATCCCAGCTCTCGGGAAGGATCTGGAGCAGCCCTGAGAACAGGAGTGCATGGGAAGGAAAGTCCCTAGTTAATGAAGCAGATTTCACCTCCGTCTCCTAGCATGCTATCCACATGCAAACCTCACCCAGCATATTTTTATCACTACATTATTTGAGCATACCGGTAATTAATAATTTGTAATTCACCACTGCTAACTCCTTTTGACTTATTAAACACTTGGAAGGGAAAAAAAAACTGTTTTGCCATAAGGGGGAGCTTTTGAGTTCCATAAAGAGGGGGGAAAAAAAGAACAAAAATATATTACATATATGTCCCAGTTCAAAACAGATCCACAAAGCAGCCAATGGTCAGATCCATACCTGTGACTTGAACAGTGTCAGAGACCTGAATTTCTTAGGTTGGGAAAAGCAGGCAAATTAATATTTTTCTCTCATTTTTAATAGAAAACTACAGTAATTTCTAGCAGCCAATAGAATATTTTTAAGAGTATTCAGGAGTGTTTAGAGACCTAGTTGTGCTGAGTGTAAGCTTCGGAAAGGCAAATGCCTTGGAAAATGCCTTTCCTCTGGTGGTTCCTGATGATTCCGTGAGGATTTGGGAGACAACATTTGGACTAGCTGAAGCCAGCAGCATTGGGGGCTCAGGGACGAGGGGGGACGTTCACCATTGCATAACTTTAAGGGAGTTCTGAGCAGGGAAAAGGATAGGGAGGGTAAAAGAGAGAGGGGAAGGAGGAAGGAAAGAGGAAGAGGGAGAGAAAGGGAGTGGAGAGAGGGAGAAAAGGAGAGAGGGAGGGAGGGAGGGAGAGAGACAGAGGAGAGAGGGAGAGAGACAGCATTACAAAAAATTCAGAGAATCAAGTTTCAAGACCCTTTCTGTGCTATAGAGAAGGATGAGGTTTACCAGCAAAGTGCAGAGGGGATCCTGAGAGAAGAGAGAGATTTTTCTCCCGCCAGGAGGGAAAAAAATAATAATAAGGGGGGTTCGGTGGTGAAGGAGGGGGGGAAAAGCAAGCAAAACAAAACAAAAACAGGAATGTGTGTTTTGAGCAGGAATGAGGAGAGCTGGAAGGACCGTAAGGGGGTGTGTACAGAATTTCATTAAATTGTTACTTTAAGATTGTCTTCTAAAAAAAAAAAAAAAAAAAGGAGGGGGTGGAGAAGCGGGAGCGAAGGAGGCAAACGGCGAAGTGGAGGAAGGCTGGGTAGCTCGGCCTCTCCAAACTGATTGATTAGTCATGATCCCCGCAGTTTTAACAGGGACTCATTCAATTGGGAAGGTGGAGCGCTCGGGAGCAGATTAGCATACGCTTGTTTACTCATCTCTGAGGGCTTTTTCCCCCCTCTTTCCTTTCATTTTGTGAAGAACGAGGGAGGGGAGGGGGGACTGGGGGGGGAGAAGGGGGCTGTGGCTTGTGTTATAAAGGACGCAAAAAATAAATAAATTAGAGCATCTTTTGGGGGGAGGGAATTCAGCGGATCAGTGTCTTAGAGGAGCTTTTTTTTTTTTTTTGAAGAGCGAGAAATCATATAAAATAAAATGAAATAAAACAAGGAGGAAGGCAACCAGCTGTTAGAGGGGAAAATAAGGCAGATAAAGGAGCGGGGAGAGAAATTAATTGCCAACCAGGAGGAGTTGGGCTGTATTTTTCAAAGGTGGGGGGAGTGGAGCACACACCTTGAGGAGCGAAGCGAGAAAGAAAAGAAAAAAGCAAGTGGAAGGGGGGGCTCGCCCAAGAAGGGTGAAGAAGCGAAGAAAGTCGAGGCGCCGAGGCTCCCAAAGCTGGCAGCTCCGGGCGGCGGTGCAGGGGCGAAGGGGGGGGGGGACCGTCGGACATGCGGCTCTGGAGTTGGGTGCTGCGCCTGGGGCTGCTGAGCGCCGCGCTGGGCTGCGGGCTGGCCGAGCGCCCCCGCCGGGCCCGGAGAGACCCGCGGGCCGGCCGCCCCCCGCGCCCCGCCGCCGGCCCGGCCACCTGCGCCACCCGGGCGGCCCGTGCCGCGCGCCGCGCCGCCGCCGCCGCCGCCGCCGGGCGGTGCCTGGGAAGCCGTGCGCGTCCCCCGGCGGCGGCAGCAGCGGGAGGCGAGGGGCGCCGCCGAGGAGCCGAGCCCGCCGAGCCGGGCGCTCTATTTCAGCGGGCGAGGCGAGCAGCTGCGCCTCCGGGCCGACCTCGAGCTGCCCCGGGACGCGTTCACGCTGCAAGTGTGGCTGCGAGCGGAGGGGGGCCAGAGGTCTCCGGCAGTGATCACAGGTAGGCGAGGGCGCCCAGGCGGGTGCCCGGGCTTGGGTGGCGGGCCGGTTGGGGGCTTGCGGGTGTGTCTGGGCGGGAGACGCCCGGCCGGAGGCACCGAGGCGCCCGGGCGAGCTGCAAGCCTCACTTTGCCCCATCTGCGGAATGGGCGCACTCGGAAGGCTTTTTGCCTAGCCCCTGGGGAGGAACTCAGGGAGCGCTCCTGGCGGCCCGAAACCCGCACTCAGTGAGGGCTGGTCCCTGGGGAGCCCTGTGCCCCTACATCGTGTTCAAAATGGTCAGAGGGACTGTCTCTCTATGAGATGGAGGGGAGGATGACCCAGTAGGGATGCATGTGAAAAGAGGCCAGGGGATTATTAATTTCTTTGACTTTTTAATGGAGGTGAGTCCCCCCCCCCTCCTTTGGGCCCCTTACCCTGAAAGCCTGCAAGAACAGGGTTGTTGTGATCAGAAGGACTTAGAAGTCCTCGAAGTGCCCCAAAGTTGCCTTCTGCTTGATGCCTGCCTGTGGGATGCACCCTCTTCTCCCCTGCCACACACACACATGCACACACCCCCCGCCATCCCATGCCCTGGCTTTTAAAGCCCGCTGCCTGTCACTCGGGGCTGGGGCAAGACCTTACTGACGCACACCCAGCCAGTCTTCCCCCGACTCGGCTGCAGAACGGGGCGCTTTCCTCATTTGGGACTTTTACGAGCCCATAATGAATTTGAGTTCTCCCTCCTCACCCTCCCCTTCCCTGTTCCACAGCAAAGCCCATAGTGAAACCGGACACTTTGTGAGGGTTGCAAACCTTAGAAATGCTCCAACATCCATTTTCCCCCCTCTAAATGAATCTGTGGCCGTGCCTTTAATACAACTGGGGGGCGGAGGGGGCGGCGCTGGAGGAGAGAAGGAAAGTTTTGCCTCTTCGGACTGAGACTGGGAGATTCCCTTCCTGCACAAACAGTCTTGCCATGTCCTAGGACGTCTTAAAGTGAGAGTAGGGGTTCCCCCTTCGCTGCAGCCAGGAAACGTGTGGAGGCGGTTCGCGATCCCACCCCCTTACACACACACTTTCTTCGAAGGGAAAGCTGTGAGTTCTTCCGGCAGTTCTGCCTCTTTCTGTCTTGCTGTGGACTTTCTCAGACGTCGTGCTGACGCTCTCCGCCTTCCGTGAAGCCCATTTCGGGGGACCCAAACTCTGCGGCTATACCAGGAATCTGCCCCTAAAACTCCCAGTCTCCTGTTCCCAAACCGAGAGCAACAGAGTGACTTTCCCCACATCTGACGTCATCACATGCTATTTTTTTCCCTCTCTGTTCCCCCCTCCTCCAGGAAGGAGAGGGAAACTGAGCTCATTCACTTTTAGCTCCCAGGTCCTAGGCACCTGAAGTGGGGGTAAACTGTAGAATAGAGATAAAGTGTTATTTATAATAGTAATGATGGTAGATCATTCAGGGCTCTGGTATGTTTACTTCTCTTTCGGAACGTCGGAAAAGCACAGAGCCTGCTGCTTGTAGATGATGAAAAAGAAATATGAGTAGATGAGATTTTTCCTAAGCTTTACCTGTCGTGCTAGTGATTTGGAATGCTTTTCCTCCAGAGGGGAGGGCCCACGGTTATATAGGTATCATCAATGATATATATATTGCACCTGGGATTCCACAGGAGTCTGCTTTATAAATGTCTATAATTCAGACAAGGAGCCTCTCTTCACATGCGTTCTCTTGAGCACTCATTCACTCTCTCACACAAAGATCGTGCAGTAAAATACTTTAATTGGATGGGGGACGTTAGGTTATTATTGCTTGTATAAAATGCCTGGCCCATTTTATGTGGAAATAACATTCCTCTGAAAATGAAAAAAAAAAAGA
This sequence comes from Ursus maritimus, assembly GCF_017311325.1. Taxonomy (NCBI): domain Eukaryota; kingdom Metazoa; phylum Chordata; class Mammalia; order Carnivora; family Ursidae; genus Ursus; species Ursus maritimus. The sequence continues at coordinate 42,559,000 of NW_024424119.1, forward strand.
AGAAAAAGAAAGAAAGAAAGAAAGAAAGAAAGAAAGAAAGAAAGAAAGAAAGAAGGAAGGAAAAGGCACTGCTGTCGTGTAGTACCAGAAAGCCAGGAGCTTTTCTCCCGAGGATTCTGGTGGATTTTTTCCCTCCCCTCGTTGAGTCTGAGCCAGAATTGGCGGTGTGTAAACACCTGGCCCTGAGCCAGAAAAGACTCATTCTGCGTATCCTCCACACGGTACCGACTGTTGGACTAAAAAGAACCTGCTTCTCCTTGAATTAAAAAGCAAACAAACAGAGAGGTTCTTTGCAGAAGCACTTTTTCGGCTCCTTGGTCCGTTCGTGTAAGTTCAGGCGGGGAGAGGCAGGGCCTAGGTGGGCAGCCCGGACGCCGGTGTGCCCAGCCACGTCCTGCCCGCCGCGACCTCCGGCGCCCGGTGTGCTGCCTGACCTCCGCTGGCTCCCTCTGACTGGGCGTCGCCACTTTCGTAGGAATCCCTGGTCCCCTATCTTGAGAGAGCAGGCATCTCTCAGCAGGGAGCGCGCTGCTATTTCAGGCAGAGGGTTGCTGCCTTGCTGTCAGGCCAGGCTGGCTTACATCACTCTTTGCTGCAGGATTCAATTGGGTTTCGTAAAGGTCTAATTTTACGGTGCTGTTAACCGGGTCTGTCGTCTGGCAGAGGCAGGCCTTGCCGCTCCTGGTAGGCGGGCTGTGCTCCCAGATCCGCCCGGGATGCTATTTCTGCCCCGGTTCAAACTTCACTGACACCAGTTCAGACAGGAGCGGTGGGAGAGGCAGGGGGAAGGAGGGAAGGAGCAGCGTGCTTCTGAAGCTCGGAAAACATGCCTTTTCTTTTTCCAAAAGGGAAGAAGAAGAAGAAGAAAAAAAAAATATATATATATACACACACACACACACATATAACATATATGTTATCAATGTGTGTGTGTGTATATATGAAGAAAGAAGAAGAAGAAGCAGAAAAAAAATATATATATATATATATATATGTGTGTGTATATATATATATATATATATATATATATATATATATATATATATATATATATATATATATATATATATATATATATATATATATATATATATATATATATATATATATATATATATATATATATATATATATATATATATATATATATATATATATATATATATATATATATATATATATATATATATATATATATATATATATATATATATATATATATATATATATATATATATATATATATATATATATATATATATATATATATATATATATATATATATATATATATATATATATATATATATATATATATATATGTATGTGTATATATATATATATATATATATATATATATTAATAAATAAAAAGGGAAAGGCTTAGGCAGGCAAAAACAAAGCCAAAGTTAGAAAGTGCTTGTGTACAAGCTTCTCCCGAGGGCCCACCAGTGATGGAGGGTCTTGAGGATTGAAGAATCCTTTAAGGCTACAGTGAAAAGGGGTCCGCAGGGGTTACCCACCCCCCTCCCCAACCCAGCCAGTTCTCTCTGTAGCCAGGTAGGGAGACACAGACAGGAGGGAGGGGTGCTGCTGGATGACACAGCTTCTGGATGGCAGGAACTCGGTTTTAATCTTGGGTGTGGGGCCTTCCAGGCCTTACCTCCCTCCATACACACGGCTGAGCGAACGTGTCTAGTAAACAGCATCACCTCTTCCCCCTCCCGGACCCACCACCCAGGCACAACCTTGCCTTCGCACACAGCAGTTTCGGCTCCCTTTCAAGTCCAGGGTGGGGGTGTTTTCTTCCACACTCTTTCGCTTTTGTCCCTCCCTCGTAGCAGGCAGGAGCCAGACCCCTGCCCCTGATCCCCAAAGGCCCCCTCCCCAAAACCCTCCAGTCCAAAGAAAGAGAAAGGAGAAGAAAAAGAAAACAATAGACTCAATTTGCTCATGGAGCAGAGGCCCCGAGCAGCAGTTAATCTTGTTAAAGTTTCTCCTGACGTGTTAGATAAGTGAATGTGGACCCCACAAGTGCTGCCCTCCTCCCTCCCCATCCCTTAGTGATCCAGAACTCGTGCTCTGAAGGAGAAAGGGATTTACCTGAATCCCGTCCAACACCTTTGCTTGCCACGCTTCTTTTCTTTTGTTCCAAATGTTGGACTGCTGAGTTTGCTGGCTAGTCAGAAGAAGCTTTTTATTTCCTCCCTTCTGCAGCCCCCACTTCTGACTACCACCTAACCCCCCAAGAAGAGTGCCTGCACTTTCCCAACTTCAGAAGTACTGTTAACGGGGAAGGCTGGGTTTCAAGGAGTCCCTCTGTTAACACAGCTCACCTCCAACTGCCGTAGTCACGTCCAGGGTCTAGAATATTGCAAGGGTTAGAAGCCAGTTTTTGCCATCAGGTTACCTGCGTGACAATCCACCTGTGCCCCTAACTGGCTGGGTGACCTCGGGCAAGCTAGTTGACTCCTCTGGGCTTCAGCTTTATCTACAAAGTGAGGATAGCAGAAGTACCTAGCCCTTAAGTGAGCTGACACATAGAAAGTGCTCGGCACTGGATTTGGTGTATCGTAAGTGCTCCGTAAACTTCACTCTTGTTATTGGACATGATTTTCCAGAGAGCTCAGTCTCACCCTTACGGACTGAGGACGCTTGAAGGCAGGAAGGAAAGCAGCTCTTCCTGCCTGCCTCCAGGGGGCCGGGCACTGGGCTAGGCACCTGCACAGGTCACCATCACAAACACCCTGGGAGGTGGGCATCACCTCCTTTATTTTCCAGACGAGACGATGAAGTCTCAGACAGTTGAGGTGACTTAGTCCACAGTCCCACAGGCCAACAGGGCAGCAGAGCCCAGATGTGAACTTGAGTTTTAATTGCCTGTTTCCTCTTCAGCAGTCTTTCTGGGGAGAGGAGACACAGTTCACATTCCCTTCTTTAGCCCTGCTGTAGAATATTCCCATTCCTTTCTGCATTTCTGGGTGCTGACCATGCACCTGCAGGCTTCAGAGGATAGCAAATGAGTGTAAATCTCATGTGGGACCTTGGATTTGACCTAGCAGGTCTGTTTTTCCTTTCATGCCAGATGAGGCAGACTGGCCTTGGAATATCTGTTGCCGGTTCCTGGCCGTGTGATTTGAAGCCAGTCATTTCTCATCTCTCCGTCGTTCTGTTTCCTCATCTGTAAAATGGGCATAGTGATCCCGGGAGAGTGCCGTGAAGTAAACATGCAGAAAGTACCTGGCACAGTGTCAGCTCCTATTAGGGACTCAGTCAGCGGTAACGGGATCCAGTAAGTAACCACATTCCCTTTTCCAGTTTGCTAACTTGACCTTCAGGAAGGCGGGCCTGTTTGCACTGTTACGGCGTCCCCTCTTGAGTTACTGGGGGAGTTTATCTAGAGTAGACCGTGTATCTCAGGGGACAGTTAGACAACCCCCCGCCCCCAGTCCCTCCTTTGCACTTTCGTTTCCTCTTCTTTGACCTACTTGGATGACCCCTTGGTGGTAAGAGCCAGAGGAAGTCTAGAACCACTGGACCAATGAATAAGAAAACCAGTTAGCACTGAAGAGAGCATGCACCCTCGGGAACAAAAGGCAGACAGTGGTTATAGTGGGGTCCAGGTCACAGATCTACTGTCACATGCCTCTTGCTCCTTCCCCAGATGCCCTCAACTTCCCCTTTTCCCCAAGCAGCCATTCACGGTGGCCAGCTGCATCACCCTCGCTCTTCTGCATAGAGGAAAGCAAACTTGAGGCTCAGAGGTGTGGAGCTCGAGAATGTGGCTCGTGCAGTGTCAGCCAGGCATGGACTGGGACAAGCAGCTCATTGTGCAACAGGGAAACTGAGGACCAGGGTTATACAGGGGCTAAGAATTAAACTATATTCACAAACTGTGCCCTCTTAAAGGGGCTTGGGAGACCATATCATCCAGCAGTTCACAACCCTGGCAACACTTGGAATTATTAGCCTTTCAAACATCCCAATGCTCAGGCCGTATCCCAGGGATGCTGATATCAGGGGTCTGGGGTCGGCCTGGGCGCTGGTGTATTTCAAAGCCTTCTCGGGTAACTTGGAAGGACCACCAGTGGGGAGAATCACGGATCCAGTTCAACGTCTCCTTTCTCTGCAGTAGGGGAAACTGAGGCCCAGAGCGGAAGTAGTGTTTCCCATTTAGTGAGCTGGTTAGTGGCTAAGACTTGAGAGAATTTTACCTGTCTCGGTTCTGAGTTGCCAAACACCAGAAGGGACCCTACCTTCATTCTCAATTCCCCTGCTGACCCCAAGCCCCTGGGTGCCATGGCCCTGACATTCCATTTTCCAGAGCCATTCCTGTGTGTGAAACTAGACTCTCTCCATCAGGGGTCCCCTCGAAAGTGCTAACACTCCTGTAGGGAGGTAATACTGAGGTGGCACTGAGTTCTGTGCATTTGATTTTAAATGAATCTGTCCAAGTGGTGGGGAGGGGAGCCTCGCTAAGAAGGCAGGGAAGCTCATTTCTGAGGCATTCTCCACTTTGCCCTGGGCTAGTTCAATAGGAAGGAGTATGTTCCTGTTATTTCCGAGCCCCACCATTGGAGACCACTCTGAAACCAGTCCTGCCTGTAGCTGTCTCAGATGAGGAGGGGGGTAGATCCCCAAGTGCCCTGGGCAGGAGGACCCCAGCTATGGCCGGCTTGTGCCTTGTCGACCTAAGGTCAAGGGCTCAGGAATCCAGCAAATGCCTGTTTCCCCCCTCAGCTGGTCCCCTTCCTTTCTTTCAGTGTCCCCATCTCTCTCTTCTTGCTGCGCAAAGGCTCTGCTTCATGCCTTGATGCACTTACTGGAAATGCTTAACTCTGACCTGTGGATCTTGGCCCCTTGGCTCCTTTGAAGACCTGAAACGGGGAGTCAGGAGCTCTGAGTTCAAGTACAGGCTTGGCCTCCTCTGAGCTGTGGGACCCGAGGCATCTACCTCAACCATGGGGGCCTCAGGGGACAGAATTTCAGGTGTGGTCACCTTCAGCATACCCCTGTCACGGGTTGTCACAGGAACCCAGTGAGACAGTGGGGGCAGAAGCTCTTGGCCAAGATCAGAACCCAGACCACGTGTCAGCAGGAGGAGGAAGAGGAGGGGCCAGAAAGTGAGAGATGTGAGGAATTTGTGCGATCAAGGTCATTCCTGGGAAAGCGCTTTCATTATCATTATTCACATTGCAAATGATAAATAGTGATCAAGGTAGCCAATCTTTCACACCTGTGACCTCACTGGAGCCCTTTGATGTTGGGACTTCACAGGCCCACGGAATCCTACTGCTTACTTGCTGCCTGACCTTGACAACTGCTCATTGGGCCTCCGTGTTCTCAGGGTGCAAAAGGTGGGGCCGGGATAGAATAGGGGCTTTCAAACTGTGCCACACAATCTTAGGGATCCCCTGGGGAGATGCTAAAGGGCAGGTTTCTGTCCCCCCCCCCTTTCCCTTCACCTTATTCTGTGTCAACTGTGTACTTCTATAAGATTCCATTTGAAGGAATGGAACAGAGTCTGAATGGACAGGGAACGACATGGAGGAATTATTGTTAATCCTCATCAGGTGTGGTAATGGTAATGTTATTATGTATACTTAAGGCCCCTAATCTGTTAGAAATGCATACCGAAGTATTTATGGGTTAAACTACATGATGTCTGTTCTGTTTGTTTAAAATGCTCCAGGAGGACACAACAAAAAAAGGTATGGTGGGTGTGCTAGGGAAAGGAGATCAGCAGACTGATAACAATTGTTGAGAACAGGTGATAGAAACGATGGGCTTCACTACATTTTTCATCTGTCCCTCCATGCGAGGTTAAGGATTTCCATAATAAAAAGTTAAAGATACATTAAGAGTTTGAGCACGATAGGAGGAGTTGAAACTCTTATATCTCTGCATGTTCTGTGAGCTGATAGGTGTCCCAATACTGAGGTGCCAGCCTGGGGACGCTCAGGGACTCCCCCAAGGTCACACAGCAGTCAGGGGAAAGTCGGGGTGCAGTCCAGGCTTCGGACACTAGGAGCTCCCTCTGCCCTCCTCTCTGCACTCTGGCAAACCCAGGTGACTGCTCGTCCTGGGAGAGCTTGAGGGAGGTTTCCGAGGTGTGTGTAGGAGGGGCCCGTGGAACCCTGCTGGTCAGTAGGAAGCTTTTGAGTGAGGACTTTCCTGGCTGGATAGAATTATCACACACACTGTGAAGCGTTTAGCATCTTTGATACCGTGCAGAAGAATCCCCCAGGATCTGTTAGTCATTGTGACAGTCCAAAACATGTGACAGTACCCACACACACACATTTCCACACACACCTATTTCTCACTTTTCTGGCTCCTCATTTCTCTCCATCTCCAGTTGCCCTGGGAACCTTCTAGAAACTCCTTGAGCTCTGGGGGAATGACCTGCCTCTGCCAAATCTCAAGAGAAGTTGACACTGTCAGGAAACGGGGGAAAGGAGCCCAAGTATTTTGTAGTGGTTGATCATAGGACACCAGAGTCAGATGGCCTGAGTTTGATTTCCTGACTCTCCCACCTGCTAGCTGCATGACCTTGGGCAAGTTACTTAATATCTCCAAGCTTCACTTTTCCCATCTGTAAAATGCGGATAACACTGGCTCCTACTTCATGGGGTTGTTTTGAAGATTAACTGAGCCTCCATGTGGAAAATGCTTAGTAATGGAATCGAGCCCGTGGGTAAGCACAGTAAACGTTAACTCATGTTGGTGTTATGTGTGACCGACCCTTGCCACCTTGCCATGCGGTCGTTCTAATTCTCTCAATAACTCTGTGAGTTGGACAGGCTTATCTCCTTTGGCAGAGCCAGGGATTGACTTTCCCTTCCTTACGATGCGGGGAAGATACATTACTCTCGTCTTAACATCAAACAAAAAGTAAAGTGAAAGGCCAAACTATAAGCGCTGTATTGTTCCGTATTATGAAAGCAGTGTGTCCTCATGGTAGAGAATCTAAGCAATACAGATCAAAACAAAGGGCACAGGAAGAACGTGTGCATCCCCTGCCTGGGCGTCAACGGTCATTACTGAGTTCTTGCTATGTGCCAGGTACCGTGTGGGGCCCTGAACCCCAGAGCACTGAGCATAGGAGGAAGATATCCCTGCTCTCAAGTTTATGTTCAGGGATGGGGAAGGAGGTGGACGCAGAGTATAAGTGAGTGAGTGACTAGTACATATTTATGTGCTCATGAAGAAAAATAGAGAAGGAAGTCTGGGGCACATTGTAGGGTAGGGTCTTAGGAGGAGTGAGATTTGGATGGGTGGTCAGGGGAGACAGTAATGAGAAGAAGCATTGGGGAAGAGTCTTAAGAGTAGACCCAAGGCTATCTAGAGAAGACCATGGTGTATTGGAGAAGGAAGAGCAGTGGACTAGGAGCTAGGAGATGTCAGTTCTAGAGACCCGTCCAGTCATTAGCTCACTGTGTGACTTTGGACAAGTCACTTTTCCTCTTGGGGGCCAATTTTCCTCACCTGTACAGTTGGAGTAGGGGTGACTTTATCTTTGCCCTAGAGACCCTCCTAGCAGAGATCTCCTAGGATTCTATAATCCTAATCAGGGCTGGCCTAAGACAAAATTGTAAACTTGGCAATAGTTCTGGTTTTCTTCCAGGTTTTGGTGCATTTTCCTCCACTAGGTGGTGCCTGTCCCCCTCGAGGGCCGGTGCCCACACACTTTCTGCTTCCTCGCCCTTGGCAACACTCAGTCTTGAAAAATGACCTGGTATTCCTTCTTGCTAAGGTTTCATTGACTGACAACAACTTAGAATGTTGCTCTTCCATGGACATATATATACTTTAATGTCTCCCCGGAAAGCTTTATATCAAAAAGCAAATTTACTAATGGGTAGCATTTTAGTCAAAGACTGACTGAAGACATTATTTAGGTAATATTGGTACTTCCCAATAGCTGGAAGCCATCTCAGTCATGTTGCTAGTAATTACTGCCACAAATACCCAAAAAACTCACTGAGTCACCTTTCCAGTGGTCATTTACTTGGCTTATGGTTAAATTACTCACTTTTCATAATTTCTCTCTCTCTACAAAAGCCATTTCAGGCAAATTCCAGGGCATCATGGTAGGCCACTCACCTGTTAGTCTTGCTCATCATGTTAACCAGATTATTCCATGAAGTAAAATACTAGAACTCCATGGTCCATGGCCATCTGTTAGCCTGTTTTCCTTCAGTCCCCAGCACTGTCATGGATGATGTACCTCTTGTTCCTTCTTGTCCCCCTCCTTCCTCTCTCTCTTTCTATTCCTCACACTTAACACATTTTTTTAGGCCACTTGGATTTATCTTAAAACAAGAAAAGGAACTTTTTTCTTCCAATATTATTTGCCACAGACCCAGAGTTCGTGGAATCTGGAAGAGTAGGAGAGGTGACCCTTTTTCAGTTTTAGAGAACCAGAAAAGTTCCCAGGTTCCAGTTCATTTGGAGGAGACAGAGACAGAGAGTCTTGAAGGTGGGAGGTCACAGCTTGGCATCCATGGATATAATTATGGGGAGCACGTCCACCCTATGCCTTCAAGAAGCTCATGGTCCAACCTGGACCTGTCCCCTTGGCAGTCAAGAAGTTCCTCCTGTATCTGTCCCATTCCGTCTTTTCTTAATTCCCGTTGCTCTATAAACATGAAATGTGGCTGGGCAGAATATGACCAAATGTGTTCATAAGAAGGCATTATTTCCTGCAACGACATTGTAGATCTTTCAGCTACAAAGGCTGATGAAAAAAATAGAAAAAGATGTGGTAATAGACCAATCAGGGACCTTGTTCTAAGAGGTGCAAAGTACCTGAGCAGAAAACCTAAGAAATGAATCCAGACTGTACTGTTTTGTGAACTAACAATTCGTGTAGTAAGTCCCAAGAACCCAGGTGTGTGAGTTAGAAGGATGTGTCGAAGCCATTCTTCTCATAGATGAGAAACTGAGGGTTGGTCGGGGAAGGACTGGTCCAAGTCAGGGAGCAAGCTGGGTAAGGTCCTCCGTCCTCTGAGGCTTAGGCCAGGCCTCTGCCGGCTTGTCCTCTGACTTTGCGTCCTTTCCCATCGAGTGGTCGCCATCTCTCTGCTGTGGAGCGTCATTCATCTGCAGGCTTTGCTGGGCTCCAGACTCATGGATCCACTGGACATGTTGACATGCACTTCAGACTCAGCATGCCCAAAGCGGAGTCATCGTTTCTCCAGAATCCCTTGTGTTCTCGTCTGGTGTCAGCCACTCTCCATAGATCCCCCACCATACTCGGTCATTCATTTCTGTCTATCCTGCCCTCCTTAGCATTTTTATAGCCAGTCTGCCCTCTTCGTGGCTTAGGCCCTCTGCACCTCTTGCCTTGACTGTTTCCTGAGTATTGTAAGCCTGCCTCTCTGAGCCTCAGTTCCTTCACTACACCCCTTCAGTCTCTCCCCCGATATCCAACAGTCAGTGTTTTCCAAAATGCTCATCTCTAGCTAGAGGCCCTTCAATAGCTCTGGCCTTATCTGCAATTCGCCCCAGATTACCTTGGGCGCTTTTTTTTTTTCCACACTATTTTTTAGTGGGTGTGTTTCCTATATTCCCCTGTGCCATTTTGCAGAATATGTCAGCTTCTACGGGATTCTGCTCAAGACTCCCTTCTTCTGGGAAACCCTCCCTAACTGTTCCCCACCTCTCTAATCCAGCTGTCTCCACGATACCGTCTGCACACATGTACCAAAACACCTGGAATTCTTTATCACATTTAATTTTGTTCATATTTGGGGTCACCTCAACTTCTCCTCGCCTTGCACGGCCTCTGGCTTATAAAGGTACCGTGTACATTTCTGCTTAATGAATGCACGACTGGATAGGAAAACCAGCTACATGTCTAATGATTCCGAGAGAAAGAACTCAGGAACCTCAGCCACGCTGCATTACGTAACCAAAGCACACGACCGAACTCGTGCGTCACACTCAAAAACATTACGCAGTGGTTAACTCCATTTCCCCTTGAGCGAAGAGGTCAGAAGGGAAAAGAAATCTGGCCTTCCAAAACAGAGGGGAGGGGCAGTGCCTTACATGGCTCCGCAACTCACGTTTGGTCCTCTCTAATCCAAGCCACATTTTAGCCTTGGTCTTCCCCTCTCAGCCCCTCGCCTGTTTGCAAAGGCTTTGTTTTGTGGGTGCGCTGCAACACATAATCCCCAGCTTTGCTCTCCTCTCAGATTTCCCCCCTCCCCCTTATCAGGTTCTTACTGCGCCTCGAGTGTCCTGGAAGTCATATCTGTTGCCTGGGTTTTCATCCATTTCCCTCCTTCCTGATAGGGGGGCCTTTCCATCTGCTTCCCTTGATCTTGTGAGACCTTGTGGTGACCTCAGGATCTGGAATCCTCTCTCTGCTGTTTATGTACCCTTGGGAGAAAGTACGCATTCTCAGCAATAATAACAGTAATAAAAGCAGCAAGCTTATAATGAGCACTTACTATGTGCTGGCACTGTGCTGAGTGCTACACTTTGAACCCTCTGAGTTTGGTTTAGAAAGTTACATGACTTGCTGAAGGCCCCACAGCTAAAGGGTGGTGGGACTGGGGTTCAAACTCAGGCCAGTTTAATTTTATCTTTATCCACAGGCTTAGAGCACGGCTTGGAACACAGTCGTTGTCCAGTAAATGTTCCATGAGAGAATAAATACATGCACGGATACATGGATGGTGGAAGGAAGGAAGGGACAGAAGATGGTATTCCCGGTGACTAATGCAAACCTTTTGAGATTGGTTGTAGAATGCAAAGGGAAGAGATGGAGGGTAGGAGAGATGGAAAAAGAATCTGAATGAACGTTACAAGATTTCAAAGACAGTGGCTAAAAAATACCTTTGGTATGCAAAATAAATTTTATTTGCAGGTGACTTTGGAACAAATAAAATTGACGTCCATGAGAGCAGGTCTCACCTATAAGTAGTCTGCTGGGAAATAGACACTTATTTGAAGGCTGCTGTCTGCCAGAAACTTTTCTGAGCTGCTTGTTTGGGAATCATAGCTTAGGTCCGTTCCCCCAGCACAGAGACCCACCGTCACCCTCTGAGGAGCGGCCTGATGCTCTCTGAGCTGAATCTGGGGTGTATGGAGGTGATCGTGCTGCATGAACCATGGGGTTCCGAGTGGGAGAATGACCTGGAGTGGCAAGGCTGATATTGTGGTGTGTTCTCACTGGAGCCGATTAAGCCCCCATAGTGTCGGTAGTAAGCCCTCAGGATGACTCCTTCATACAACAGCCCCTCTGGGCTGATGAGATCTGATCCGCAAAAACAAACAAATACCACACCTGGTTCATCCCTTTCGCAGTGACGTTTGCACCCTGCTTTATCAAATATGCTCAGTGTACGAATGGAGAAACTGAGGTCCAGGCAGGTTAACTTATTAAATTAAGCCGATTTGATGAATGTGAAGCAGCAAGTTGGCAGCAAAATCATAACGAGAACGCCGATCTCTTGACTTTCAAATCAGTGCTCATTCCATCGGATCACTTTATGTTCCTTTGGAGAAACGGGGGGGGTGGGGATGACAGTTACCTCTGTGGGTTCACATTAGTGACTTATTAGAAAACATCATACAGCTGTTTGGTAACTTGAGCACTTCTTGTGTGCCAGGCTCTGTCCTTGGCATTCTGTGAGGTTCAGTAGGAGATGGCAATTTATTAGAAGTAAACCAACCAACCTACATATCTTCCTTCCTCTCTCCCACCCGTCCACCCACCCCACCTACTCACCTATCCATCCGTCTGTCCACCCACCCATCCACCCATCCACCCACCCATCCATCCACCCATTAATGGATGGTTATCAAGCACCCTTTAGTCGCTGTGTATTATACATTGAACCAGGAGGTGGAGACTAGAAAGAAGTACAGGGCACAGTTCCATCCCTTGAGGAGCTCCCAGTCCTAGCAGCGGAAGCAGACTGGTAAACAGATACAAAGCATCATGGTAACTGCTATAACGAAGCAATTAGTAGAGTCCTGGGGAAGCAGAGAGGCAGAAACACTGTGTTCTTGAACACCCGTGTTTATTACAGGGCTAGAAAGCATTCTGAGCTTTCAGAGGCATAGAGGCCCCTTCCACCTGGAAGGGGCAGGGACTTCCTCTTGGAGTAGATGGCATGTGTATGTATGTGGCGTGCATGCTTTGCCTTCCATGTGGTTCTATCACGCATGCCGTTTTAGATGTGGAGCCATAAATCGAATTAGAACAATAAACACTTTTTGATTCTTGTCTCAGCTGAGGACATTGGCCCAGAGTAGCTTTGAGGAGCATGAGACTAGGAAATGATTAGACAATTCCATCCATCACCATCCGAATCAAGTCCAGCAGCCCCTTATATCCTCCCTTCATTGCATTTATCACGCTGTTGTGTTTGCCTTCGTATATGTCTGTCTCTCCCCACCTGTCTCCAAGCTCCTTAGGGGCAGAGACCATTTCTGTCTTCATCTCTGTTTATTCCTCGCTTTAGGACAGTACCAGCCCTGACCCTCTCTGCTCAGAAAACTGTGTTCAGTGAATTGGAGATGGCTCCCAATAAGAGAGAAGACGGGGTGACTGGAAATGGGTGCTGTGAAGGAAAGGCACTTTGAGAAATGGCAGCATGGGCCCCAGTAAGGGCCAAGCAGTGAAGGCAAACATATTCTGAACGGCACTAGCCGTTAGATATTTCCTCATCTCTCTGAGCTGACCAGTTCCCTGTGTGTGTTCTTAACCACTCTTCCCTACTGCTCTGCCTCCCTGTCTGCTGAGCCAGGGTACCATTCTGTTTTAAGGACTTTTCCCCATGGTTTTCTATCAGCTTCTCCAGCCCCATCCCTGGAGAGAGCTGCGAAGAACCAGGTGTAGTTGTGTAGGATGCACCTGTGCTCCTCCTGCCACCCTCACCTGTGCCTTGGAGACGGCCCAGAAGGTAGGGTGGTGGCAGGAATCAGGTCTGCTGTGCTCAGGGCACCTTCCCAGGGCCTGGCACATGGCAGCAGTTCAGCAAATATTTCTGGGGAGATTTCTGGATGAAAAAATGATGTAAATTTACAACACATCTGGGCCAATTTGCTCAGGTTGGAGATGAAGAATCAGATGTCCAGGCGAGGCAAGAAAATGATCCCAAGTTCCATCCCTAAGTAGAGCAGAGGAGCAGTAGGGCCCAATTCTCCTGACCATTCCTTCTGTTCTGTCATATTGGGCTGGTGTTTGGGCTCAGCCCTTTGAACTTGGTCACACAGGGTTCAGATCACTGAATCCTGCCATTGGACAAGTCCTTTTACACCTGAGAAGTCTGAAGCCCAAAGAGGGGGAGAGATTTGTCCAGGGTCCCACAGCTTTGGAAGTGATAGCACCAAAGCTTCCAGAAAACCTCCGTGTATTGCCACATGGCCAACAAATAGATGATATGTGCCTGACGCTGTTAGAGATGCGGTAGCGAGCATGCAGGTCCATGCCCTCATAGAGTTGACATTCTTCTGTGAAGAGAAAGACAGTAAACGAGTCAACAATTGTCAGGTCTTGTGTGTTAACAATGATGAGTGATAAAAGTGGGTCATTAGAGAAGACTGGAGTAGAGGGACTTTGGTTTAGGTGGTCAGGCTGAGGTTTGAATGACAGATGAGGAGGAATAAGCCATATGAAAAGATAAATTAAGAGAGTTCCAGAGAGAGGGGGAGAGCACAGCTAGCATGCAGACCATGAGGCAGGGAGAGTTGAAGATGCTGAGGGAGCAGGTGTGCAAGCCACTGGGAGACAGGTGTCCGCGGCTCAAGGCAGTGCAGGTCGTGGAATCTGGATTTTAATCCAGATGAACTAGGAAGTTATGGGATTTGGTGATCACTCTGACCTTGAAGTGGAGAAAAATGACATGAGGCCAAGAGTAGCATCTCAGTTATACCATGATCAAGGTGTACATTGATTATTGATATTATTTTAGTAATGACTTAGTATTTTGGTTAATATCATTACCATGCATTTCCTTGCTCATACCATTACCACTTAAGATATCTGAATAGCACTGATTTTTTAGATGAGTAGAGAAGCAGGGTTTCCTTGCACCCTCTGGGAGGACTTGGACAGATTTGTGAACCCTGAGAAATCTTCTGTAAAAACTTGAAGGTGTGCACATTCTTCTGGGGAGAGGTTGTCATCAGTTTCATAAAGGGGCTATGGCGCCCAAATGATGACTGAAATGCCTAATAGCAGGGGGCACATGAGGTCATTTCCTGAAATCTGTACCCAGCTCTAAAACCTGAACGCTCTAGGATATCTGTGAAAATGAGAATGTTGACGTTGAGTTGTCATATCAGACTGAGGAATTGCACTTTCCTTCATCTGTACCCTTGCTGGAGTAAATAGAATTTAGGGCTTTTTTCCCTCTGAGGAGAAGTTAGTTAATTCCTTAGAAATATAATCTACAGCTTTGTTTATTCAAACTCTGGTCTGAGTTTCTCCAAGTTTTAAAATAGGCAAGTACACTTCAAATGTAGCCTGGGGGGGTCCTGACCATAATTATTCACGGTGGACTTTCCCCGTGAATCTGTGAATCCAGGTATCCATCCACCCTTCCATCCGTGCATCCATCCACGAATCTATCAGTCCATCCAACCATCTGCCTCCCTCTCCCTCCCTCCTGCTCTCCTTCCCATCCATGCATCCATCCACCCTTTCATTTCTCTAACATTCCATCAGTCCATACCCTCATCCATCTACCCTGCCATCCATGTAATCTTCCGTTTACCAGGCTGTGTGCTAGGGCTGGGGCAAGCGTTAGAAGACTCCAATTCTTCTTCTTAGGCCCTCTGAGTCCTTGAAAAAAAAAAAAAAATCCCCTGAGACACCTCCACTGAATCTTTGCTTCTACTAGACTACAATTTGAAAACCCCAGTTTAGGAGTTGAAAACTACTTTGAAAAAATTCAGCTGCTCTGCTTGCATAGTTATATAATTATAAGTATTCCCAGCAGTGCTCTGAATCGGCGTCTAGACTACTGGAGGCTCCTTTATCAACACTAATATTTTAGATCAATAACAGCTTCCACCCATAGGTCAGCAGGTGGTAGAAAACCAATAGAGAACGTGAACTAGTGGCAGGGATCTTTGAGAAAGGGCAGGCTTCATAAAGGGAACAGAGAAGGGAGCTGCCAGTCACTTAGCTCCTGGGACCGTCTTTGCCCACAACCCCCAAGGCCCTTGGATGGTGGTTCTGAGCCTTCGTGCTCCGTGTGTGCCCCTGGATGCATGATGGAGCAGGAAGCCCTCGTGGCATGGGGTTGTTTCAGTTTCCGAAGCATTTTCGACATGTACCTATCATATTCCCAGTCGCCTTGTAAAACAAGCATTTTCATTTAATACAGTGAGGTCTTTGTATTCTCAACAACAAACACATGGTCTAAGGCTCTCGGACACAACCTGCCTTTTTCTGCAACGCCACCCCCCGCCCCACTCTGTCCGCCCTTCCAAAGCCCAGTGTCAGCAGAAATATCTGTTTACAAACAAGGGCTCCAAGAGCACAGTATCAGGAGCTCAAACAAACCTCTAAAATATGTCCGCAGCTCCGTCCTTGGCATCCCTGGGAACAGCGTGTATCACTGGCAGCCGCTTTCAGGGAAGGCTTTCTGCCTTTCCATCTTTCCAACTGTCTTCGTGTCTGGCTTCCTCTGTCTCCTTCCACTTATTCATTAAAACCATGAGGAGCCTGGACTGGAGAGGCAGTCGGATGCTGGCCCGGGCCTCGTGGATATCAGGAAAACAGAGCCCAGACAGGGGATGCTTGCAAGCAGTGAGACAGACTCAGACACATCTAGCCTGTAGTGTCATCCAAAGCAGAAGCTGATTGAAGAAGAATGATTAATGGGGTAGATGTAATAGTCACATGATCATGCCGCTCTCAGTCATTTTTCGGTGAAGATCAGGATTAGCAGTGGCTGAAGTCACTCTTTTGCCTCTCCCTTGAACTTGAGTCTTCTATAGCTCCCTATTACCTATACACAGTCAAGAGAGTAGCCAACACAGTGAGCATGTAATACGTGCCAGGTACTATTTTGAATACTTTGTGTGTATTGAGTCTTTAGTCTTCGCAGTGACCCTCTGACATAGATACTGTTCCAGTGCTAGGTTTCCAGATGAGGGAACTGAGGTACGAGAAGGCTAAGTGACATGCCCAAGGTCACATAGCAAGTAAAAATTGTAGAATCCGTCCTTAGAGTCCATGTTCTAGCCACGCCCCCACAAACATCTCCAGATCAGGTCTGAATTTCTTAGCCCCACATTTGGCTTCCCCCCCAAACCTTGTTGCTTACGTAACGTTTCCTAGTTCCTTATATCTCAGTTTCTCAACCTCAGCCCTGTTGACGTTTTGGAACGGGTAATTCTTTGTTGCAGGGTGTAAGTATTGTAGGGCGCTTAGCTTGACTCGATAGATGTAGTAGCGACCTCCACCCCCAGTTGTGATGATCAGAAAATGTCTGCATAACTAGTACCAAATGTCCTCTGCAGTGTAAGATCTCTGCTGGTTGAGAACCACTGACTTACGTGGATTTTTTTTTTTTTTTTATTAAAGAGAATGTGTTCCTAGAACACATATCCCCACCTCCACGCTTTTTCACATTTGGTTTTCCCCTTGACCTTTCAGTGTCCTTGGCCTCCTCCCCATCAGTCTTCTCTGTTCCAGAGTCTTTCAGTGCCTCGACATCTTTTAAGCCAGAGAGGAAATGCTAGCCTGTCTGGGTTACTGATCTGCTTTGTTTTTATGCTTTTTTGTTTAAAAAATGATCACCACCTCCAAACTTTCCATTTAAAATCCCCTAAAGATTGCACAGCAGTCTTGAGTTAAAAGCTCAGTTCGTTTCATGATTCAGTGATGTCTATTGGGTCAACCATGTGTCAGGTCCCAGGCTAAGCACTCTGAGTAGGAAGTCAAGGAAATGGACTACCTTCATCCTGAGAACTTACGTGATAGGCTCTATGAGCAGAAGAGAAGATTCTGGATAACTCTGTGCCCTCTCACAGCTGAGAAGGTGGGCAAACCAAGCCCCAGAAGGTAGACGATATTTGATCAACATCAACCAGAGACCAAGCTGAAGGCTGAACTAGATCATCTTCCACCTGGTGGAAATTAAAATTCTGAAGTCCCAGGGAGGTCTAACTACCGTTTATCCCTCTAGAGCCTTAAAGTTGAATCATGATGCACGATTTTCTGGTGGATATTAAAACAGTAGAAAATTAATATCTGAAAAGTCTGTCAGTCCTCTCTCTTCAAAAGTTTGCTTGCACTCCATGCTTTCCATTATAGGTCTTAAGTCTGAATGACTCCAGATTGCCCCATGAGCACTGGGCAGGGAGTCCTGAGACGTGAGTCCTGGCTCTTTCAGCAATGCGACCCTGTTGATAAGAACACCGTGATCCCAAGCTAACGACCCCCCCCCCGCCCCGCCTATGGACTCTTTCTCAAAACCACCAAAGATTCCCTGTTGTCTGTGGAATGAACTTCAGATCTCTTGGCATGCCCTTCACAGCCCTTGGCACTGTAGCCTCAGGCGAATTCATTTCCCTCTGCTACTCTGTGCACCCTCAGTTCCATCGAGAACAGAGGTCTTTCCCCATCTCCAGAGCCCCCTTCCAGTGATAGCACAGCTCCCAGCCTTTGCTCATGTTCCACCTTCTTCTGGAAGGTCTTCGCCCAGCCTCTCCTACCGAGTCGCTCTTCCTCCTGCAATGCTGTTCTTGTGCCACTCATCCAGGAAACTTTCCCTGAGCCTTCTTGTCTCGTCCGAATCAAGTGTTCCTTCCATTGAGTTCTGTTTGCTCATACTTCTACTAAAACTTACTCTGTTATACTTTATTTATGGAAAATTAAGAACTGCCCCTTGTCCTCACACAGTCCATTTTCCCTTAGCTGGGAAGCCTAATTGAGAAGTTGTGAACATGAACTCTCACGCCTGATTACCTGGGTTGGAATCCCACCTGTGTTACTTGCCAGTGAGTCACTCAGGCTTGGGCAAGTTGTCTGTGCTTCTTGGAGCCTCTGTTTGTTCATCTGTTAAGTGGGAAGAACGATTCCACCTCCCTGCGTGGATTGTTGTGCGGGCTGCCTGAGCTACCCTGCGCGGTTTACCACGGTGCCTGGGACGCAGCAAGCGCTAATTCCGGATGGCCCCGGCCAAGCGGAGCAGAGTGGGAATCTGCCTGTCTGGCCGCATCCTTCCTTATCTCGTCTTGCCATCGCTCTCCCCGAAAGGCTCACCCCTGGCTGTGTGGGCCAGGATGAGGTGATGGCAGGCTCACCTGAGAGAGGAGCTTTTGTTTCCAGAGCTCAGCCCACACTGCCTGGGGTGCATTTTTACATAAGTTGCTGTGGGTCTGCATTGGTTATGAAACGTACAGCACTTGGCTCGCCCACGTGGGAACCTTCTCCATCCCTCTCAGCTCCTTAGGTTTGGCGGTAGGTACTCAGCGGCCCTCCTGGTGCTGTTTTGTAGATGAGAATCTAAGGTTCAGATGTGGACCCAAGGCTGCCTCATCTACTCGCGCTGCCAGCATGGTACCTGAAAAGCAAGGTACTTTTTGGGGCCAATGGCTCGGTTTCTTGAAAATCAGAAAAAAATAGTCAATATACTCATATGGATTAGGTAATGATGAATCCAGCCTCTTGGTTGTATACATCTTCATGCCAATGTGATTGTAAAATATAATTCTATATATTTATGGAGGAAGGGAAAAGTGCCCAGGGCCAGGAAAGTCATGTGACCCTGGATGAAAAGGCATTTCCCCAAGATCAATAGTATGGTAGTGGCAAAGCAGGGCAAAAGTTCATGGCTTAATCACTCCCAACTTAGAAATCTTTTTTTTTGTTTTTAAAGATTTTATTTATTTATTCGACAGAGATAGAGACAGCCAGCGAGAGAGGGAACACAAGCAGGGGGAGTGGGAGAGGAAGAAGCAGGCTCATAGCGGACGAGCCTGATGTGGGGCTCGATCCCACAACACCGGGATCACGCCCTGAGCCGAAGGCAGACGCTTAACCGCTGTGCCACCCAGGCGCCCCCCAACTTAGAAATCTTATCCCTGCATTTTTAACAGACTCCCTAGAAATGAGTTCACCACAGTCTTCTCTTTTCCCCGATGAGGAAGTGGACCAGAGAGGTGTGCAACTTGCCACAGGTCACACAGCTAAGTTATGCTTCCGTGACTCCTCATTATTACTTTTAGTATTTTACACAACCAAGCCTAGTGACTACAAATGCAACACCCTATCATACAGATGGCGAAATTGAGGCCCAAATAGAAGAGGCTTTTTCCCAGTGTCACAAAGATGCCACTTCTGCCTCCAAGTCAGAGCTCTTGTTTCGGTACTCTAAAGATGGTTTGAAACTTCAGAATCTACTCAGATTGGGTTTCCTCACAAGCCTTGGGCATATTTCATTCATTCATTCATTCACTCAGTCACTCATATATACGTTCATACATTCAGCAGATGTATACTGAGTGCTTATGTTCTGGATACTATACAGAAGGCTCTTGGTACAGAGTTGGTGAACAAACATGTACTCTTTACCCTCTCAGTGCCTCACTCTCTCCATTTGTGTGAACAGAATCATAGTTTCTGTTTTTCTTCCTTTAGAGAGTTCTGAGAAAAGCAAGTGAAATAATTAAGACTCTTTGTACTCTTTAAAATTTCAGGGAAACGTGATGCTTCCTGTATTGTTATACCCAACAGAGTGTATAATCAATATAAGGAAGCTTTAAAAAATGACTATATGAAGAAATAATAATCAACTGATTTTAAAAGAATTTTTGCTTGTATTTATTCATAGAAAACATAAGGCATTGGTTAAGCACTTAACGTTGGAATCAGAGCTAGGTTCTAATCTTATGTTGTTACAAGTCAAAAGACCTTGCCAAGTCAAGAAAACTGAGTCTCACTTTCCTTATCCATAAAATGGGACCAAGAGAACATATAGAGTAGTTTTATAATTCAGTGAGATGAAGCACATAAAGTCCTTGTCCTTGAACATGGCCCATCATAAATGGTCACTCTCTGTTTCTCAGTAGGTTCATGTGGCTGTGAGTGGCATTAGAACAAATCAGAGATCCTAGGGGTAACGTAAGGAGGCAGGCATGATAAGAATAGATATTCCTGACTGCATATTATTAATTCCTACTATCTCCACATTGCAACAACAGGAGGACCGGTAGTAGCATTAGGGATTAGCGGTCTCTCACAAGAGAGTATAGCCTGTGTCTGGTCATGCTCCAGAGAATGTCTGGGTTGAGCTTGATACAGTAGATATCCTATGAAGGTGTGTTGAATGAATCCGTGAATGGGTAAGTGGATGCACCAGACAGGACCGAGGGATGTTAATATGGGGAACAGAAGAGCCAGGGATAATGCAGTCAAAAGCCTCAGGCGTCTTCACAGCTGTCCTGGGCCAGAGGGCACAGGATAACTCCGTGGGTCACTGGAGACCAGATCCTGGACCGCTGGGTGGCAGGGAAAGGGCGGTGATTCGGATTCACTGAAGGAGAGCACTGAGAAATGCTCAAAGGTGCAGAGGCCTTCTTCATGTGGCCGAGTTCTCGAATCCTGAAATATGAGTGCTCTCTTGTAAGATGTTGTACGGGAGATTCAAGCAGGAGGTTAGGTGTTAAATGGATGATATCATGACCTTTGAGGGAACCTGCAGCCCTGACTAGGCCCGATTCCATGAATGATGAAGCGTAAGGGCTTGGGACCGCTGTGAAGAATGTGGAGGGCAGGATGGAATGGTCCTTGAGAAGTCACTGTCCCTGAGGTTTGGTGAGTGAGCAGGGAACAGCTTGTAGGTCCTCAGATCAGACCCAAAGTGGGCTCTCTTCTGCAGGGTGTCTCCAGCTTCACTGCCTAAGTCTACCAGGGTCTGATTTGTGCTAGGGGAACCTTTCAGGGCAAGCAAACAGAAAATGCAGGAACCCCTCTCTCTTCCTCCTCCTCCTCTTCCTCTTCCTCTTCCTTTTTTCTTCTTTGTCTTTTTCCTCTCGTCTGCCACTTTTTTAAAAAGAGTTTATATGCTCCAGTCTCATTGACAATGTGTGAAAAAGAGAGCAAGGCACGTGCCTTTCTATTTCAGAGAAGAGTGTCAGAAAGGATAAAGTTTAACAGCACAGAAGAAGGGGGGAAACCTGGTCCCAGTTCTGAGCGAAAGGAACAGACATCCATATCAATAAAAAGTGTAGCTGGCGTGCGTCACGTGCTATGCAAATGAGTGTTTGCATTCTCTCACTAAATCCTCAAAATGGCACTGTGCGTTAAGTACTGTTATTATCAGTTTACAGTTGAGAAAACTATCAGGTAGGTGAAGGGATTTTGCCCAAGGCTACATAGCTGACGAGCTGCACAGCTGGGATCCCGACGGATAAGACTTCATAGTACACGTGCTTAAGGCGTGTTACGCTGTCGCGCTCCTGTGCCAAGTCCTGGTATGTTCGTTAGCTCATTAGTTCCCTCTACAACTGGCAGAGGTAGATTGCATCACCCCATTTAACAGATGAGAAGACTGACGCGAGAAGAGGTGTCCTGACTTTCCCAAGGCACACAGTTGGGGAATGGTAGAGCCCGCACTGGGTATGCATTTATTGCTCTGTGAAAACCCTCACGTTTCCATGTCCACACAGCCTGCTTCTGTAGGAGCAAAGGAGGCAGGCAGTCAAGAACCCGAGGGAGACATAGGTGCACCTTGAGCCCTCAAGAGCACTTTGCCGGCCCAAACTCACCATGAAGTCTGTGTATTAATAAAGCTATGGGTTTCAGGCACCCGTAAGCACAGTCTTGTCAACCTTGCCTTACCTCTGGATAGCCTTAAATAGTTTACAAGGAAATATGCATTCATTTAACTCCTTTCTTTCTCCAGTGAGTTCTGTGAAGGACATAGG
This sequence comes from Ursus maritimus, assembly GCF_017311325.1. Taxonomy (NCBI): domain Eukaryota; kingdom Metazoa; phylum Chordata; class Mammalia; order Carnivora; family Ursidae; genus Ursus; species Ursus maritimus. Next base: position 42,580,902 of record NW_024424119.1, read on the forward strand.
ATAAGACTTTTTAATCCCTGAAGTACACGTGGGAAGGCTGAGGCTCAGAGAGTTGAACTCCTTCAAGGTCACCCAGCTGGTAAAGAAGGCGAGCAGATCCACGTAATGAGAGGGCTTTCAGGTAATGGTTCCCAGCAGGAGAAACGAGGACAGGGACAGAGCAGACACACTCGCCACTGCGGGCACTCTCCCCACTGTGCCGTGCCCCCCTGCAAAGGGAGATCTGGCCCCACAGGCTCACCTGCATGGCCAACACATGGGGGACACCCGAGTGAATCCTGACCTTGTGAATTCCTCCAGAGAGTTACTCTTGGTGCTCTTGCCTCTTACACCAGGAGGTGGGGATGTCTAGAGCTCAGTGTAGTTTGGGATAAGCCTCCAGCCAGGTATGATATATTTCAAACCTCCTCCTTCTACTGAGCTTAACATCAATCCTTTGAGCCGAGGTGGGCCCAGAGGGTGAGGATGCTGGGGAGCAGTCCCTCAGGTACCCACCCCGGCGGTGTCCCGGCTCTCTTCTGAATGCCTAGTGCCGCTGAGTCCTCCGGGGTCATTTTGGTGGGCCTCCCCCCGACTGCACCAAGTGCAGGGACCATGGGTATACTTAACCCAAATCTGTCTGTTTTAATCACTGTCCTCTGGACAGATATTGCTCTCTCAAGCATTCCTCTGTGGCTTTGATACCAGCCATTAAATCATGGAAGGGAAAACAAAACAAAAAGAGACCAGCTCCAACCTTTAGCTTTTAACTTTTTTAGCCTCCTGAAAGAAACTAGATTGCTGACCTAATTCCCCCCTTTGTACCCCCATCCTCTCACCTCTGCTTGTATTCCTCTGGCAGATGTCCCACAGCAAGTGGACATCCTTAAGTTGGGAGGTCCTGAAACTGCCTTCCTTCCCCTCTACCTCTTCGTCCATGACCGTATGTCTCCCACAGTGGGAACCAAGGCTGGGCTGTCTGAAGGACCCAGGACCTCAGAGTCACAGGGAGTCTGGGACAGAGGGAGAGGTCTCTATGGCCATCTGGTGTAACCCTCCTACTTCATAGGTCAGGGTGTGAGGAAGCCCAGAGAGGGGGGGCTGCTTTCCTGGCAACCCACAGCAGAGCAGTGGCAGACTGGGCCACAAAATCCTTGACCCAGGGCTAAGAGTTATTCCCACCGAAGGAAAGCATCCTGGAGGAGAGGTCTGGCTGTGATTCTTCCACTGCCGTCTCACTGCGATCCTTGTGGGGAGAGCACGTAGCTACTATGCACTTGAGTGTCCTCTGTCGGGACTGTCAGGAAAGCCCCCTTCATGGGCTCATTGTGAGCACCAAATGGGATCTCTGTGCCTCGCAGAGGAACTGCTACATAGAGGCAATCAACGAATGTTCCTTATTATTATCATTATTTAGTTGAAAATGCTGCTTTGTTACCTGCCAAAAGGACCCAGGTAGAATATCCTTCTCCTCCCATGTCTACTCTACCAGTGAGAGAAAACCAAATAATAATATGAAGTTGATACAATTGTCACATTTCGCTAATGGTTCTCCCTGACGGTGCTGAAAGTTAAGTGTTATCAGAGCTGATTTTGTGTTGACTTAAACCATGCTGAGAGAACATCCTAGGGAGGGGACAAAAAAAAAAACACACACAGCATGGAGACATAGCTGAGGTCCCACTCATCTGTGGGGGAACTGAATTTGAAATCAGGAGTCTTTAATTCCAGTCTCTCCAACCACTTAGTGCTGTGTGGCCTTAGGCAAGTGACCTCACCTCTCTGAGTGTCTGCTTCCTCAGCTGTGAAGAGCACCTGTTACACAAGATTGCTGTGAGCATAAGACACCTTGGCACAGAAGCCACTGCCCACCTGCTCGACACACGTCAGGGCCTTGAGATATGCACATTCAAGCCGAGACACAGAAGTGCCCCTCCCCTGTGATGCGTGTTTCCTGCGCATGGCAACTGCATTTGTTTCCTCCTGATACACCTTGCTTTTCTCACCCTGAGAACTGAGTAAATCGAGGCAATGTGCGTAACCGGAGAATTCTGAACTGGGCACAAGGCAGTGGACAATGGGATAGATTTTAGAGAAATCTCGGTGGGAGAGCTTAGAAAACGTGTGGAATGATGGTGTTCTGGTCTGCCAGGGCTGCCCTACCATAGTACCATGGACCAGGTGACTTAAACAACAGAAATGGTTTTTCTCATGGCTTTGGAAGCTTGGCATCTGAGAACCAAATGGCCACAGTGTGGGTTTCTTTTGAGTCCTCTCTCCTTGGCTTGTAGATAGCCCTTGTTACCTTGTGTCTTCACATGGTCCTCCCTCTGTGTCTGTCCGTGTCCCAGTGCTCTCTTCCAGCAAGGACACCAGCCCTACTGGATTGAGGCCCACCCGAAGGACCTCATTTGAGCTTACTCGCCGCCGTGTAGACCCTACCTCCAAATAAGGTCACCTTCTAAGGTACTAAGAGTTAGGACTGCAACATACAAATTTTGAGGGGACACGATTCGGCCCCTAACAAACAGAAAGGAAGATGGGAGGCAGCCAAGAATGTGACTGCCACCTTGGGGGTCAGGGGAGAACATTTATGTATAGACCCTGGAGGTTGGAACAGACCTGGATCAGAAACCAGCAGGTAGGAAAGCTGGGGGTGGAAGTCCAGGGGCTAGAGGACAAGCTCTGGAAGGCATTCTGTGCTCTGGGAAGATAACAAGACCCAGGCCCATCTTGGTTCCCGGGGAAGTTGGGTGAGCCAAGTGGAACAGTTTAAACAGTAGTAATAAAGAACCATGGATTCTTAGACAAGTTTTTAGACCCAGGCAGAAGAATGACGGGGAAAGCAGCCTCCTGGCTTGCAGTTCAATCCGACGTGCTTGTGTTGGCGCTGTGGGACTTATAGAAGCATTTTCAGAGGGAGCTGTGCCTTCAAACAGCCCACTTGGCTCTTAATGCAGTGATGTGATGAAGTGCCTGGTCTGGGGAATCCTATAGACCTGGATTCCAAACTTTGCTGCCTTGGGTAAACCTCGTCCCTCCCTGAGCCTCAGCTTCCTTTGAAGAATGGGCAAAGCTGAGAGTTCTGTGGTGAAGGTTAAGGACAAGAATTACCGTAGAACACGCGGGACTTAGCCGAGTTCTAAATAAAGGGTACTCTGCTCTTGTAAAGGACACGGCACTAGGGAAGTGTCCCTCCTTCTTTTCCTTCCTTGATATGTAATTCGCAATGACAAATTCTCCAGAGCACCTGCAAGGTTCTAGGGTCTATACTGGATGCTGGGCACTTGGAAATGAACCGAACAGATGCACAGATGGGAAACACAGACATTGGATGAGTAATTACAGAAGTGGTGGGTCCTCAGACAGGAAGGGGTATGGTGGATGTATGGAAGATTTGTCCGTTCCTGGAGTGGAACGGAGTGGTCGGACGGAGCTGGCCTGCCGTCAGAGTGATCCCAAGAGGGTGACCCTGGAGCCCAGAGGACTCCTGGTACAGCCCTGGCCAAGGTTTTGGGAGACTCGGTAGGAGCCTTCTGCCTTGGGCTAGCCTCTTTTACATACGCTCTTCATCTCCGGGATGAGGGTCAGTGGGTAGATGAGAAGAAAAAGAGACCGTAAAAATAAGTAGGTAGCAAGCTTCTGGGGGGATCCGAAGCCCTTTTCAAAGCAAGCCTAGCTGCAGGAGGATGAGGGCACGTTAGAAGGGCCAGCTGACCAGGGTTCGGGTGACCGGTGATCACTGTGAGGCCCAGGGCAAGCCCCTTCCAGGTCTGCGATTGGACCTGTCCATCCGTGCAGCGTGCCCCACACACCTCACGGGCTCTGCACACTTCCGGTGGTGTCTGCTTCCATGTGCTCATCGCCTTGAGGCAGGCTTATGCTAATTAGACGTAGATTGTGTGCAGGATTGCCCCATAGCCTTCATCTTGTCACAGGGGGATGTGTCTCCTGGGATCAACTTCCAGCACGACACAGATGGTGCGGACTGCAGACCGCCTCTCTCTCTTCCCTTCACTATTTCTCTATCTTCCTGGACAACTGTGGGGAGGGGGGGATGGGGGGGTGGTTTCTCACGTGTCCTCCAGAGAACACTGTTCTGTGTCCCCTATGGAGATACACAGAGCAGAGGGGACCTAAGCAACGCAGGCATGAGGAATGACACAAGGCATCCAACATTCAGATCAACACCTGTGTTGAGCTCCTTCTGCTTACAGGGAGCTGTTCTAGCAGTGAACAAAAGAGCTCTTAAATTGGAAGGGGGGATCATTTAATCCAAACTTCTCTTTTTCAGAGAAGGGAAAGGTGGCCTGACAGCAAGAAGGGGTGGTGTGCTTGTCCTGGGCAAGGTCATCCGGATCTCGGGTCCAGATCCCTGGTTCTGGGCTGGTGGTGCCGCCCCCTGAGTGGGACTACCGTTGGTGAGGTTATTTTCATACAGAAATAAGTCCCCGTCACCATCATCCACCCCTGCTGAAGTTCAGTGATTTCCTTTCGCCACTTACACTCCAGATAAATATTTCCTTCTGAACTTCTGCAGCCACTGCTTCAAGGTTCTCATTTCCCTTAACGCGTTTCCTCTCGGTTCCACTGAAAAGCCTCTCTTTGCCCTTCTTCTCTGCCTCCTGGGGCTAAGCCACCTCTTAGTCCTCGGCTCTGTGTGGCAGAGTCTGGCCTTTCTCACTGTGTCTCTCTTCTCTCTCAACTGCAAACAGAGGGGGCTTGAGCCTGGGTCCCAAGCCCCAGGAAGGTTCGGAACTGAGGGCACCCTATGGATGTGTAAACATTTTACCTTGCTCACCCAGCTAGCTGCCTTCCAAAGGCAACAGGAAAACCAGGGACGGGAGAGCCCTGGCAAAATAAAAAACCTGCAGGGGGAGAGAGAGAGAGAGAGAGAGAGAGAGAGAGAGAGAGAGAGAGAAAGGAGCCTGTTTCGGATGTTAATTTTCTCCTTAGAAGCATTTTCTCTTTAAGGGGGTAGGTTTGCCAGGGGAGCAAGAGAAGGTGAGGTCAGAGGTAGGATGGGGAGCCCAAGCGTGGCGGCTCAGGAGCTTTGCTCTCGCTGATCTCTGCAGCAAGTGGCAGCCCGCAGAGCTGGGGTAGCTCGTTCCAAAGCGGGAGTCAGGGCTTCCTCTTCCAAAGGATCAATGGGGAGGTAGCTTTTCACAGGCAGTGTCCTGACAGCAGCTAAGCAGACGGGATTTGGGATTTCTAACTAGGCTTTGCCAGCGGCTTTGGGGAGGGCTCCTGCTTTGTTTGAGCCATCATCCTACCAGCTCTTGATACAACAGTTAAGATGCCTTCAGAGTGCCTTCTCTCTTTGGCCTTCTGTATTTTGTTTCTCGTCATTTCCTCCTTGTCATCAGTGACATCACTTCCAGACTCTCCAGCATCTTAAAAATGAGCTCCCGCTTGGGTGGCTACTGTTTGCCAAGGATGGTGTAGCCACTGTGTCTTTGAAGTATGACAGCGTACTGAAAGAGAGATCTAGGCAGGAGGGGGAGGATTTGCAGAAGTGATTTTCTCCAGACGTACGGCTAGTAACTCTTTTATCGGGATTACCTGAGTCCAAAGACCCTGCTGCTTCTGTGGTACCGAGAACACACCCTCTCTTCAGACTCTCCCTGTCCTTTAGCCATGAAGACCTAAGTCAGGGCCTTTGACTCTGTCCTTTTTCCTTTCCCCACTCTGCTTGGAGTCCTTCTTGTGCTCCTTCATGAGATGCTTGCTGAGAGTCTGCTGTAGACAAGTCATGATACAAGGTCCTAGGCGGGGTTCAGATGGTCCAGCCAGAGACCTCACTTTCAAGAAGCCTCCAGTCTCGGGGGACTCCAGAACCAGAGAATAAGTGTCTAGTTGCCTTAAAGTAAAATGAATTCAGAGGAGAGATGAGCATTCCTCACAGGGCTATCATGGAGAGCTTCATGGAAGAGGTGGTTTCTGTTTTAGCCATGGGGCAATCTGGAAACACAGACTTGGACCAGACATGTGAGGGTCACCTCATTCAGTCCCCTCCTTCACCATATAGGGAATCAAGCCCCAGAGGAGGTACTCGGTGCTTCACCAAGGTTGCCCAGCCTAGGAGAGCAGGTTGACTTTGTGAGGGGACTCCAGCCTTTGCCTGTGGGACTGTTGGGCAGGGAGTGGGAGGAGAGGTATAGGCAGACTTAGGTGCCAGGCCAAAACTGCCCTCTGCATCAGCTGCTAACAGGGAGATTTACGTGTGTTCTAAGGCCCCAGTACCCACAAAGGAGTAGAGACCGTGTGGGCCTCCTCTGCTGATTTTGCTGGAAGCTCTCCATGCTCATTTGGTGAATGCTAATGGCAGAGCATGCTCCGAGTTATGGTGACCGCAACAGGTCTCCAGCTCGGAGTAGGGACTGTCCTCCCAAATGAGCATCTTGTATTCATTCTCATCTCCCTCTCTTTCTCCTCCCACCTGGCCTCATACACCATCCCACACTTAAAATACAGTCTTAATTAGAAAGTCCTCTTCCCCATCCAACAGCCTGTCTGTGCCAAGGACACTGGGTATATTCCAGAAAAGCTGGGGAATGGGGGTTGGTGATTATAAAGATAACTCGATCCAGAGAGAATCTGCTAAGTGACTTCCTGGGGTTCCCAGAGTAAGTCTAGAGACATCAGCCTTGGGACCTTCCCAGACACCCAGCTTGTGGCACCCTTGGGCACTTTGTGTTCTAGATCCCTGGGGGCTTTGATGGGGGAGAAGGAAGCACCCGCAGAGTTAGTGCACAAGGTAGTGAATGCCAAGGTCTGATGCATCGAGGAGCCATTGACCAACCAGTTGACCTTTAACCTATCCATCTCTTTGCTTCCTTTAGAATCCATATCTGCCTCTGTTAACATCACCACCTTAAGGGTTGTTACGTGGATTAAATGAATTCACACACAGACCTTAGTACAATGCTTCATCTGCCATAGAGGCTTAGACAATTTTACGTAATGAAGGAGTCCCCAACATCTTTTATGTTAAGAGGATGCTTTTCCTTTCATTCTTTTGCAAATATTAGCATTAGTGGCAGAGAAAAGCAAGCTGAATTGGGTCTCAGGACATTTGTCAATGACTCTGTGTAACCTGATGAATGCCTTTCATTTTCTGGGTCTGAAATCCCTCACTTATCAAGTAAAAAAGTTGGAAGTTGTGATCTTTAAAAACCTTCAGCTGAGATATTAAGCATGTCTGCCTTTCTTTGGGGCTGAATTTAAGGGCTCGCCAGGACTGACTGCCGTTAGAAGGGAGAAGCATTATTAGCTTTGCGGCCCTTGACCCTTGCTTCTCTGGGCCAACTTTGCTGACAATTCACCACCACTGGCCGTTTGATGACTGCCAGTGGTGATGTGCGCTCGAAGTTTTGGTGACCGTAGTAGGGGCCCTCCTTCTAAACGAGCATCTTCTATTCATTATTACCGCCCCCGCCCCAATTCTCCTCTTTCTTCCTATATCCCACACTTAAAATACCCTCTTGGTTGTTTTTTAAATTTTTTTGAGATTATTTATTTGAGAGAGAGAGAGAGCGAGTGCATCATTTGGGGGAAGGGCAGAGACAGAACCCCAGGCAGACTCCCCACTGAGTACGAAGCCTGACTTGGGGCTCAATCTTACCACCCATGAGATCCTGACCTGAGTTGAAATCATGAATCAGTTGCTTCACTGACTGAGCCACCCAGGCACCCCTAAAATAACGTCTTAATTAGAAAGTCCCCTTCCCCATCCAGCAGTCTTGCAAAATCAAAGGTGTTCAGATTTCCGTTATTATTATTGTTGGTATTTTCTTTAGCTCAGGTATCCATTCTACAAACCAAAATCTTTCTTGTGGGTTCCATATTTAGAACCAATAAAAGTGAAACTCCTTGGGTTAATAACATAGTGGTGAGAAACCCCCCCCCCCCCCGCCCCAAAGCCAGCTCGCCCATCCTCTCTGTTCCTCTAGCCCTCACTTTGCCCTAAGGCTGGTCCCAGAGGCTTCCTTAGGAACTGGCGGAGCTTGCAGAACACGGTTTGAGAACTGCTGGTCTAGGACATCCTGACGGAAGTTTTATCAGAGAGAAGTAAGTTAGCGCCCCTCTTCCATCCTTTATTGACGCATCTTTCTCTCTTCGGGCCACATAGGGCTATATGACAAATGTTCTTATACCTCGCGTGACCGAGGATGGGTCGTGGGAATTCACACCGTCAGTGACCAAGGCAACAGAGACCCACGCTACTTTTTCTCCCTGAAGACAGACCGAGCCCGGCAGGTGACCACCATCAGTGCCCACCGCAGCTACCTCCCAGGCCAGTGGGTGCACCTCGCCGCCACCTACGACGGGCGGCTGATGAAGCTCTATGTGAACGGGGCCCAGGTGGCCACCTCTGGGGAGCAGGTGGGCGGCGTCTTCAGCCCGCTGACCCAGAAGTGCAAAGTGCTTATGGTGGGAGGCAGCGCCCTCCATCACAACTACCGGGGCTACATCGAGCGCTTCAGCCTGTGGAAGGTGGCCAGGACTCAGCGCGAGGTCCTGCTGGACATGGAAGCCCGTGGCCTCCACACTCCTCTACCTCAGCTCCTCCTGCAGGAGAACTGGGACAATGTGAAGCGCACCTGGTCCCCCATGAAGGATGGCAGCCTCCCCCAGGTGGAACTGAGCGGTGCCCATGGCTTCCTGCTGGACACGAGTCTGGAGCCTCCCTTGTGCGGGCAGACGTTGTGTGACAACACAGAGGTCATCGCCAGCTACAACCAGCTCCCGCGTTTCCGCCGGCCCAAGGTGGTGCGCTACCGCGTGGTCAACCTCCATGACGACAACCGCGAGAACCCCACGGTGAGCCGCCAGCAGATCGACTTCCAGCACCGGCAGCTGGCTGAGGCCTTCAAGCACTACAACATCTCCTGGGAGCTGGAGGTGCTGGAGGTGAGCAACTCCTCCCTGCGCCACCGCCTCGTCCTGGCCAACTGCGACATCAGCAAGATCGGGGACGAGAGCTGCGACCTCGAGTGCAACCACACGCTGACCGGCCACGACGGCGGGGACTGCCGCCACCTGCGCCACCCGGCCTTCGTGAAGAAGCAGCACAATGGGGTGTGCGACATGGATTGCAATTATGAACGGTTCAACTTCGATGGCGGAGAGTGCTGTGACCCCGAAATCACGGACGTCACCAAGACTTGCTTCGACCCCGACTCTCCGCACAGGTAAGACCTGCCGGGCAGGCGATACCCAGCTGTGGGCTGACTTGGTTCCCCTTGACATTGCATAGGCGAGGTGCCTGAGACCCCTAGGGGTTCCAGAACTTTCCAAATTTTCGAGTTTGCCCAGCAGCTTGGTGACCGAGGCCAGCCCCTTCCTCATTACTCATAGGGACGATATGCCAGGATAGCCCATCACGACAGTATTCGCTGAGCGCCCGCCATGAGCTGAGGGAAGACAACTCTGTCTTCTCAGAGGGCTCAGAGTTGAAACTGGGTGACATGAGCTACGTACGAATAACTGTTAGAACGTACTTGGTAGAGAGAGGTACAGCGCGTTATCCAGGACGTAGTCCCTAACCCACCGTGACTGTTTAAATTAGTTGAGATTAAATAAATTTAAAATCTGTCCTGCGTCCCATGAGCCACATTTCAAGTGGGCCAGGGGCTACCCTGCCGGACAGAGCAATGTGGAACACGTGTCTTGCTGGCTGTTCGTTCTGTCGCACCATGCTGATAAAGCTGGGGTCACCTGGGCCAGACAGCCTGGGTTCAGGTCTCAGCCATACTGTTTCCTCACTTGATGACCTCTTAGAAGCTGTGTCTTCCTCTGTAAAGTGGCAGTAATAACAGCACCTGCTTTGTGAAGCTGCTCTGGGGTGGAGAGGGGGCGTATAAAGCATGGTCTCTCTTACAGTGGCTAACGGGCCTTTGGGTCTCAGTAAGCATATTTGTGATTACTTGTGTCAGGAAGGTGTCGTGGGCTGTGTTTAGGGAGTGCCAAGGGAGATCAAAGAGAAAAAACTGCCTTGCAGCTCGAATATCTCCAGAAAAGCTTAGATATAGTTTGGACATCCAAGATTGGGTTGGAGAGAGAGGAGGGCACTGCAGACAGAGGGACTTCATCCACTGCTGAGAAGAGGGCAGAAAGGGCAAGCTTCTGTCTAATGCTTCTCTTAGCCTCTGCTTGCGCTATCGACTCTAACCAGCAACCCCAAAGCAAAGCCCAGAGGTGAACCCGTGGGTGATCCGAATTCAATATGGGACTCGGAGGAACTAGTTCCAAGCCAGAGAGACAGTCAACATCCACTTTCCTGATCTCCCAGATTCGTGCTGAACTTTTCCATTCTGTCCAGCGCACAGGACCCTGGACTTGCTGATAGGACTCGAGCACATTTGCCGACCTCTGCAGGTTTTCTGCTGACTCTTCTCTTTATATCTCTCTCAAAAGAGCAAGGGCCTCCCATGCACAGACAGAATACCTATGTGCAAAGGAATGACTATGCTGGCAGGAGAATGTCGTGCCTGGCAGCAAGCCAGAAAGCACGTCAGCTCAGCCTGCTGGCACCACGCGGGCCCTGGACTCTCACCTTGGTTCAGAGACATGAGCGACCCAAGAGGGAAGAAGCCTTACTGTGTGGCCAGTTCCTTCCAGGTCACCATACACTTTCATCTCTGCTCTCATTTGGGCTTTGACAGAATTTGGTAAGGAAGGCAGAACAGGGGTTAGTATTTGCATTTGACTGACAGGGAGCTAGAGGAACTGAGCGGATGCAGTGGCTTGGCCGAGGTCATGGGTCAGGAGAGTCATTCAGCTAAGTCACAAATGCAAGTCCTCTGCTCTGCTGAGCTGGACTCCCAGGAGTTACCCGTGTGCCCAGGCAGAGTGGGCATGCAGGAGGGCAAAGGGCCACGGGCCACGGATAGCTGGAAGTCGTTCACCCATTTGCACATTCATTTGTTCCTTCATTCCTTCGTTTGTTCGTTCATTCGTTCATTCATTCATTCATTCATTCATTCATCCATTCATACAACAAATGCTTATTCAGCACCTACCAAGTGCCAGGAGGGTGGGTACCCTTAGCCCTAATGTGCCGAAGGAAATTCAGGACCCAGAATGACGTAGGGATTTAGCCAAGGTCACTCGGCTAATAAATGGAGAGCTTGGATTCGAATCCACGTCTATTGACTCTAAAGCTCCCACTGAAGGGAGGTATTTTTAAGTTTAAGAAGCAGTAAGAGGCAGAGTTGAAGGGCAGGGGTGGCAGGCAGGGCGGCTTCACTAAAACCTTAGGAGAAAACTGCTGAGTTGATTGGGTCAGGACCGAGGGCAGCCAGCCTTTGTGGCGGTGCACTGCCCTGGTGTGGAGGGGCCACGGAGCCCCAGGTCCCAGATACCTCACCATCAGCAGACAGAGTTGGCAGCCTCCGGTGGCCTCCTCTTTTCTAAGTCACGGGACTGCCTGCCCAGAATGTCTGTGAGCAGCCATGTGCCAGCTCTGTGACCACTCACACCAGGGCCTGTTTGTTTGCTGGCTGGGACGGTCAGGAGCCCTGGGTGAGCCCCATCAGGCAATGTGTCACCTCCTGACGGGGCTCGGGGTGACGCCGTTCGGGCTGTATCAGCTCCCCTGTGTGCAGAAAGAAACCTGGAGACATTTTGCTTTGTGACTTTAAGAGAAGGGAGGGAGGGAAGGAGGAAGGGAGAGAGAGAGAGAAGGGAGGGAGGGAGGGAGTCACCTGTAACAGAAGCGGTGAAAATTTGATTGACATTATCTAGGTGATTTTTAATAAAGAACTGAACTTAATTCTCATCAGGGTCCCTTCTCTCTCTCTCTCTCTTTTTCTCTCTTAATGGGTAGACAATGAAAGTATTGAATACTTCTCAGTCTATGGTAAGGCACCAATTTTGTTTTTTTTCCCTGTATATTGCAAAGCAATACCTTTGAAATACACAGCAAAAAAAAAAAAAATGAATCTACATAAAATGAAATAAGCACAGGAGCGTCAGTGTCAGCATGTCAGAGTTCTTGAGAAGTTTCTCCATTCCTGTACGCAGCGTACCATAGACTAGTAAGCGGTTTGGGCACTGCGTCCTTTGAGTAGCACTGATTAAAGTTCGTCATTCTGACAATTTATGTAACGATTCCCTTGAGTAAAATAAGATTCCCCAGTAATGCAGCTGGGCAGATCGCTGAACTCTGTCCGAGACGTTATTTCTTTTAACACGTTTAGACTCCAGAAGAGCACCTAATCCGAGGTCAAATGTCAGACCTGGAAAACATCCTCAGAGATCATTGGTCCAAACCCCTTATCCCCCATAGAGGGAAACTGAGGCTAAAACTCACACTGTACGTTAGTGGTCAAACTAGGGTATAAGGTCGCTCTGGATTTCTGACTCCTGGTTATCTGCTGTGGCACAGGTGTCCAGCACTGCCCCACATCCAGGACAGCCACAGAAACCTGTCCCCTCGCATTCTGTCCTCGCTCTTCCCGACTGTTCCCAGGAGCTTGGGATTATGACGTGCTTGAATGAGTGAGTTCGGAAGAGGATTGGATAATGGCCTTGGGGTTCCTGGAATCCCTGTAGAACTGTGAGAGCTACGTTGGCAGCTAGTTTTCCTTACGAAGGGGTCAGAATAAGAACAACTAGTAGAGGATATGCACAAAGAGAGGGACTGGACAGTGGGGGCAGGAGCTGTATATCATAACCACTTGGAGATGTTTGGCCCGGATGAGAAAATTCTCCTGGGGCCATGACTATAGGGCCATGATGCATGCACTTCAAGTCCCCAAAGGCCTGTCCTGGGGGAAAGGTGGCAGAATTCTTCTATATGGTTTCTAAGCCCTGGCTAGGACCAGGGTGTTGTCATTGCAGGAGGCAGCTTGGAGCTGAGTAACAGATGATGTCATCCCCCCTCGGAATGGTGCTCCCGGGGGAGTGGCTCTCTGCAGGTGAGTGAGCGCCCCGTCACCTGAGGCATGCGCAGGGAGACTTAAGGCAGTGCTGTAGAGAGCAGCCTTGATGGTCTTGGGGTTGAGCCCAGCACAGCCCAACTTTTTGCTGATATCTTCCTCCCATCATGTTAATGGAACCACACGGTAACATTTGGTGACACATTTCTTGGGTATGTATATCCCTGCTAGGCCCTCTGCTCTTCACTGGGGATCCTGCAATGAGTGGGAGGCATCCCTCACCATCAAGGGGCTTTCACTTTGGTGGGGGCATCGTATTTACCCATAAGAAACACCCTGATCCCTGACACGCAGTGGGACAGGAGCTCTATGAGGCAGAGATCTGCTCTGACAAGGGGAACAAGGTGGGTTGGCTGGCGAAGGCATGCTTTGAGGGGCAGCTGGGGAGGGGCCGCACTTTCGGAGCTAGGGATGCAGGCTGCATAGGGCCAGGTCCTGGCAGAAAAAACAGGCGGTACATTCAAACAGAACAGTTAAGGAGAGTTGAAGGAGGGGCTCATTTGAAGGAGAAGCTATTTACAACAGGGTAGGCAGGGTTTAGGACAATCGCCAAGGCCAGGGTCAGCAACAGGGGGGAGCCATTTCCATCCTTTTCCTGGAGGGGCAAGAAGAGAGAGTGGTTTGGGAACCTGCGGGAGTGACTGTGTGCAGAGGACTCTGGGGCAGCAGCGGTGACTCTCCATAAAGAGGGGTAACCGACCTACTATAGCCCGCAGGCCAGAAGGGAGCCAGGAGAGTAAATGCTACGTTGTCATTCTGTTCTGCTTTCCCATCTTCTGCTAGAAGTCACCAGGCAAAGGAACCCATAGATGCACCCCAAAGAGGCCAGCCTCCCAAGAGCGCAGAGCAGGGTGGAGAGGGATGGGCGGTGGGTGTAGGTGAGCAAACAGCATGTCCAGAACACAGAGAAACAGAGCGCATGCAGAGGGTACCGGAGAAGCAAGGGAACAGAAGGGGAGGAAGGGCTTAGAGAATGAGTCTTCAGTATGGCTGGGACCCAGACCATAAGCAGAGAAGGGTCCGCTTTATCTCATGGCAAACTAATGTCAGGCTAAATCCTTCCTTCCTGCTTCTCTCCCTTTCTTCACTCCCTTCCCTCCCCTCTTTTCCCCTCCCCTCCTTCCCTTTCCCTTCCCTTATTTCCCTCCCCTTTTTCCTTCTTTTCCTCTCCCAGTGAATATTTGTTGAATGCTCCCTCTGTGCTAGCCCAGACCCTGCCTTTTGGAGCTCACCATCTAGTGGGAAAGACAGAGAAGAAAGCATGCCATTGTGATCACGGGTGTGAAAGAAGGCTCCCCAGTGTCAGCCAGGAGGAGCCGTCTGTGTGAGCAGTAAACGTTTTTCTATCAGACTGGCCATTTAGAAAAAGACATTCCAATGAACTTGGCCATTCTCTACAGTGGTGGAGACGAGCCAGGTAGGCAGAATTTCATCTGCAGCCATTAGAGATGTCTACTAACAAGTTAGAATGCATGTCACATGCCTGTTTATAGAGAAAAGGGAAAACCTGGATATTAAGGGAAAGCCCTGGTGTCAGGAACTCCATGGGCATTTGACGCTTCGGGCTGCAGGCACCCCATTGCAAGAGTATATTGCAACAAACCCACCAAGCTTCTGTTTGGATCCTCCAAACTGCAAGCTATGGCACAGTTAGGTGAACTTGACCTTTGTCCCTGAATATCTACTTATATGCAATTGGACAGATAGAAAAAGACTTCCCTTGCACACTGTTGGCTCATAGGGAAACATTTTCTTTGTCTTCCCTTTATTATTATTTTTAATGGAACAAGGGCATTCCCTGGGGGCCATGTTATTTTTTTTGGACCCGAGCTGACATTGCTGGAAGTCTTTGGAAAGGACTGCAGTAAGCCTTGAGGCAGGCTCCTCGACCCCTCTGCTGGCACTCCAGTTCTTCTCAGTGGCCTCCCCCGCCCCTTGTCAGAGACCATTAAATGGTTTGTCTTTACATCTTGGGGTATCTTCCTTTTTGGGATGACCTCATGAAACATACACTTCCTTCTCCCAAGTTCTCCCCAAATCTGGAAAAGTTGCGTGGAATCAGGGACTTTCTGAGCTGAAAGGAGCAGCAGCAGGGTCCGGCCCTCTCTTGCTATGGATGAGGCGGCCGAGCTCCCAAGAGAGGCAAGCACTGACCCAGGCCTCCCAGAGAGAGTGAGGCCAAGCTGAGAGCAAGACCCAGGATCTCGTCTCCTAATTCCAAGGCATTTCTACCCTCCTCCACTGCCGTTGGTGTCTTAGAAGCTGCAGATTTGCAACTTGGAAAAGTTCTATGTAGTACGGTCATGTTCTTTCCCATCGTCCAGGTTTTGTTAAGACACTTTCGTACCCAGGGCGCTGTGGTAAATGCCCGAGGGATCTGACATGTGATCTGTGTCCTCAAGGTGCTTATATTCTGTGGTTTAATGACATTCCGTTGCACTCATTCAAGCGATGGCGAGAAGGCAGATGATTAATTTCCCGGTGAACCACACAGGCGATCAGGCTTGTGTGAGCTCTGAGGAAAAGGCGGGATCCCTGTGGTTTGGGGCAGTCAGATAAGGTTTTCTGGGAGAGGAGGTATAGAAACAGACCACTGGAATTCACAGGCTTTGTAATGACAGAAAAGAACAAAGAGATTGAGGTGAGAAGGTGAGGGGAGGGTTCCAGAAAAGGTAGGTTTGCTTGGGCCTTCATGGTGTTGAATGCCATGATCTGTCTTTCCGGCTGGGGAGCTCTGAGAATCAGACTAATACAGAAGGAAGGAAGGCTTCGAGAGAAACCACGCTAACCCCTGCTCAACAGCATCTTAGCGATGCAGTCTTGGGCAAGTCTCATAATCTCCTTGAGCCTCTGCGTCCACATCTATGGAAAGGGAATGATAATAATATCTGGCTGCCTGGATCACGTGATCGCCTTGAGGGTCCCATAAAATGATATCCCAGCAAGAGTTCTGGGAAGAGTTAACCAGCATGCAGATGAAAGAGGGTTTTGTTATTTGTTCAGTAACTTTGTTCCTTCTTTTTCAATAATCGTGTAAGAGAAATTGCTTGGAATTTTATAATCAGAATATCAGAGTTTATTTAATGTGACTAATATTCATTAAAGCAATAACAGGAGTCAGGCCTGGTATCGTGGAAAAGTGATATGTGTTGGAGACTGACCAGGGTCTGTATCCTGGTTCCACTCTTCATTAGCTGTCTGACCTTGGCTCGTTTCTCAATGAGGGTTGCTGGTTTCTCATCTGTAAAAATTGGGTGAGGACAGCTCTCCAACAGCACGCCGTGAAACTTACACGAAGTCATCTGGGTCAAAGCCCTGGTCACAGTGTGTGGCACATGGTAGGTACAGGGTCCCCTCCCTCCTTGAGTGCACACACGGACCCCTCTCCGTCAGCGTTGTTTTCTGGAGACTGCCTTTCTGCAGGCTCATTAAAAAAAAAAAAAAAAAAAAAAAAAGGCCTGGATGAAACTGCAGGACACACACTGAGAGCATTTACACAGATTACTTTCATTCTTAAAATACTGACTTTTTTGTTTTTTTAGGACTGGCCACAGAATTGGTATTTTTAAATAAAGACCGTATAACATATCAAACCCCTTGAGCTCGCACACTAGTTTATTTTTGAAACGACCCAAATGTCGAACTGTGTTAGAGGACATACTTCCGCGTGGAGCGATCCCAGGTGGTGTTGGGATTGGTCACCGTGGGTGATGTGCCAGTTAGATTGAAGTTCCTAGATTTTTCAACCATCTCCAGCCTGTGTGCCCGCTCGGGTGTAGAGGCACGAACACCTCTATCCAGGCCACGCGTGGCGGGGTCCCATTTTCTCTGCTTCAGTCTGAGTTACCTTCATGCTTTTCATCTCAACAAAGTCCACCTTTACTCACAGGTCCCATCTGTGACTCTGCACAGGTGGCTTTGGTCTTTGAGAGCAGGCTAGAGGGGGGAATGGAGTGAAGAGAACTGTTTGTGGCCTCTACACACAACGTTATTAAGAAGGAGCTCAAAACAGGGACCTGTGAGAAGCCGTCGAGGGTCGGTATAGTCTCGCAAATAAGTAAGAATATGAGTTTTGGAGACCAAGCATACTTGAAATCAAGCCACTTCACATTTCCGTGACCTTGAACAAGTCTCTAACTTTATCAAAGGCTCAGATGCTTCCTCCGTAAAATCGGGGATCAAAATACCACAGTCCTACTGCATCGAGGGGTTCAGAGGATTCGGCACAACGATACAAGGGTCAGCCCTTTAGAACAGCACCCGCCACTGAGCGAGCACTCAAAATAACAGTGGTGGCGGTTTGGGGATTTTCCGTCTCTGGGAAATCTTCTGACCTCTTACACACATATTCCCTAATTCCCAGCCCCCTCTGGATCCTGAGCCCCCTCCTTGGAACCTTCGGGCTGAAGGGGGAGGGGGGTTGGAGACAAGTTAATCCTTCTCTTTACGAAAGGCCCTTTTATTTTAGCTCCTGCAGGTTCCATTTTTTTTATTGTTATTTTTTTTTTCAGTAATTCCTTCTACATTTATTAACAGACATCCGTCTGAAATGAGGATCTTTCTTCTATATACAGCCTTTTTTGTGGTTGTTTTTTTTAATATACTTTTTTTATTTAATAATATTTTTTTATGTTAGTCACCATACAGTACATCCCTAGTTTTTGATGTGATGTTCCATGATTCATTAGTTGCGTATAACACCCAGTGCACCATGCAATACGTGCCCTCCTTACTACCCATCACCAGCCCATCCCATTCCCCCACCCCCCTCCCCTCTGAAGCCCTCAGTTTGTTTCCCAGAGTCCGTAGTCTCTCATGCTTCATTCCCCCTTCTGTTTACCGCCCCCCTTTCTTCTTCCCTTTCTTCTCCTACCGATCTTCCTACTTCTTATGTTCCATAAATGAGTGAAATCATATGATAAAAGATAGTCTTTACTCCAAAAGCCCTGCACATGTTAAACGGTAACGTATTCACTGCCAAGCAGCACACTGCAGCCAGTTTAAGCATCCCCAGCATAAAGCCAATGCGTGTCTGGGATCCCAGGATGGGGCTTGCTGTGTAGCTCTCACACAACCCAGGGAAGGAGCTAGAAGCCAGGTGGGCACCCCTAAGTCGCTCAGGACCCCACTGAGTAGCTGAAGTACATCAGCCTGCTGGCCTGTGACTCTGACCACAGCAGGATCCCTGTCTCAGAGTCTGCAGGTGAAATTTGCAGGTGCTCCCTCTCTCACCCCTTTTCCTGGATGTGCATTTCCATGTCCAGCTCTCCAGATGGACGGATGGATGGGAGCGCTTGGTGCCCTCTCGAGGGCCCCAGCGGGTGGCAGTTGGGGTTTTTCCACCCCGGTCTGGCCTCATCAGCAGTCTCCTGTTTCTTTCACCATCCACTGGTGACACTGACCA
Organism: Ursus maritimus; assembly: GCF_017311325.1. Classification (NCBI taxonomy): domain Eukaryota; kingdom Metazoa; phylum Chordata; class Mammalia; order Carnivora; family Ursidae; genus Ursus; species Ursus maritimus. The sequence goes on from NW_024424119.1 coordinate 42,599,229, forward strand.
CTCATGACAGCCTCGGCTCAGCCAGACGCCCGTCCAGGGTGGGAAACAAAGCGGTGGGGGTTTGAGGGAGGGTGGAACAGACAGACACCGGGACGCTTTGCTTTAGGGAAACACTTTCTCCTGAATTGTTCGTGGCTCAGCATGTACCTGCAGACTCACAGCTGGCCGATGTTCCCCCTCCCGCGAGGGACTTCCACACGTCTGCTCTTACTTTCTGGAAACACAAAACTAGTGTGTGAACAGGGGCGTGTTTTGCTCACAGATTTGTTTGCCTAGGTCCAACAGGCTCCCATCTCCCCAGTTTCTTTGTTTCGTTTTCAGAGCCATCATTTCTGGTCTCCCCCTCTCTGTGCCTTCATTTCTTTCTCTTTTCCATGCTCTCAGTTGTTTGGGTGATCTGGTGGTGAAGGGTGGAGGGCGAGGAGATCATGCTCTCCATTTCAGGTGTCTGACATTTGTGATTCCAGCCTTTTTTGAGTTCAACCAGCACAGCCCCCAGCCTTGAGCTTGAATCCTGAGTCCCAAACTATTTGTATGGCCACGGAGGGCAACAGTGGGTGACCAGAACGCCACACAAGCATGGACACTCTCAGGCTCTTACAGAGGACGGGAGAGAGACATGAGAGACAGCTCTTTCCCAGGAGGATTGATGGTAGAAAAACACAGTTTGCCCTTTGGCTTGGCAAAGCATGAGGAAGGAAGTGACTAGCTATTTCCAGTAGCTTCTTAGCCAGCATGGTGTAAGTCACTTCTTTTATTCTAAATTCTTCATCTGTAAAATGGGAGGATTTGCATAGGCTATTTCTAAGATCTGTTACTATTCATACATTTTCAAATCAGACATTATAATCCAGTTTTCAGGCCTATGGGGACTGCAGCTGGAATACAAGTGGGGAACTTGGTATCGGGTAGGTATGAACAAGGCTGTGTGTTGACACTGGGGACGTCCAGGGAAATAAGAGACCATCCCCCTGACCAATTGAGTCTGATATGTTCAGCGTAACAGTGAAGGGACAATTATACTCTCTGACACCTGGAAAGACTGAGTCCCAATACTCAGGTCTCTGCCGCAGCCTGATGGTGGCACCCTACCTTGGGCAGTCTACGTGCCTGCCATTTTATTTTCCCTTAAACCCTGAAAGTGGCATCCTCTTTCCAAAAATCCATTTGAATTTAATTCTACTTTTGATAGCTTGACATACTATCTCATCACTCTTCAGCATTATTTCCCCATACTTAAACTTTTTGATTGTCACATGACCCTTTGAGAGCTCTCTGTTTTCAAACCCAGTAGAGACCCAAATTTGGGGATGTCACTAGACTTGTTCATGTCACCCAGAGAGATCTCCATCTACTATAGTGACTATGTAGTTGTGTTTCTGCGTGATTCTGCTATTTGCCTACAGTCAGGCAATTTGTATGGGGCCACAGTTCAGGCTAAAATCTAGAAGTTGCCATATTGACACACATCGGTGATGATGTTGTAATTCTTGCTCTATCCTTCCCAAACACAATATTATTCAGTCAGTCGTCACGTAAGTTATATGGCTTACGTGGCTCAGAATTAGAGCCAAACTACACAGTCTACTGAAATATGGCCTGTACCCAGGACGTGGTGGCTGCTACGACTTATGAAAAGGGGTGATTTGGCTTTGTTTAATTGTCCTTCAAGTGGACGACAAACCACAGGGCTGCTGGTGAGCTTTGTGTATCCTGCTTAATGTGGTCGGTTCTAGTATTTATCAGTTGTGGTTTTGATCCTCTAAGAAGAAAGGGAGGTGGTGGGAAGAGCTCACTTGTGGGCTCGGGAACTGCACACTTGTGTTGTGAAAACAGTAGTTGACGTGGGATGGTCACATCACTGTTCTGGTACTTTTGAACACACCATCGTGCTTTAATTGTTATTTCTCCTTACTTATCAGGGTATTCTTCATGCTTCGTGGCTTCCTGAAAAGGAGGAAACTCTGAGAATATGGGGCTCTCAAAGCAAAGATTATAGAACCCCAAGAAAAGATCTTAGGGAAGTGACTGTTCCTTCCACCGTGTGCGTGTGTGTGCGCGTGTGTGTATGTGTGTGTACGCACACCTGTGATGTGCGAGGTGCTGAAGGTCCAGCAGTGAATATTTCACAAGAAAGGTGTGATGTTGCACTCATGGAATTTCCTGCAGGTGGATAAGTAGCTAGTTGGATAAATGCTTTATCGAGAAGTCCAAGGTCTGAGGGAACACAGAGGATGGGTACTTGACTCATCAGGGGTCAGAGTCACTTCTAGGCTGAGTCATGCTAACCAAGTGAGTAGAGCTGAGCTTGCCAGGAACCAGGTGTTCTGACTCTTTGCCTCCTGCCCCAGCCATCTCTGAAAGCCATTTTCAAAAAGGCAAATGAGAAAAATGGGAGCTGAGTAGATCCTAGTGAAAGAATATTCATCTATAACTGGTGTCCTCTCCTCTGAGATTATCTTGTTCTTTCCTTAGGAGGACTACTCTGATACCCTTTCTTTTATTATGTGAAGGGCATCTTAAATGGTTTACGTGTGTGGGGGTGGAGGTGGCTCATCTTCACACGCTTTATTTGTCAGAATCTAAAATCGCTACTTCCTCCTCAGCGTGTGTGTTTGTTTGTTTGTTTGTTAGTTTGTTTGTTTTAATGATCCAAAGCTCTGAGAACCTCTCCATCGGCCCACCTACTCCTGAATCAGCACCTTTTCCTCCCTCCAAATCCTCAGGATTCTCGATCCCACTCCTCTCTGGGTCTCATCCTGATCCTATTCTGCAGAAAGCTGCAGACCAGTGACTTTCCTGAGAGTTGACTTTCCATGTGACACAGCAGAGGGCACAACCCCAGGGAGCCAACTCTCCTCCTGGGCCTACACTTTCAGGTGGCACTCTGAGGGGCTTTGATGTAGAGAATATGTCCCTGATAAATGAGAAATACTCCAGTGGCCCAAATTAGAATCCAGACCCATCATTTCACCTCCTCTGTCCCACCCCCACCCAGCATCACATTGTTCCCCATGCCTAAATACCTGTCCTTCTTCAATAGTCCCAGACCCGCTTGCTTTTCTGCAAGTCACTGCCAAGGTCTTTACTGCCATCCTTCCTTCGTCCATCTTCCACGTTCCTCCAGAAGGAAAAGAGAGGGTCTGCTCAGAGCCTTCAGGACACTGTCCATCCTCTATAACCTGGTATACAAGACCTGTCTGATGTGTCCATTGCTGATCCCTCCAGGCCTGCCCTGTGGAGTTGCTCCCATGTTCCCAGCTTTGCAGCTGCACCAGACACCTTGCAACATCCCACCCTTCCCCTGTTCTTTCAGGCTTCCTTGATTTCTGGAGCGTCTGCCCTTTACCCTTTCTCCTGCACTTGGTCCGCTATCCAACCAAGGTTTGTTCTTCATATGAAAAGCCCAGGCACGTCTTAGCCACCTTCAGCTGGGTACGTGTCATTGTTCTGTGCTTCCCTCCCATTCAGCACTCCCTCTGTGGTAACACATATCATAAGAGAGGGTAAGACGTTCATGATTAGGGATATGGTCTGCAGTATCCAACAGATGAGCGGCCATATCCCGCCTCCCACACCTGGAACCAGGTAGAGGGACCTTGGAAACATGGCGTCCCCTCACTGGGTCTTGGTTTCTTCCCCTATAAACTGGGGATACTCCTACTTAACACATAGGGTTTTTGTAAGGCTTCAAAGAGATCATTTTAAAAAGTACTTCAACAGTGCCAGTGTGTCGTAAACTCCCCCAAATGGTAGGTTTTATTAGTATTATCACATTATGTTGTGATCATCTGATATTTGTCTCACTTCCTTCATAAAACTGCTAACCCTTTGAGAGTGAAAATCGTTTGTCTTTCATATTTGCGTGCCCAGTTGCTAGCTTAGGGCATGGTTATAATAGAAACTCTGTAAGTATTGGTGAACAAAAGAGGAAACGAGCAAATGAATGATTTGCAGAGAGGAGAGAAGAAAGGAAAATGAAGGCAGGCAGGGAGGGACGGAGGAGGAGGGGAGGGAATGAACGAGTGACTTATTCGATAAAGGAATGAAAGAATGATCGATTTTTCAGTTGCTCGTTCATTGGTGCTGTTACATTTTTCTTAGACTGTGTGTCAGGCTTCTATACAAGAGCTGTTATTTTGGAAACCAATCATTCAGGATTCTGAGAATTTAATAAACTCTCCAAGCACTTTATTTTTTTCTGTGCCTCCTCTTTCAAGAGAGGCAGATTTAGACATTTCTGACAATGAAACCAAGCAAGAGAATAAAGTCCAGATCATTAGGACCCTTGGGATAAAAACACAGAATCCAGGGTTCAGAACTGGCAAGGGCTTGGGGAACGCTTGTTAATTGCAACAAGGATATGGATGCAATAAACATTCTGAGGTTTATCTTGCTTTAATGACTTGCCTTGAGTGGCTTTGATCTTTATATTTGATAATCACTTTCAAATGGTCTGGTGTGTTCTGAATTTGGAGTAGTGGTTCAGGAACTTGAGATCCCTCCTCGGGAATGACAGGCTGCAATCAGAATTTGGAGCTGGGCGGTGCTACGGGACTTTGTGAGTTATAGAAACAGGTCAACAACCTGTGGAGAAGATAAGCACCCTGGTCCAGTGATGGGAGCAGGGTTCCCTGAGGGGAGAAAGACCCCGGGCATTGGGAGCTAAGGGAGCGGAGGCCAGTTTCCTCCAGCTGCATGAGCAAGCTAAAAAGAGAATTGTGCCTTTGGACCCCTTTCCTGAGTTGAGCATGCTTCTTGGCACTCACGTTACCTCCTTAAATTTTATATCCCCCTGTCTAGGTTGAATTTTATAATCCCCATTTTACAGGTGAAGATACCGAGGTTCAGAGAGGTTGAGTCCCTTCCCTAAGGCCACAGGGATACTTCTTGGCAGAAGAGGAAGGACTTGAACCCTAGACTGTCTCTCTCTTAAGATGAGGCTTTTTTCAAAAAGTTATAAAGCCAGTGATTACAACAGTGAAGTACTGCATGGTGTGGTAATGCCAGAAGAAAATGGTGAATACAAAAACGTGTACCATAAACTTTGATGTACTTGTGCCTGCCACTTTCATATCACTGAATGAAGAATAGACCTCAGTCCAGAACAATTCTATCTAGAACTGGACCCAAGGATATTTAATCACGAAAGTAAGTAGCAGAGAGTCTTACTGTGTAAGACCATCTTCCATATGAATTAGAAGTAGATTATGGCTCTAAGACACTCTATTTAAATGTTATGCTGCTGTTTATATATTTTTTTAAATAATAGATGTTACAATTTATTTTTTAATTTTTTTTAAATTTGTACATCCACTTTATTTTTTTTTTATGTAAAGTTCGATGATTCATTAGTTGCGTATAACACCCAGTGCACCATGCAGTACGTGCCCTCCTTACTACCCATCACCAGCCTATCCCATTCCCCCACCCCCTCCCCTCTGAAGCCCTCAGTTTGTTTCTCAGAGTCCATAGTCTCTCATGCTTCATTCCCCCTTAATTTCCCCTTTAAAAATAGGTGTTCATGTTTCTATGGCACTCTGCTGCCTTCCCCTTTAATGTGAAAGACCTGTCACCAGGCTCTAGGTTGGAGGTGGCCCACTCACAGCCAGGTTCGTCTCAGACAAACCCTTCTCAGGTTGAGGGCATCAGTACTTGGCCAGGACCATCACCGTGTCCTGCCTGCACCTGTCAGGAGCCCATGGAACGGAACTTGGGCAGGACACTGCTCGAAAATCTCCTCGGTTCTCACTTCAACAGTGGGGAAGTCAGTTGGGTTTAAGTGGGAGTAGGAACAAACACTGGTCCGTCTGGATCTGGGCTCACTATGAGATGGACCTCTGACCAACCATCTGTAAAACGGGAGAGGCCGTGTATTCTGTTTCTAGAGCTGAAAAAGCTCAAGCCTTCCATAATTTCACTTAAGCGATCTGTTGTTGTTCTTCATTTTGAATGTAGTTCCCTTTTGCTTCCCTTTCAATAAAACAGGTCCTGACAGCCCTCTCATTGAGATTATTACAGAGTTGTACCATCTCAGGCCAGTGCATTTAGGAAATATGTTATTGGCACTCACCAGCGAGTGAGATGCATAAAGAAAATATTCTAATGACAGTTGAGTTGAGAGAGCTTTGATCTCCCTCCAGAGCTGCTCTCATGGCTCTGAAATGCTGTTCTGGCAGAGGGGGGAAAGTCTGGGCGCCTTGGCATTCTGGGACTGGACCCCCCCTGAAACATTCCAGGGGACCTACAACTTTCACGGTAGAACACAGGGGCGTGGGCTCTACAGGAAGCAAAGAGACACCGAGACACCTCTCTAGAAAGGCAGCTTGGGGAGAGGGTCTAAGTCAGGAGGGGCGTTCCAGTTTAGCCCAACATTTCCCAAACTCTGTGGGTTGTGCTGTTATTTGATTTTTGGCAGAGGCAGAGGTTAGGATCGGGGCGGGGTTGTGGGGGGGGGGGAGATTTATGGTAACATGTGTTTGGGAACACTCATACACTATCTGCTCTACTCCCATTTTGCATGTTAAAGGCTCTGATAATGCTTGCAATTCAAAAACATCTGTATTGAACATCTTTAACAAAGCATGTCCTAAGCCCATTTGAATCAGAATACTCTTTTCCTTTAAACATGCATCTGCTTCTTGTGGATTTAGCCCTCTGTAGACTGTGATTTGGAAAACACGGATCTAATTCACAAACTCACTGAACAGATAGGGATTCTGAGCTGCAGACCGGGCCGCAGAGGGTAGCGGGAGAGGCCCGACACTCGGGCAGTGCAGCCTCTGCACAGGGGAGCTCGGCGGAGGGGCTTCAGTCCCTCCCGTGCGTGACTGTCGAAGCCCATGCACCCTTGCAGAGAACTGTGCCCACTTGAGTGAAGAGGTGACTTTACTCCTTTGCGCAAAAGTGATGCTCCGCGTGGGCTCCTGAATGGAGGTTTGCTGTCAGGCCCTCTTGTGTCCCTTCTGTAACGCCTTGGGCAAGTCACTTCACTTCCCTGAGCCTAGACTCCTTCCTGTTCTGAAGTGACACAATTTAAGAGACTGGTACCCAACACCTGCTAATCAGTGGTCTGGCTTACTCGCTCGCTCGGCTCTCACTCAAGTTTGAGGGAGCACAGAGGTATGAAGACTTGGTCCCCACCTACTTGAAGCTCATAGCCTGATGGAGAGGACAGGTACTCATGGGGAAGATAACACAAAGCCAGGTGATGAGTGCTAGAATCAGAAGGGGGAGGCTCTGAGGAGGGAGAAGTCGTTGTCAGCTAGAGGTGATGATGATTTTGGTGCTGCTAGTAACTAACAGTGTAATAACAGTCACGTGACAATAGCCTATGCTAATGAGTGAGTGCCTGCTACCCATCAGGCACTGCGTGAGGCACTTTCTCTGTGGCCTCTAGACCGTCTGTGACTGTCATCCTCCCATTTTACAGGTGAGGGTGGTCAGGAGTGGATGCAGGCTGGACTTTGCAGGGACGATAACATTTTAGAGGCAGAGATTCAGGAAGGAAGGTTGTGAGGCGGAAGAGGGAAACTAACGGGCGTGCGTAAGGAGTGGGCATGATCAGGGGAACCTAGGGGCTCCAGGGACGAGGACACCATGAGAACTTGAAGTTGAGGTTGCTGGAGGAAGAAGAAGGTTGGGTGGTGGGGATGCGATGCAGGAAGCTGAGACCCCGACGACCACCCAGGGCCAGATAATAGGAGGAATAGGAGACCGGCACATAGAGGGGAGCGTGTTCACAGGCTGTGCTGAGCTATCCCATTGAATCCTGCTGGTCTGCCAACTGACCCTCGGAGAGGTAAAGCACCTTGCCAGTGGACATGGGTCTGTCCTTCCAACTCTGGGCAGTACTGGCACGTAAATTAATAAACATACCGAGATTTTGGATTTATCGATTTTTATGGAGCCTGGGTAATGATTTTTTTTTAATGGATTTGACCCATTTGCAATATACACATAACCTTCCCGCAGGTGCAAAATGGAAAGCCAAGGGGTCCTGAGCAAGTCTTTTTCCTTCCCTCTTCACCAATCTCCCTAGACTCCAATGACCCTTCTCTATTTGACCTGTGCTTTCACCTCCATTTGTTGACAGGAGGAATTAAACATTCTCTTCAAGAGGTAGGGGAAGAGAAGAAAATACCCACATGGACTCCTGCCCCCCAAGATTTTCCCTTGATGTGTTGGGGAGACACCCAGCTTGGCTCTGAATTGGTGGGAAGACCTCTGCCCACAGAAGGAAAGTTCTTAGCCACAGAACTGTTTTCCTTTGGGTGGGTCCCCCCTCAAAGAAACAGAGAGAAGAGAGGCCCTGGGAGAGGGGGGGCAAGAACCTGGATGGCTGCCATGGATTCTTCCTCTTGGGGGAAATGGAGGCTTCACAAAGTGTGAAAAAAAACCCACATACAAGCAAGGGAGAGGCTCCAACATCCCACATGTCTGCCTTGGGCCAGGATGAGTACCACCCCTTGAAAAGATTGGCTTCTGCAATTACAACTGAATAAACAACCAATTAAAATGTCTCCCCCTCCCCACCTCACCCCATCTCTTCCTCTCACGAAGCTTTCTCAGCCTAGAGCGGCAGGGCAAAGAGGTGACTTTGTCTAATAACATCTGTGTGCTCTGCCTGAGAGAATGCTTAATGGAAACGGACAAATCAATTAGAAAAAAATAAATAATGTGGAAAGGGCTGATCCAAGAAAATCCCGGCTTCTCTTTGTTTTCATTCACCCACGCGTTGTTTCCCTTTGCACCGTGGCCCTGCATGAGCCTGGAAATGAGGGTGAGGCTGTGGGAAGAATTGGACACGTCGAGATTTGTGCTTGGCTTTGTCACTATTTATGTGATCTCTGAACCCCTGTTCCTTCATCTGTACAATAGGGATAAATAATAGGAATAGCTAAATACCGATTGAGCTTTTCTACATGCCAGGTATTGTTCTAAGTCCCTTACGCTTCCTTTATTATGTCCCAAGTTCTCTGGGCAGCCCGATGAGGTAAATCGTTTTGTGTGTACAGAAACTGGGGTATAGACAGTGAAGTGAATTGCCCAGGGTGACCCACACATCAGGTGGAGGAGCTGGATTCAAACCCAGGACTCTGGCTTGAGAAGGAGTCATTGTACCCACTATGCTGCATGACTTTAAATACTGCAGAAATGGGATGACAGGTGTTCGTGAGCACAGAGGCTGGCATACAGCCACTGCTTAATAAATGTTGGTTTTCTCTTTCCTTCTCTGGTCTCCGAGAAAACTGGCCAAAACTCCTTATGAAGCTTCCAGGCTAAGAAGGTCAGGGTTAGGATTTCCAGGGAGAGAAAGCATGGCGGCAAGATTTCGGGTCAATATCTAAGTGTGTGGCTATCCTTGAAATTGGTCAGTTCAACCCAGACATGACTATGACCTCTCTTGGCCCTGTCTGTATCTCTAACTCATGTTTACTTTTTTTTGAAAAGCTAGAAAAAAATTACAGTCACATGATCAATTATGGGCTCTCGATGATGTTAAGGGATGAGGAGGGCTCTCTAGGTCTCAAATGTGTCCATTCCCGTTGGAGTAGCGGTGTGGGTCTGTGACCCACAGGAATGCTCTGTGACCCACAGGAATGCTCTGTGACCCGTCAGGTAGCTGCTGCTAATCCCAGTGTCTTAGTGAGGAAACCAGGGTCTCACAGGAAGGAGTCTGGGACCTAAATATTTTAGCTTTTTTCTTTCCCAATGTAAATTCAGCCCCATCAACATCTACTGAGCGCTTGCCCAGTGGCAAGCCCTATGCTGAGAGCTGGGTAAACAGAAATGGATAAGGCACATTCCCTGCCCCAGGGAGCCACAGACAGTGGTGGATATAGACAGTGGAGTGAGGGTTTGGAATGGTGTGAGTGCCCGTACTTATAGGGGGTGGGTGTGTGTAGAGATGGTAAAGGAGGCAGAGGGGAGATGCGAATCAGGGAAGCCTTCCTTGAGGAGTGGTACCAGCATGGGCTTTGGATTTGTTCATCGGGGGACAAAATGCGGAGCAGAGTCCCTGACAGAGGGAACATCGCGAGTGAAGGCTCCGCAGATGATGCATCATCATGGGTGTCCCCAACCCACAGTGGAATATTCGGGAAAGGGGGCTGAGAGAGATGGGGCTAGAGAGGGAGGCAGCATCTTGGAGGCCGTGCTGGGGACCTTGGACTTACTCTTTCACATACAGGAGGCCCTTCTACGACCCCAGGAGGGAAAGAGAAGGGAACCGTCATAAGTATTCTACCAGCCAGGATTTGTGTCAACCCTTTATGGACAGTTAGCATTACGAAAAGGGGAACAACTTCCAACTCACTGTGTGACCTTAGCGAGGTCTGAAGCCTAAGTCTCTTTTCCCTCCTCTGGACTATAGGCATCATAATACTACCTACTTCAGTCTTTTTAAGATAGATGATTAAAGGAGATAAGCCGCATAAAGTTGGACCACATAGAAGGGCCCATCCCACGTTAAATATCATTATTCATAGACTACATCAAGCTGCCTACTTGCTTGTTTATGTATGTTTTTATTCATTTATTTATTGATCCATTTCCAACCGTACTCAAGAAATGATTATCAGCTGCTCACAAGGATACATGACAGCAGCCATAAATGGAGGCTCAGAGGCTCGAGAGAGGAGGGAGCTGGATACCTCCATGGATTTAGGAAATGATCTGTTGGGTACTCTGCCTGGGGCTGATAGAAAGCTTTAGCATCTCAGTGGTGATGGGAGAGTCATACTCTGTGAAGGAGGAGTTCTTGTTTACTGAGCACCTAGGATGTGCCCAGCCTCTTTCCAAAGACCCTTTCTTCCTCTCACCACCACGTGTTCGTTCTGTGTAGTAAGGAGCTGATGAAGATAATGGGGAGTTAGCTCACTTTCTGGATACGTCAGTCTGTAGTGGCAGCCACTCCAAATACAATATCCCTCTCTAATGCCATTTTACAGACAAATGAATAGAGGCTTACAAAATGCAGAATCATCCGTGGGGGGACAGCTTGATGCTCAGTGACAAGGGCACAGGTTTCCAAGGTGGACAGAATTGGCTTTGAAACCCAGTTCTGCAACGTGGGGCAACCTGTTTAATCACATGTGGACCACATATTCGTTATCTTGTAAGCAGAGCAATAATGCCTCTTTGCAAGGTTGGTATAGACATGCAAAGCAGGCCTCCTAGGGCAGCTCTGTGTTTGCCAAATAAATGGTCTGACGTCCATAGTGAATGAGTGGAATAGAGAAGAAGCCAAGACTAGAGCACATGTTGTCTTTTCCATGGTCTTTTGTTCCTGATTTGCATCCACATTATGTGGCCCTGCCACCGGGCAAGAGAGCAGAGTCCTTAAGGGCAAGGATGTGGATTTTAAATAAATCTAGGTTCTGAACTGAATTCTGCTATTTATAAGCTGAGGAAACTTAACCATGTCTTTTCAACTTACAAGGACTTAGTTTTCTTAGCTGTACGATGGGATCATCTCCACTTACCTTATAATATTATTGGGGGAAGTCATTGAGGTGATGTGTGTAAAGTGTTTAGCGAAGTGCCGGGTGCGTAGTAGCTCTTAATGACTTGGGGGAATAGCTGTTATTTGAATAGTACGTTTTTTGGATGGTGATGACAGCCAAGGTTCTTTTTCTGTTACAGAGCATACTTGGATGTTAATGAACTGAAGAACATTCTTAGACTGGATGGATCAACACACCTTAATATCTTCTTTGCAAACTCCTCGGAGGAGGAATTGGCAGGAGTAGCAACTTGGCCATGGGACAAGGAGGCCCTAATGCACTTAGGTGAGAATTAGAAACTTCTTCAGGAGGAAATTGGATTAGCACAGGAGTACCTGTAGTGGTGATGATAATGGTGACGGTGACCATGACGATGGTGATGGTAGTGGTGATGGTGAACGATCTCTTTATTGCTTTTTAGTGTACAGAACTCCTTAGTGTTTCTTATCTCATCTCAACCACCAAGTGTTCCTCTGAAGATAATAACATGATATCATTAGCCCTGTTTTGCTGACGAGGAAACTGAGACCCACAGAAAGAACAGGGCTTACCCAAGGTCACACACAAGTCCATGGCTGAGCCACATTTGGAGTTCAAGTCTCCCACTCTGTCCATCGATAGCTTTCTTCTTCTTCCCCTTGCCTCTTAGCACACGCAGGTATCTTCCCAGCCTGGCCACGACACGGTGCTGACATGGCCAGTCAGGGCTTGGCTTGAGAGATACCAAAGAGACAAGAGAAAGTGAGTTTAAGAACTCCTTGTTCCTCCGTGTTCTCCCAACACCACCAGGAACTCTACTTACATCCAAAGTATTCATATCCATAAACCAGACATATGTTTACACGAACCCATCACCAAGAGTCAGAAAAGACAATGGTTTCTGAACGAGGACCTGTAAGTAAACACTGTAGCTCTATAATTTTGATTTTTCCGTGCTCTCTTGCAGTACACGTCTATATGTGCATGTGTGTTTTTGTAACTTGTGCATATTTGAAATCACAGCATAGATAAAATTTTATGAGGTTTTGTTTTGTTTATTTGTTTTACTTCATATCATGCTACCTACATTATTCCACATGGTAGCAGTCTTCTGATCACTTCCCATCCAACTTTTTCATTTCACATCACAAGACAAAAACATCCTTCCGGGTTATTTCCATCTCTCTAAAGGTGATGTTTTTAGGGACGCCCAGGTGGCTCAGTTGTTAAGCATCTGCCTTCGGCTCAGGTCACGATCCCGGGGTCCTGGGATCGAGCCCTGCGTCGGGCTCCCTGCTCAGCGGGAAGCCTGCTTCTCCCTCTCCCACTGCTTGTGTTCCCTCTCTCTCTGTCTCTCTCTCTGTCACTGTCTCTCTCTCTGTCAAATAAATAAATCTTTAAAGAAATAAAAAATAAAAATAAAGGTGACGTTTTCAATGACCACACAATATTGCATTGAGTGAGGGCGTGACAACGTACTCAACCTTTTTTCCCTTAATAGAATGTTCCCATTGTTTACACCAGTGGATAGCAATGCCTCCCTCATCAAGCTTCTTCATCTGGGGAGGTTAGGGCTCAGGAGAGTGACAGTCCTTGGTGTTCCAGAGGCCTGCCCGCCCCCCTAGTGATACACCAGGGTCCAGTCACCACCTTCAGTCTGCAGAAACGAGGGACTGTGCAGGTTCACATGATGGAGACTTCAAACCCTAGAGTTAGTTCCCTCTGGACTGCTCTCACTTCCCCACTTGTTTTTAAGGGAAGGAAACCAATATTTGTGTGTGCTTATGTGTGTGCACATGCGTGAGTGCCTGTGTGCAAGTGTGTTGTGATGTAAACAGAGCTGGAGACAGAGAAATCTGTAGTCTTTCTCAGCTGGGGGCATTTTATCCCCTGGGAGACATTTGTCCATGTCTAGAGAGAGTTCTGGCTGCTACAAATGGGGGAATGCTACTGGCATCTAGTGGGTAGAGGACAGCGATGCTGCGAAATCCAGAGATTGAGCAAGAAAGAATCATCCAGTCCAAAATGTCCATCATGCCGAGGTGGTGAAACCCTGTGATAGATGGTGGATGAACAGACAGGCAGACAGACAGAGGCTGAGCAGAAAAGAGCATGCCACGTAGGCATCCTTGAAGACAGATGATTTGTCACATGCCTGGTATGACGTATGGGAATCCTGCTGGCCCAGAGCAAGACACGTGGTGGTTCTCAGCTATGATTCTGCTTGGCAGTATGGCCTTAGGCAAGTCTCTTTCCTTCCCCGAGTCCCAATTTGCTCAGATTTGAAATGAACAGGTTAGACTAGATGGTTTCCAAAGACACTTCTCAGCACTGAAACGCTGTCCTGTTGGGACAGCAACTGAAAGGCTCGTGGTCAGAGTCTTAGTAGGCTTCTAAAGTTGGAGAAAAATACTCCTGATGATTCCGTGAATTTCCGAGGCTGGCTCAGGACCAGGAATACAGAAGGCTATAAATCCATAGCATGTTACAGTGTTTCAGGATGACGTCAGGCTCCAGCTATTTCACCTTTTAAGAGAAGCAATGAAACAGGACTCGGGCTGTGTGCTGAGCCCTGTGCAAAGGGGTGAGTCAGGAGGGGATGAGGTAAAACAAACAAAGCTGGCCGGGACATTAAGTCTACAATCCTGTCATTATCCCTGGAAATACCTGTGGGGTCCTGCACCTTCCCACCCCCCTGCCCAGCACCTCCATGTTGAGCCTCATGGAGAAACAGCATCACTGGCACCGTTGTAGCTGTTTGTTTTAGAGCTCACCGGAGATGCAGAGTCACTTTTCCAAGATCACACAGCCGGGGTCAAGCAGCATGAGGGTTGCTAACTGCTCCGGGCCCCCAGCCCCCAGCCTGCCATCTCCCCATCCCGAGACATGTTGGCCAGAAGCAATTCCTCCGCACTAACCCCAATCAAACCCAACTTATTAGAACCATACATATATTTTTACCCTCCTTTCCTGCTGTGATGCCATGATCCCTGGAAAAAGCCTTGGGTGGGAAGGGGATTATGTTTCATATTATGATTGACAGAAAATAATTGAGAGAGATTTCCTGTCTCAATTTCTCTTCCTCCCTGCCTGCCTCTTCTCACACACGCGCGTGTGCACACACCCCCACACACCCTCTCATACATCTTTATCTCTGTGCTAGAAGGCTTTGAGCAGTTCAGAATTAATAGACTCCATGAGCCCCATGACTGAGCAAGCTCGCCCTCCCGGCAGTTCAACCCAAGATAAAACCCCCCCACGCCTGCCAGTTCAAATCAACAAGGCCTTGCCTTATCACCATTCTTTATAAGACACTGTTCTGCACTTAAAAGCATGACTTACAGAGGGTTCGGACCTGAATTTTAACCTTCTCGTAAACACATTTGGATTTTAAAGTTTAAATGTCTCCCTACCAGCCTCTCTGTGTTTCTCTAGTGCCTAAAATGAACATGAAAAATGCCGTCCATTGAATCTGCTGAAATCTGTTCCATCTATCTCCCTAAGCTCAGCCATGCTCAGTCATTGAAGACACGTGGGGTAGACCATGGCTTCTCAAGCTAGAACATACAGACGAGCCATCTGGGGCCCTTGTTAGAATACGGAGTCTAATTCTGTAGGTCTGCAGTAGGGCTCGAGATGCTGCATTCTTAATCCCTTCCAGGTGATGGTCATGCTGCTTATTCTCAAGACACTCTTCGAGTCATGGGTAGTTAGACACCCACTGACCCACTTCAAGTCATGAGTAAGGCACCCGCTAACTGTGAAGTGCTATGCAAGCTGCTTACGTGTGCTTAGTTAGACCTCAGAAGACTTCTTTCGTTGGGTTAATGTTCAGCAAAGATTCAACACACATGTAATGAGATGGCATCTTCCAGGCCCTGTGCTTGGCATTCATGGTAGAATTCATTAAGAGGCCTGGCTCTGGAAACTAAGGATCTTGGGCTCAAATCCCAACTTGACACTTTGCTAACTCCCGATCACGAGCCAGCTGCTTCCCTAGTCTGGGAATCAGTGTCCCTCCTGTGGGTTGTGAGTAGAGTAAGTGTGATTATACACTTGAAGCACTGAGCAGAGGACCCAAGGACATATGCTAAATGCCCCAGAGCCATTGGCTGTAATGACACTGGCATAATGATGAACTCAACATGATGTTGGCCTTCATGAGTGCTCACTCTCAGAGAGCACCGGAGATGAAGAAGTGGGATTCAGGGATGGTAATCAACTTGCTCCACGTCCTAGCATTGGTGAGGGCTGAGTGAGGACTGGGACCAAGGTATCTGACCATGAGGGCTTCAGTTGGACCAGACTGTATAGAATATTTGTAAGCCAGGGTGTGCCTTAGTGTTGAAGGACAAGGTAGCAGCAGAAATGTCCACCAGCCCAGAAATCAAAGTCCTTAAATACTGATGATGCCCATTTGTTAAGTAGTTTGAGGTCACCTTGGTTAGGTTGTCTTACTTCTTCAGGCATTGGTGTTTTCATTGGAGAAATGAAGGGATTGCACA
The DNA here is from genome assembly GCF_017311325.1 of Ursus maritimus. Taxonomy (NCBI): domain Eukaryota; kingdom Metazoa; phylum Chordata; class Mammalia; order Carnivora; family Ursidae; genus Ursus; species Ursus maritimus. The sequence goes on from NW_024424119.1 coordinate 42,615,220, forward strand.
GAATGACTCTTGAGACTCCTTCCTACCCAATCACTGATGCATTTCACAAGTCATAACAGTTCTCGGGGCAGTGGAGTCACAGGGTGGAGAAGCCTGTTGTTACCTTGGGCAGCACCTCATTTACCTGTGATTGATTGGCAGATTTCTGCACCAGGAAGCAGAGGGCCCCACTTTGCTTAATGCTCTGATTTTCCCCTTGCAGGTGGCATTGTCTTGAATCCGTCTTTCTATGGCATTCCTGGGCACACCCACACCATGATCCATGAGATCGGGCACAGCCTGGGCCTCTATCACATCTTTCGAGGCATCTCGGAGATCCAGTCTTGCAGTGATCCCTGCATGGAGACGGAGCCCTCCTTTGAGACTGGAGACCTCTGCAGTGACACCAACCCAGCCCCAAAACACAAGTTCTGCGGTGATCCGGGGCCAGGGAATGACACCTGTGGCTTCCATAGCTTCTTCAACACCCCTTACAACAACTTCATGAGCTATGCAGGTAGGGCCCCCCACTGGGCCGGGCGAACGCAGCTGGGTGTCACACACAGGCTCCAGTCCTGGCTCAGAGGAGCCTTGGGAAAGCTGCTTTCCTTTTCTAAGACTTCTTCATCCCAACAGTCCCTCATCCCAGATAATCAGGATGTGACAGTCCTTGTGTGAGATCTCAGGGGTTCGTGGGAGCAGTTGCATCTGACATCTGCTGAGAAAGACACACTTTAAGGAGCCAACTGGGACCCAAGGTCAGGAGACCGAGGTGGAAGTTCCAGCTCTACTACTGGGTCACCTGGTGCCTTTGGGTCTGTCACATCCCCCTTTCTGGGTCTCCCTTCGCTCAACAAAATGGTATCTTTGGATCCAAGGAATCTTGGAGAGGGTTCCCCTAATTTTTGCAGCTGTATTTTTCAAAGCTGGTGGTTACTGCAACTTTATCTTTTCTCTTTTTTTTAACTGCAACTTTTTCTTAAATATAAAGCTCTTATACTCTCCTTTACTCTTTTATTACAAAAAAAAAAATAGAATGCTTTTGGTTTTGCAAATCCAAAATTATGCGAGAGGGGTACTTTCTTTTCCTAACTGCATGTATCCTGTCAAAACCCTTTTTTATACCATCAGTAATAGCATGAAGGACTCATGCTTTGGGTTCAAGGATGTCCTGTGCTTCTTTTAGAATATATCAAGGCCACTTCTAGCCCTTGGAGCATTTTTGGAAAGTTAAAACAGGGCATCCCTTTCTCAAAGCAGTCTCAGCCTTCACCACTGGCCTCTTAGATCCAGAATCCTAGTGTAGGACCCAGTCCACAAATTGCACATGGTAGCCCAGCATTGAGTTCCATTATAATGTTCGATTTCGGTGTCTTTTGTCCCCAAGAAAGCAAGTGAGTTCTGTGAAAGCAGAGATTGTCTCTAACGTACCACTGTATTCCCAACACCTGGCACAGAGCCTGGTGCTTAATAAATGTGCGTTAAGAAGATAGGGAGGAAGGGAAGGAGAGAGGCAGGGAGGGAAGAGAATAAATAAATTCTCATAAAGATATAAGAAAGCGATTCTTATCAATAATAATATCTCTCCTTGTGTAAAAGTTTATGGTTCATAAAGAACATTCATACACACTAACTCGTGTAACTCACAACAAATCTGTGGGGGCAGAAACTATCCCCATTGTACAGTTGGCAGTACTGTGGCTCACTAAAGTCATTTGCCCCAGGTCACACGTCTGACTCCGGGCATTTTTTTCATTTACGCTTGTGTGGGGTTTGAGGTCTCCCATCTCTGCTCGAACTAGGAAAGCCCTCTTCGCACAGTTTTCCATTTCTTCTTTGGGTTTTGCCTCAGATTGCATTTGAAGAGAGGATTGTGCTGCTGAAACCCCACGAATTCGATGATCGCCAGTAGGTCCTCCTGCTTTCCCACATGGGCTGGTGACCTCTGGAGTTTAAGGCCCCTACCGTTCAAACCTGAGGTCTCCAGAATGGTCAACAGCCCAACCCTCGAACCAGAAAGGGGTCTTTAGGTTTAGGTCTTTTAAAAAGACCACAGTGCTGGGTATTTCCTCAAAAGCAGATTTCCCACTGGACTCGCATTCCCAGCCAAGTCCACATCCCACATCCGGTGCCCTGTCCCCTCACACAGCCCTGCTTACGTTCCGTTTCTATAGCACCTTTCCTTGGCCAGCTCAACGCACATGGAAAATAAACAATAACATGAATTTGGAAGCTTGCCGGATGCTTAGGGGCCTCGGAGCTGCCACTAGCTACCAGACCCCCATAAACTAAATCTTTTTTTTTGTTCCCCTTTGTACAGATCTAAAGGGTGATTGATTTACTGTTGTTTTTTTAAAGGAACCCCTCAGCTCAGTGACCCATTAACAGCAGAACTAATTCACTGAGCTACGATAACAAACTTACACCCGCAAAAGCATATTCAAGGCGACCACGAGCTTTGAAATGTTTGTTTTCCTTAGGATCTCTGATAGATGAGGTGACAAAAGCAGCTGGATGAAATTCAAAATGCAGAACAGGATCGGGTTCTCAGGGCCGGGGAGAGGGGCTTTGCAGTCAAGGCCAGAGGGTGGAGACCCCGCTGGGTCAACTGCTTGGAGTTCCTTCCTTCCTTCCTGGGTGCTTCGTCCTCAGGCCTGGTCGCTCGAGGAGCAAAGAGTCTAGAGCGGTGCTGCCCAGTAGAACTTTGGGCAAAGATGGACATGTCCTCTGTCTGTGCTGTCCAGTATGATCCCGACCGGCCCGATGTGGCTCGTGAGTGCTTCAAGCATGGCTAGTGAGACTGAGGAATTGAATTGTTCATCTTCAATAACTTTAATTAATTTAAATTGAAATAACCCCACCGGGCTGGTGGCTGCCATATTGGTCAGCGCAGGTCTACGATCGGTATCGAGTGCCTGGGACACACTGCACACTGTGTGAAACGCCTCATAGGCTTCTCTTGTAGAATCCTCAGAATAACCCTCTGAGGTAAGGGCTCTTATTACTGAACCTGTTTTACAGATGCAGAAAGTGTGGTTTAATGTAGCTTAGGTAGCTTGCCCAGGGTCGCCCAAGAAGAAGGTAAGCCTTTTTCACTGCAGAGCCTGTGCTGTTGATCAGTAAACATCTGGCTCTCTTTCTGATGCTAAGGCACGTGGGGAGGGCCCCGAGTGCTCGGCTCCAGCAAACACCAGGCAGGTGATGGGGGCCTGCCCTAGTTCAGCACCAGGCGCCTATGGTCATCTTGAGCTGCTGGATAAGCCCTGGGCTGATGAAGAGCAGAAGCCCAGACTCTACTTCCTGAAGATGATAAGCCATAGGAGGCCCCCCAAGAGCACCCTCCAGTCAGGGCTTCCTCAAGAGTGCGGGAACCAGGCCTTGTCCAGCCTACAGGAGCAAGTGTCTCGTGACCATTGTTCTGCGTATCAGGACCTTTCAATGTGCACATATGCTTCGACCCTGCAATCCCAGCTCTTAGGAATATATCCAAAGGGAAGAAATCTGTTGATTTTGTTAAAGATTTGATCAGAAGAATGTTCTTAGCAGTGTTCATTGTCCAAATATCAATTAGGTATTTGCTCTCTGCCAGGCATGAAGAAAAAATGCTTATATGTGTGAAAAATTAGAAACTGCTCGCAAGTCCAATGAGCACGGATTGTTGAAATAAATCACAAGGCATCTGTATGATAGAACGTTATGTGGCTGCTCATGATAATGTAGGAGATGAAAGAGAAGTGTGAACAGAAGCAGAGGAACACAGTGGTGCAGAGCCCGACGTTCCGGAGCGCAGGCATTGGACGTGACTCCTCCATGCGTTAGCCTTTGACCTTGGGCAAGTTACTTCTCCAAGCCTCCCTTACTTCCCGGATGCCATGGAGGACAGTCACACCTACCTTGTGTGATAGTAGGCGTATTCTTGCAGATCAAGGATTTAGAACTGTCCTTGGTACCATAACTAGTGCTCAGTAAATGATAATTCGTAGGGCTGTTTGTTAATTCTTTAATGTGAACGTGGTCGCAGAGCCTCTTATAGACCTGGCATATGTGTGTGTGTGTGTGTGTGTGTGTGTGTGTGTATGTCAATGTGTTTGTGATAATGAGAATTATAAATATTCACATGCAATATACATACACACAGACCTATGTACTAAATACTGATAGTATTATCTCTAGGTAATGAGTTTAGAGTTTATTTCTTTGTAACATTTTGGGCATAGTCCCCATGTTTTACAGTGAATATAATCATTTATTGCTATTACTATTATTATCACTATCATTATTTAATGAAAACCAAAAAGGCAGGGGCTCTTACAAAAGGCAGCTCCGTTACCCCTGCATTAGACACGGGTTAGCTTGTTAAATGTGCTCATTAGCTTTAGGAAGCAGTTACATCACTATTCACGGTGTTATCGTGGGTGAAAACGAGGCCGGCCGGGGTGGCGGCCAGCATTTTGCTCCCAGTTCCACAGCACAGGACTCAGCAGCACACGGCAGCACTGGGCCCCTGGCCTGCCCACCACCCCCCCATCCTCTGTAGTCTCCATGCTACAGAGGGAAATGTGTTCTGGAGAACAAAGTTCAGTCAGCAAACTCAGGACAGAGCACCGATAGTATGGGGGCTGGTGCAGGCTTCCCCAGTGATGAGATCCCCAAAGTCCTCTCTGCTGAGGGATAAGATGGGAGCCAAAGAACAAGATGGACTGGCTGGTCCTGGAGCTCAGATGTCGGGAGGGGAAACGTGTGGAGGCAGGAAGCCAAGAGGGGCTGACTCGAGACATGAGCTAATTGAGACAGAGCATTTGTGATAAACGGAAACCCTTTGGTACCTCCCCCCAAGATCCTGATAGCAGCTAAGTCTCTAAGCCGTGAACCCTGGGACAGACGTTCTCAGACTTCTGTTTTCAAGTTCAGATACATTTCTGTTCCCCTACCAAGTTCTTTTTTTTTTCATAATAATATTTTTATTATATTATGTTAGTCACCATACAGTACACCCCTGGTTTCTGATGTAAAGTTCGATGATTCATTAGTTGCATATAACACCCAGTGCACCATGCAACACGTGCCCTCCTTACTACCCATCACCAGTCTATCCCATTCCCCCACCCCCTCCCCTCTGAAGCCCTCAGTTTGTTTTTCAGAGTCCATAGTCTCTCATGCTTCATTCCCCCAGCAAGTTCTGTCACCTATGTTTTTCAAACTCTTTTTAATTGACAAACATGGAAATGGCTAATTTTTAAGTCACAAAAGGAAAATGCACTTCTTTGGGGAAAAGAAACAAACAAACAAACCAGAGTATTTGGAGAGGGGGAAATGCTGTTTTTCTCCTCCATTCATCTTGATAAATACTTTATGTGCTCCAGCTCTCTGAGTCCCCACAACAATTCTATGGAGTGGAGTTGATTGAAATGTCCCCAAATTATACCTGAGGGACCTGAGTTTTAGAGTTACTTCCTTCTTTTGGAAATGACTGATTAGTATTGTGTTCAGTCCCTGTTTCTTAACGTACATAGCCATTCCCCTATTAATAGACAGATGTGTTATTTCTGATATTTTTACCATTATAAATGATGCTTTAAAAAATATCCTCATACCTATATTTTCCCCATGTTTGTTCATGAATATGTCTATTGAATTCCTGAATGTGCTATTGCTAGATCAAAGAGAATGAATATTTTACATTCTGAGCTTTTTTCCCCCCTGCTTCTCGTTTTCTAATGTACACACACGCACACACACGCGCACACACACACACACATAGGCACTGTCCCCATCATGAGGCAGTGAGCTGTTACTGAGCATTATCATGGTTCTTCGTGCTCTGCTCCCCTTAGCTTTCAGCTGAGTTCTGAGATGAACGTTCTTGGTATCCTCATCATCTCCACCTACAGATGGGAGAACGGAGGCCCCCAGCACGTGGATTCACTTGCCCATTTGTCTCCAAATCCTTCACACACTGGTCTAACTCTTTACCCGTACTTTCTTAGCCATTGTCCCTTCCCCTGCCTCTAACCCATTCAGTGGCTTTTCCAGAGGTACTTTTTTGCACTAAGAAGTGCAAAGTTCATAGGAACAAAGAAAAACATACCTGATGATCTGGCCCTTCTTAGGCTGAGACGTTTGGACTCTATTCTCCAGGCAGTGGGGAGCCATGGAATGTTTGTTATCCAAGGAGTTAGATGGCTGCATGTGGACTTGAGAGAGATGTCTGTGACTAAGGGTACTTGTTAAGGGGCAGTGGACTCTTCTGCTTTCTCCGGACCTGTGACAGACATGCCCAAGGTGCTAGACAGGGGACCGCTGTCAAAAATTACTAAGGGGATCAGAAGGAGCTTCTGTGTATTAACTCCTTTCACTCCTGCCCCTTCCCCAGGCTGGATTCTCAAGGTCCCACCCAACTACCCAGCACCTGCCCAAACTTTTTTTGTTTGTTTGATAAGGGGAAGTGAGTTTATGCTGTAGGATTCCCAGTGGCGGGTTTATTTTCAGATCCGGCGAGCCCCGTGCTCCTCCGTCTGGGGCCCAGCTGCGGAAACCCTGACCAGGCAGACGCCTCTGGGAAGTGGTGTTTTTGGAAACCAAGCCAAAACAGTGCCTTGTTCTGGCCCCAGGACAGTTGAATGAAGCTGTTGGAGGAGTAGACAGGAGGCAGGCTTCTTCCTTGGGAGGCGAGGCTTGGACGGTCTTCAGTCCACATCGTAGAAAAGAGAATAGGGTTGAAGGTCATTCAATCTAAAGACATTTAAGAGATTGTACTGCAGTCCACTCAGCCTCGGGCTCACATCCTGTTTATCAAGCACCTGCAGGATACTTTTCCCGTACGGGGTCTCACCGATGCATGGAAAGAAGTTCTCATATTGATTACAAACATGGTTCTGGAGTCCAGAATGCCCCGGGTTCAAATCTCAGATGTATCCCTAATATTGTGATTGTAAAAAAGTTGCTTAACCTTTCTCAGTCTCAATTCCCTTATCTGTAAAATGGAGCGAATCATAGTATTTACTCCCCAAACAGTGGGAGCTTTAAATGTGTCCAAAGCACAGTGCACCATGCCTGGCTTATACTAAGCACACAGTGAATAGCCAAGTGAGAGGACTGTCCTCATTCCCAGCATGGACACTGAGCCTGGATTGTTCCTAGGGCTGCCTGCCTGTCTGGCTCTGCTCACTGCAAAGGACACCATGTCCCTGTGGTCCTGCAGCTCCCTCTCTTACAGTCCCTGACCTTTCTTACTCCATCTTAGCCATGCAGTCTGGATGACCTCAAGTACCTCCTTCTTCAGAAGCCTCCCTGGGTCACTGTCCTTCCCCACGGTGCTGTCTCTTGTTCACCGGTGGTCAGCATCACAGACTTTCACAGTCTTCCGATAACCTTGACTCGTACTACAAACTCGCCTTCACTCTGTAACTAGACTGGTCGCTCCTTGAGAGCAGAAACGTTTTTAAGTTTCATCTTTCTGTGGCCTTTGACCCAGAGCAGAAAATATGGGATAGATGCTCAGAAGGTTAGTTTGAAGGACATTATCACTTTGTCCACGGACAGTGGAATGAACAAAAGAGCAGGTCAATGAATGTGAAGGAATGAGTGAGTGAATAAACAAAGGAATGAATGACTGGGAGATTTGGGGTGAGTAGTGAGGGAGGGATGGAATAAGGGAATGCATGGCTTACTGACCAGGGATTTGGGGGCCCATGGAAAGCCGTTTGTCTGGCCCTTGTCCTTAACTATGACCTCTGGGCCACTCTGTCCCATCCCCTTCGCCTGTTCCCTCCTACCTGTCTCCAGAAGTGATGACTGCGCTCATTTCTTCACAGACCATTAGCTCTTGAGCACTGGAAGAGGCCAGCTCTGCATTGGCAAGGGCTGGGGTGCTGTCTGGCCCCCTGGGAGACATCATGCAGCCGGTTCTTATCTCTCCCTGTGCCCACTTGCAGATGACGACTGCACAGACTCCTTCACACCCAATCAAGTTGCCAGAATGCACTGTTACCTGGACTTGGTCTACCAGAGCTGGCAGCCCTCCAGGAAGCCGGCACCCGTTGCCCTGGCCCCCCAGATCGTGGGCCACACGACCGACTCTGTGACGCTGGAGTGGTTTCCCCCCATCGATGGGCACTTCTTTGAAAGGTGAGTATGGCCTGTGCAGTGTTGATCCCTCTCTTCTCCCAAGGAGAGGGAAATCCCGAAGGGAAGCGGTCTTGGAGAGGAGCGTGGCTGTTTTCTTTGTCCTTGCTCTTGTTCATCTGAAGCCCCCTAGCACCTAGCCGTGACTGGTTCATAGAGACACGTGTAAACTTGGGAGTCAGGATAAATGAAGGAGTGCTAATCAGAATTAATAACTAAAGATGCATGCTTTCAATTAATGGATGTTTAGCTTTATTTTATTATGAAACACCTGGAAAGTTTTATTGCTAGAACATCTTCTGGATAGAGGTACCGGCCTCATCTCTGTAAGCTCAGGAGTTGAAATTGCCTCTGGTCAATGCACAATTGTGAGAGATGTATAATAAATATTATATATGAAGGTGTATATGTGTGTATATGTGTATATTCATGCATCATATGTAAATACACATTATATAGTACATATAATTAGAATCGTTGTGCCTAGTATTTTGTTGTAGAATGGAGGGTAGAATTTTTAGAAGATCAGGGATCATAAAATGAGGCACGAGAGTTCTGCTCCCCTGTCTTTCACTTACTTACTGTGCTGCCGTGGGCAAGTCACTTTCCCCCTTAACTGGTCCTCTCCAGCAGGAAAGTGGATCTAATGATTTCTCAGCAACCTGAAGATGGGGACCTGAATCCAATGGTCTCTTGTGGTGCCTTTCAGCACTGGACCCCCTGAGGAGCTCAAGCTTTAAGGGAAACAGATTCTGAAGAGTCAGGAAAACAGATTAAGATGATGATATCTACACTTGGCTATAATTTAGGGCTTATTAGTATATTAATCCCCATCCCAGCCCTTCTTGGGCTCATTTTATCCAACACCGATGATACACCATTGATGATGGTAAAAGTAATAACCAGCAAATGATTAACTAATAAGTCTCTGTGACTATGGTTGTTGCCATTTATCGAGTCCTTACTCTGGGCCGTACTCTGTACTAAAGGCTTTGTATGCAGTCTCCAGTAACTATGAAAGGGGAATCATCAAAGAGCATCTGGGTGGCTCAGTCGGCTGAGCCTCTGACCCTTGGTTTCATTCAGCTCAGGTCATGATCTCGGGGTTGCAAGATTGAGCCCCACCTGGGGCTCTGTGATCAGCGTGGAGTCTGCTTGGAATTCTCTTCCTCTCCCTCCTTTTCTTCCCCTCCCCCTCCTTTGCATGTGTACTTGCTCTCTCTCTCTCTCTCTCAGATAAATAAATAAATAAATACAATCTTTAAAAAATATAGAAAGGGGAATCATCTTTCTCATTTGCCATGTAAGGCAGGAATTAGAATGAAAGACGCTAAGAGATTTGACCAAGAGCCCATAGAAGGTGCTGGGAGCTGGGCTCTGACTTGTCTCGGGCCCCCACGTGCTTTCATTAAGTCCTTCCAAAACTTAAACTACAAAGGAGGTATTACCCCTCCCCTCAAAAGAGCCACAAAAGGTGGTAAGGAACTCTCATTTGCATGTGTGTGTATGTATAAATGCATATTAGGTCATCGTACCACATTAAATTTGGGCTCTACTTTTCTCCATTACCGTCAGTCCCTGAATCTAGAACCTTTGTTTGGCAGCTGGGTGGATGTGTTCATGGGGGAAGGAAATGCACTCCCTGGCCCCTATAAACCAACACCCCCCCCCAACCTTCCCCTGCTCCAGCCGCCCTCGCTGGGAGCTCAGAGCTGGGTTTGGGAAACGTCATGTGACACTTCAGAGCAGACTTTCCAGCAGCCTGTAGATTTATTTATTTTTTCTGTGGCGATGAGAAGTATCAGACTTTTGGTCAAGCCTTGGCCTCAGTTCCACTTAAAAATGGAAGTTTTGTAAATGAAGCTTCCCGTGTATGTATTTAATTTGTATTTCATAAAGCAGTTATTGTCCATTAAATAAATACCATCTGATTGTTGGAAACCTATTGGAGGGTTAATTGTTGTGTAATGAGATATGTCTCTATTACATAGTACCCTCAGCTTCAATCAATATGTTTTTAATAACCTATAGTCAGTTGGTACTTGAGGCTCATACAATAGCTATTCTGTTCAGTCTGAGATTTCATAACGGAGTTATCATATGTTAAATTAAAACTGACATTTTAGAAACATGTCTAATTAGGGTTAACAGCTACGTAGACGATAGTCTATGGCTAAAGGAAGTCGATCCGCAAGTTCAATAAATTGCTGTAAAGAAATGGAGCTATCACTCTCCCATGCCGTCAGAGTTTATGCTCATGCAGATTGGCCTGGTGCGGGGTGCACAAGCTTTGCTGGCAAGTTGTCTGCACTCTGTTCTCAGCTCCACCACTCCTGGTCTGCGGGAACTTGCGTAAGCCCTCTCACATCTCTGGTTCTCTCTGACCCTCCGAGTCGTCTTCCATAATTGTGCTTACTGCGCCTGGCTTTTGTGGGGAGCTCAAGAAACGTGGCATCTGGGATATGCTTGCACACACACTCAGTGTTGAAGAAATATTAGCTCCCATCATGTACAAAGTTTCCCAGAGCTGTTTAGCTACTTGAAAATTCTCTTTCCCTGCAAAATCTCTGGTGTTTTCCACTACATCCATCAATGCCAACCTCTCGCCCCTGGCCATCCCTACATCCTCCTGCTGTTCCTCACATCTGTGGTCTAAGAGAATACAAGGGTTTTCCTTAAAAAAACATATTCAGATCCTCCCACAGCCTGTGTCCTCACACATGGGCAACTGAATAAATAATTCAAGGCCACCCCTGGCTTTTCTAACTCCTTTATTTTTATCTTTCTTGCAAACATGTGTTGACTGAATGGTTTCGGTTATCTGAACAATTGGTGGTGGCATATTAGAACTCTGGACTAAGACCCAAAAGACCTGGGTCTGAAGTCTTTGCACACTCATTCATTTCCTCCTCCTCTTCGGCCTCAGTTTTCTGATCTGTAAGCCAAAGGTCATCTGGCCTTTCTCAACCAAGGTCCCTATTCCAAATCTCAGAACACAGAAAATGACTCGAGTGACTGTTTTTTCAATTCTCCCAAGAATAGCACATAACGAGTACCATTCTAGATGCACAGGAGAGAAGTTAAGTCATCACACACAGTGGATATCTTAAAGAAGCGCTGCTCAGTAGGACTTCTGCAGTAACGGAAATGTTCTGTTAACTCTGCTGTCCAATATGGTAGCCACTAGCCAACTGGCTATGGAGCGTTTGAAATGTGACAAGTGTGAAACTGAATTTCTAAATTTATTTAATTTTAATTAGTTAAAATTCAAAGACCCACATGTGGCTGCTGGGTGCTGTATTATTAACAAAGACTAGAGCTTTAGGCTTTGATTCTCATGGAACGTGGGTAAGAAAGATGATCTCTTCCAGTGTCAGCATCCTGTACTGTGATTTCAGTGTGTGTGTGTGTGTGTGTGTGTGTGTGTGTGTGTGTGTGTATGAGACTGTGTGTCTATGTAGATACAGGTGCAGATAAAAATCAAATAAATGCCAAAAACATTTACTCCCTGGATGTGTAGGATACTGCCTGATTTTGGTAAGGCCTGTGTCTACTCTGCGACTTTACAAACTATGAACTTGGCATGATTACTTTGTACTCATGATCTTCTATTCCTAATCTGTGAAATGGGAACATCACCCACTGCCCAGAATCACACCATTGCATTTCGTTGCTGACTTTGCCTTTACTTTTGTCCTTCTTTTCTCCATCCATGTTTCATTCAACATGAAGACCGATCTTTTTAAAATGTAAATTAGGTCATGTCACTCCCTGACTTAGAGTGGCTCCAGTGGCTTCCCATCTCTTCTATGTACAATCTCCAGGTGGTCTGCTGGACCTCCCGTGATCTGGTCCTTGCCTACTGTCCAGCCGCCTCTCTTAACACTCCTTCCTTCATTCATGACTTCTGTTACTCAGACTTCCTTTGGGATCCCTATAGGCCAAGCCTTTTCCTGCATAGGTCCTTTACATACCTGAGACTGCCCCTGCAATGCTTTATATCCACTCTTTATGTCATCCTTCAGCTCTCACCATAGATGGCATCCCCTCACTAAGGTCTTTCATGACTATTTCAATTTTAATTGGCCCAGTGCACCTCCCCCATCAGCATTCTTGCCTACATCGTCCATTTACTTTCCTTCTAGAACTTAACGAACCCATAATTTTATATCTGTTTACTTATCTGTTTATGTACTATCCACCTGGCTGCAAGCTCTATGAGGTGTACGTAGCACACCTGATTGCCTTCTCCTTGGATAGTCAAAGTCTGGTACTTGTACAGCGCTGGCAACTAGAGGCGGTTCAATGACTACTCACTGAATGAACAGACAAAACAGTGAATGAATATGTGAATCAGTGGTTGAATATGAAGGGAGGTACTTTGTGGAGCTCTGTGCAAACAAGGCATGTTTACTGTCAGGTGAATGATGGTTTAGTCACTCATCAAAGTATTTATTAGAAACCTAGGATGTGTCAAGAACTTAGTGAAGTACAGGGGACTATATAACCATCTTCCAAAACAAAGCATCTAAAGAAACAGAAAGAAAGTCTCAGTGGTCATTAAGGTTCGTGTGGTTCTTGACTCCAGCCCAGAACTTTTATAATCTCATAGAGCCAGCCATGTGACCCTGAGCTGGTAGGCATGGATTGTGGTCATTGTAATGGAATTCTGCCCTTCAGAGTGAGGACGTTTGATCTCTGCTCCTCATTCCCCACCTGCAAGTGTATTTCTATAATTATTATTGCTAGTCCAGGAGTAACTCATAGATATTCAAAATATATAGAAAATTCAGAAAAGCAGAAGGAATAGAAAGGGGGTGTAGTCATCCTATAGTCATTCTACCACCCAGAAATTGCTGTTGATATTTTGTCTTATTGAAGTTATTTGAACAGCATTGAGGAGCTGCTGTAAATTCAGTTTTGAATATGATTTTTTTCACTGAACATTGTAGCTAACACATTTGCCATGAGATTTCATGGAATATTTTTGTAATGACTGCTTTTCATTTCATTGAACATACTAATCTTAGGCGATTTCACCATTCTCCTTTCACTGGATATTAATGTGCTTGCAAAATTTCTACCTATGTATGATTTCATATTAATGATGATAAAACTGAGGATGCAAAATCTACAATTTGAGAGTCTAGACTAGGTTAGTTATGAGTCTTAGCAACACGTCTGAGTGACTGGTATTCATCCATCTATCTATCCACCCATCCAGTCACCCCCTCCACCCATCCATCCATCCATCCATCCATCCACACACGTACCCATCCACCTACCCACCCATCCACTCATCCACCCATCTACCTGTCCACCCATCCAGTCATCCTCTCATCTACTCATCTATCCATCCATCCATCCATCCATCCATCCATCCATCCATCCATCCTTTACATATGTTGGCCACCATATAAGCAGATAATCAGGAGAATGATCTGTTCAGTTGTAGGTTTGGGGATGAGCTCCCTGGCAACTGTGTGGAAGAGGAATGGGGAACACCAGCAGACTGTTGCTCACCAGCATACTCTTTCTTACCATGTGAACCCAGGGCCTACAGAGCTTCCCTATGAAGGGATGAAGGGGAAGCTATAAGGCTCCTCCATTGCATCTTTCAGGTAGCTAAACGATAAAGATCCTTCGAGGAATGATGAAAGAGGTATTGGCAGGTTCATTGCATTTTGAGAAATAATGGGCTGATCCCTCTCCCCTCCTGGCAGCTGTCTCCTAAACAGATGCCAAATCTGGAGAACAAGCAAGATCCCAGAGGCTGTTGTGGCTAAAGGGAGATTGAATCCAGATACGTAAGACACTTGACAGTAGAGGAAGCCACCATAATATTCCACTTCTGGGGCTCTTCCCTTCAAGGGATTGGCTTGCCCCTTGGAAAGCTGCTAAAATGAATTAGATGACATGGTAAGGAAACTGCTTTTGATGGTTAAATCAGAGGTGATTCATCCATCCCCAGACTGTCAGGCCCGGAAGGTTCTGTAGGCATCATCTGGTTCAGCCAACTCCTTTTCAGATGAAGGAACTGAATCGTGCCTTCTTTTTATTTAATACCTAGGACACAGGATGGTGCCTGACACATGGGAGGGACCTGATAAGCACTGTTAAAAGAATAAAATTTGAGGTCAAATGGAACTAAAGATTTCTTTACAACCACATATCACATCCTCAGTAGAGCTTTGGACGTCTGATGAAACTAAGATTAGTATGGGTAGTAAGTCTCTGGCCTGTTGATTCTGTGCTGCTTGAAATTAAAGCAGTGTATCTACCATTAGGACAGAAGCCACATAAGCCTGAACAAGATCTTTGCTGGGCGATGGGGAAGAATTTCTCTCATGGTCGTATTCTGGAAACTTCGGCAAGGATAAGGAGGATGGGGTAGCGTGGAATTGTTGTGTCTTCTGCCCTGGTGCCTTTGGCCCAGCCAGATCAGGAGCTCATTCAACTGTTCCTAAGTCGGTGCATTTCCCTTCTTTCCTTGGCCTCCTAGAGAATTGGGATCAGCATGTGACCTTTGCCTGGAAGGGAGAATCCTGGTGCAGTATGCCATCAATGCCTCCTCCCCGATGCCCTGTGGCCCATCAGGACACTGGAGTCCTCGAGAAGCAGAAGGTAAGCCAGCCTGGAAGCTCATTTACAGGTTGGGGTGCAAAGAGCAACTCTTTTGATGTAGATGGAGCTTTATGATTTTAACAATCTTTTCTGCATACTATCTCATTTGATCTTACGATTGCCTTGCAAGGCCAATGTATTTTATTTTTGTCTTTTTCCCTAAGCTTTACGGAGACATAATTGACATATAACATTGTATAGGTTTAAGGTGTACAAAGTGATGACTTGATACACGTATTATGGCACTGTGATTATACTGCAGTAAGGTTAGTTAACACATCCGTCATCTCATACTTTATGTTTGTTTGTGAGCCCATGTAAGATCTACTCTCTAGGCAATTTTCAAGTATATGATGGAGTATTGTTCACTGTAGTCGCCATGGTGTAGATAAGAACTCCGGAGTTTATTCATCATACAACCGGAAGTTTGAGCCCTCAGCCCAGGATCAAGGCCAATATTCATGCATCAATTCAGCACGTGTCTTTTGAACTCCTGCATTTTCCTAACTTTACATACGAGGAAACAAAGATGCTGAGATACTAGACGAGTGCCTGAGGCCGCACACCTGATAAAGACATGGCGTGTATGTGTGTTTCTATATGGCTCAGACCCTGACGGCCTGTCGGTGCACAGAAGATCACCTTAGAATCAGCATACATACCTGGGGGAGGGGGTCAAGGTTTCAGTAGTCTTTGTCTTCTTCAGTTGTTGCTGGGGATATCCAGGGCATCCACACACATGCCACGACTATCCTTCTCAAAGTTTCCTGCCAGTACCCTCCTTTTTGAGATCCATCTATCAGCAGGACACTTGAGGGAAGCACCTCATCATTGCCACTGTTGCTGGGCTCTCCCCATGACCAGACCCTCCCCTGCCCAAGGGGTCTCCCAGGCCCTCCTAGGGGCCAGCAGTCTCTGTGTGCTCTTATGGCCCCACTCGCTGCCAGACCCACTGGGTTTTCTGCAGAATTTAAGAGAGTGCCTTTCACCTGATGCTTTGTTCCACTGGCACTTGGCCCTGACAGCAGCCACTTAGAACTTAGAGAATCTTACGGAAAGTTGCCTACTCGGTTTCCTTCCGTAATATCCCCTTCTTTAGGGCTCACTTCTAATGTCTGAAGCCTGGCTGGCAGAGATCCTGTGTTCTCCCATGCCCTCCCTTGCTCCCAGAGACTTATCTTAGAACCAGCCCCCGTCTCTCTTGCTCCTGTTCAGGGCAGCTCTCGTCCACGGTTCCTGGGTGTGGACACCAGCCCATCAGAGGGAGCAGAATCTGATCCCTCCCTGAGGTTCAGCAAGAACTCCCCCCATTTTCTTTTATATTTTTAGAAAGAAGGTTGAGAAGAAAAAGCCAGAGAATAAAGCAAGGGAGAGGGATCAGAGAGGAGAGTGAAGGAGAAAAATGACAGCGCTGTACTTTGTTATCTTCTAAAGTAGCTTAAAATAAAAATGAGAGCTGAACTCGGGAACTCTAAACAAATCCATCTGGAATGTAAAGCGAGAGGGATGTCTGGGAGAAGCCCTCAGTTCAGCCCCCCAGGATCACAGGCTGTCAGACTTGGAAGGGGGGCCTGGCTCATCCAGCCCCGGTCCCCACCCAGTGCAGGAATCCCCCTGCTGCCCTCCCTCACCCTGGCTCTCCTAGCACCTGGGCCTTCCGTTCTAACTCCATTTGTTAGAAAGTATTTCCCGAAATCTCCAATCATGACTTTTCCATCCCAGCGGAACCCATGTTGGGTTCTCATGGAAGAAAGCGCATGTCTCTGCCCGCTGACAAACTGTGACCGTGCAGAGTGAACCAGTCTCATCTATGGCCACCAGGGTAGCTGTGTGCCAGGCGCCCTGCTGGGTACGTGGCCAAGACAGAGCTGACTGTCTCCCGGGGAGTCCGATGAGTAAAGGGGTGGTTACCATCGGGTGCAACGAGGCCCGTGGTAACTGAAGCACAGGGTGCGGGGGAGATCAGAAAGAAGCTGACCTTGTCCAGAACTGAGACATAGACCACCGGGGAAATGTCACCATCCCAGTGAACAAGGCACATTTGAGAACATGAAAGAAGTTTGGTATGTTTAGAGCAGTGTTCTTTTTTTTTCTTCCCCCAGTGTGATCTGGAGGCTTATGGGGTTCCTGGAGACTTTGTAGGGTGTCCTCAAAGCCCCAAATTATTTCCATAATAGTGCTGTGATATTGCTTACCGTTTTCACTCCCATTCTCTCCTGAGAGAGCAGTGGAGCTTTCCAGTGGCTGTGTGGAATGTGATGTTATTACTGCTCTGATAATTAATGGAGCACAAGCCTATGTGTTCTTGTGTTTTAAAGTTATTCAGAGTTCGTTTATAACATGGTAACTACCAGTAGATATAACCCACATAAATGAAAGCTCTTCAGTAATGCTATGAGAGCTTAAGTGAGTTTGGAGCAAGAAGCGTGAGGCGTGGAGTAGAGGGAGGTTGGACTGGGTGTTCTATGACGACTGGATGAGGATGGGTTTATACTGAGGGCAGCAAAGAGCCACCTCATGCCTTCTTGGGGGTCTGGGGCATGGTGTGATGTATGTGTTATAAAGATTGTATGGGCTGCTCTGTGGTGAAGAGCCTGGGGACGGGTGTGCTGGAGGAAAGGGAGCAGCGGATTGGCTGTCGCAGGAATCCAGGAGAGGGATGCTGGCGGCCTGGGTGTGGCCTGCGGCAGTGAGAAATGGAGAGAAGTCAATGGACCTGAGAGATACATGGGAGGTAGAATCAGCAAGATTCTCCCCAAGACTTCTCTGCCTAAAACCAGCTTGGTTTGTTCTGCCCGTTGTGTGAATGAAATAATTTCCAGACATCGCCCTACACCTCCATCCTACCCAGCTGTCAACTGGTTAAGTCAGTTCTTGGTGTGCTCCTGACCCTCTTAAAGCATGATAGGCAGAGTAGAGTTCAGCTGGAAGTACTGAGCCCCCTGGTTCCCTGAGCTGGGTCAGGCATGCAAGGAAACCCAGCAGCCTTGGGTCTTCCTTCAGGATATGTAAATTTGGTGCACGCAGGCCAGGAAAAGACACAGTTCTTTTTTTAGAGCATCCTATTACAGGCTCTGTGATCCTTTTGGCTCAGACCCTTTTAATATCCTTGAAGAAATAAACTTTTCCATGAGCCAAACTCTGCAATTTATTTCTCAACTCATTTTCATCCTATTTATCTTTGCGTGTTTAAGTTTTTGGACTTCCCGAACTAACATAAAACTCCCAAATCCATGAGCGATGCCAGACATATCTTTGGGGTATGGGAGGTGAAGGGGGCTGGACCTTGGTCCGAGCCCTGCCATCAGTGTGCTCTGTGCCCTTGAATGAGTCACTTAGCTTCTCTGAAGGTAACATCTCAAGCACAGAATAAATGTCCTCTCTAGCTCTGATATTCCATGGAGCTGTAACCTTTTTAACCCCATATTAATAAGATGGAGGGTTTTTTTCATTTAACAAATATTTATTGCCCATCCACTATCTTCCATTAACTCCATTCCATGAACTTCAGGTAAATACAGTCACAGAAAATTCTTGCCTTTGGCCACAGAAAATGGTTGGATGCAAAAGAAACCCTGTTTTCCTATCTCTTGAGCAAAAACTGTATTTCGTGGATGACTATTTCCTGAGGGGTTCAATACCGTGGACACTTGTCACCCAGGACTTTGATAGCTAGATGCGATCAACTCAGATCTCAATTCAGATCACATATACAAACATATAATGCATTGCAAGTGTTGGGTTTTCCATGAGAGAGGAACATGTGGCACTAGCTGTTTTCATTTTTATAATTTGTGTGAGTCCTTCCTCCATGTTTCTTCCCAGAATATTTCAGGTGTGTTGAAGTATTCATCTGGAAGAAACTTGGCACCAAGTTTTGAGGACTATATTTGTGTCGACAGCTGCAGTGTATATACACAAAGATATAGAATAGATGTCTGTACGGATCTTCATAAACGTAAATTTAAATCAGCATAAGTATGTATACATATATTTCATACACATATATGGCCTCGTTTCTAATGGACAGCTTATATAAACATGTAACTTTTCACTTAGTCACCATATATACAAAAGGGTATGTATTAACAGTGAAGTAACGGTACCTTTGCGCTTTTCTTCCTGCCTCCTTCCTTCTTACTTTTTCCCTCCCTACCTCCGTCCTTCCTCCCCACGCCCCCGCCCCCCACTTCCCCTTTTCCTCTGCCCTTCTCCTTGCCTCACAACCATGCTTGGTCAACTTTCCAGCCTTGTTCTTTTTTCGTCTTAGACACTTTGGTTAGTCCTCATCTCCGTTGATGTTCCCTTGTCCAGGCCACAGGTGTGATTATCTACATGAGTACAGCCATTTCCCTGGTGTCAGTAGACTAGAAGCTCCATGGGGCCAAAGACCATGTGTGCAGAAACCTAGCCTAACACAGACCAGGCAGTCAATAATTATTCTTCGGATGGATGGGTGGATGGATGGATGGATGGATGGATGGATGGATACATAGATGGATAGATAGTGTCTATGACTCTAAACAGTGGTTTTTCTAAAAGACAATTCTCACTTCTGTGCTTGCAGTTTTTCACTAGCCCCCCATCCCTCTTGGTATAAAATGTCAATTCCTTAAAATGACCTACAAGACCCTTCATGATCCAGGTTCTGTTTAGCTTGCTGGACTCATCTCTTGCTGCTCTCCTGTTGTGGCCAAAAGCATAATCGTCTTCCTTCCAGTTCTCTCTCAGTTGTTCTCTTTGCTTGGACTACCTCTTCCTTCCAAGCTTTTCCCTATTAATTCCTCCTTATGTTTCATAACAGAGCTAAATATTTGTGAGCATTTACTAATATCCCAGCCCATTTGAGTTTTACAGCCCCCTGTAAGTATCATCAGAGTAGGTGATGCGATGAGAAGCTATATGGCTGATACTGTAACCCAGCTTCCATTGCTTCAAAGCTTGGCATACTGCCTGGACCAACAGTATCACATAATATTCTGCTCCCCATCAGGGAATGACTTAACTTTCTGAGTCTCAGTTCCCTCCTCTGTGAAATGATTTTTCTAAGACCTGTGCCACAGACTTACTGTCAGGATGAAGAGAGCTGAGGCATGTAACATGCTTGGCGCAGTGCCGCGTACCTAGGGGATGGTCAGTTCGGGGAGCCTGGTAGGGTTAAAGGGGTTGCTGCATTGGTGATGGTTGGACTCAGCACCCCCAAGGCTCTTCTTTACATGTAAAAGTTTATCTCTGATAACCAGACACACACAATCTTTGCTAAGAACTCCTTTCCTGTTCATTTACTTGAGTGTAATGTCCAGGCTCACCTTCCTGTCTTTCGGAAGGCATTCGGTCCCTCTGTTGATTAACAAGAAACCAAGGAGAAGACAGGAGCCAAACACATTTGTCATCTTTGCTGTCTTGCAGCTCCCACCACTGATGGTTATTTTCTCCAAGGAAGGGAGAAGGATTGCTCCATCCCTTGACAGTTCCAGGAGAAAGTGTGTAGAGGGGGTGGAATGCTCACTGGGCACTCCCCATCAGCAGGTGTCAACGTTCCGTGAAGCTCTCATTTTTTTTTTAACACCATATTAACAAGATAGAAGAGTCTTCATTTCACAAATATTTATTGAATGTCCACTTTGGTCACTATCTATGGACCAAGCGCTATATTAGATAAATGCTACCTGGCATTAGGCAGTGAGTGAAACAGGTATAAGAGATCTTACAGGATCTTGGTGACAATCAGATGAATAAATTAATGGCTAGGGAATGTGCTTCACACACATTAAAATGCTACCCTCAGTAAAGTTCAGTGAATAAGTGAGATAGATGATAGAGATAGAGAGAGAGAGAGAGATATGCCAACAACCCACAAAGCAAAGAGAATCAGAAACTCCACTGAGTTGGAGAGTCTACAGGAAGAAAAGCTTTAGCCTCACTAAGGCGTCTTATTTGTGCCTTTGGCTTAACCCACTGGTCACCACTAACCAGCCTTTGCTGCAAATAATGGATGAATCTTGCCAAGGAACTCTAGAGAGAATCCTGTAGTTCTGTCCATTTCTTCCTGCTCTGATGTGTTATGTCTAAAAAGTCTTTTGAATTTTCCTCATCCTCTTCCCCTCCTTTTCTTTCCTTTTTCTCTTCTCTTCTCCATCTCCGCTTGGTGTCTTCTCTCTTCTCCCTTGGCTGGGAAGAGACACAGAGATTAGAGGCATTTTTATAACCTTCAGTGTAATAGCTTTCCCACCCAGAATGGTTTTCTGGTTTTCATATTGTGATTCCTGTGATACTGTAACACTACCACAAAGCCATTGCAGACAGAGATTGCCTTTTCCCTTTTGCTTTAGAAATGTCTAGCATCCCACCTCCCACCAACCAGTGATGCAAAAGAAGAAAAAAAAATGTGGCTAATAGGACAACTTGAGATCTTCCATCCTCCCATCACCAGCTGATCCGTATCTCCTGCTAGACTCCCTTAAACAAATTAGGGCCAGTCACTACACTGAGTCCTGATTACTTTTCTCAGCAGTGCAAAGGAGAGCTCTCTGAGGGTCTAGGACTAATGATCTCAGCAGAGAAAAATTCAGAAGTCACTGCAGGCTGAGATCAGTGGGGATGAGGCATTGTCTCCCCAGGGAAAAAGTAGAAGAATCCCTCCTTCCTTCTCCACCCCCCGCCTCACCCAACCCTCCCCTTCCTGAGTCAGACTGGACAGAGCTCTGAGAAGCTCGGTGGTATGGAATGACCTCATGTGGCGAGATAAGGTGGCTCCAGGGCCGCCTTTCAGCTCTGTCATTCATGGTTCTAGACAGTTTCCTCCCAGAATCCTCAGTCCAAGGGGAGAAATTATCTGTGCTCGCCTCTTCTTTGCTGAAGGTTTCTAGTTCTTCTGTCATTTCAAGCAGGTTGTACTGAAAGCAGTACTACAGGGATCCTAGTTTATTTTAGTGGCCTCTGCATGCAGTAGGGAGAATAAAGAGTATGAACTTCAAGATGAGACAACACTGGGTTCTAATGCTGACCTTCACATCAAGCTGTGAGACTTTGATCAGTTCACTCCACATTTCTGAGCCTTAGTTGCCTCACCTCTGAGATGAATCTTTGCAAGAAGTAAGCAAGTTCAGGGGACTTATGGGTGTTTGGCAAGTGTGTGTCCCTCCCTTCTTTCCATCTGAGGCAGGAAAGCCTACAAGTGGGATATGAAGAAGGAAAGTTGGGGCGCTGACTCAAGAGTAAGATACTTACTTGAATGTAGCTTGGACCAAATGTTGGGTGATTCATCCAAGATCTATATTGCATGGGTGGAGACGAGCTGGGTGCTGTGCATACAGCTGATTCACAAGAACACTGAGAATCTTCCTTCTCCGTTCCCCTCTCTTTGAGCTCAAGTCAGGCCGGTCTCTCTTAGTGTCTACAGGGCTTTCAGGAACTCATACCCTCATCTCTTCTCCATAGGTCATCCAGATGTTGAACAGCCCTGTAAGTCCAGTGTCCGCACCTGGAGCCCAAATTCAGCTGTCAACCCACACACAGTCCCTCCAGCCTGCCCTGAGCCACAAGGCTGCTACCTTGAACTGGAATTCCGCTACCCCTTGGTCCCTGAGTCTTTAACCATCTGGGTGACCTTTGTCTCCACTGATTGGGACTCGAGTGGGGCTGTCAATGACATCAGACTGTTAACTGTCAGTGGGAAGAACATCTCTCTGGGCCCTCAGAACGTCTTCTGCGATGTCCCACTGACCATCAAACTCCGGGATGTGGGTGAGGACGTATGCGGCATCCAGATCTACACATTGGATGAGCACCTAGAGATTGATGCGGCCATGTTGACCTCCATTGCAGACAGCCCGCTCTGTCTAGAGTGTAAGCCCCTGCAGTACAAGGTGGTCCGGGACCCTCCTCTCCACATGGACGTGGCCTCCCTCCTACACCTCAATAGAAGATTCACGGACACGTAAGTGCACTCTCCGGATAGGGAGATGGTCAGGCGGGTGGGCTACAGACGAATATAAGGAGGCTCAGAGAGGCCTGTCCTAGGAGAAGGTTCATTACTTCTAGGGTTTCATAACCTGGCATTGATTGTAGAATTGTCCTAACAAGGCAGGGTTGGTACAGTGGAAATGGCAATGCACAAGGAACCAGAAGGCCTGGAGTTTTGGTGAGAGCTCTAATGTAATATGATGTAATCTAATGCTAAGACTCCCAGACTTCTCTTAGTTTTCCCAATGATAAAATGAAAGAGGCTGGGTGAGATTAGCAATGAAAAAGTCATGAATTACTCATGAAATGGAAAGAACTGAAGTTTGCTCAAGATTTCCTTTTTATATTTAATTGAAAAATATTTGTGCGTTGGGATTGCTTTCTCAGCGAGTGAGAAGGGAGTGGAGTTATAGCAGGTTGCCTAGAAATTGAGCATGTTTCCGCATATATATATGAGAATGTTCCTGGAAGGTGAACATAACCAGTCATAGTCTTTTTTTGGTTTCCTTTTCTGAAGTGGAAGAGAGGTTCAAACCCATTTGATCCTTAAGAGCCCTTGCAGCCCTAGGTCTCCATGAGCCTTCTGGGATACTCACGGCTTTTATGTGAGATAGTGCTTGTCCTTAATATTTATTTCTCAGGCTACCTCTTCCTCAAACATCCTCAGGATTTGTGCTTTAGGAAAGAGGCCACCTTACAGTGACCTCATTAGTGCTTTGCCTATATGCCAGACAATGGGCTGAAATCTTTGCATCTTTTACTCATTTCATCCTCTCCATAACCATAGACCAATTATCCTCTGGTTTTACAAAGAAGGGAACGACAGCTTAGAGATGTGAAGTCACTTGTCCAAGATCACATAGTTAGAAAGTGGTTAAGATCAAGTTCTATCCTGACTCCTAAGCCAGAGCCTTCAACCCGTGTTCAGTTAAAGATGTGATTCCAGCTTCTGCTTTAATCTAACAAATAAGGGTTCCTTTACCACCTACCTTGGGTACCCAGAGTCTAGGAAGTTAATCACCAAACTTTGTTGCACTTCTATGTGCAAGGGATATGGGTAGGGAAAACATTTTGAGTGCTGGAGAGAACAATAGCTCAGAAGTCAGATACCTTTTGTTCAGCCCCAGCCAGTCCACTTACTAATTTTAAATAAATCTGTCAATCTCTTTGAGCCCTACTTCCCTCTTCTGTGGGATGAAAATGCTCGCGTCGGTGGTGTCTATTCACATTTGTGGCACTTTCTTTGGTTCTAAGATGATATAAGACCCAATCTCTGTCTACTTGAAAATATTTACTGAGCCAATCTTTAATAGAAACCAAATTTTGGAGGAAACTTTTAATCTTTTTAAGAGACAGAACCACTTTCAAACACTTTACCAGCACTCCCTTTTACATGCCAGCAATTAACGTGCACATCACAAGCAGACCCTTGCCCATTCATTGACTCGGAGATGAAGAACATCTGTTCGAGAACTCAGAGGGAGCACTTGGTTTGTGTTTGAGAATGTACTTAAAATTTAAAGGATCATCTTGCCTTGAAAATATTCCATAACTCTGTCTCTTTCATCTTCTTGCTTGTCTAGAGTGGTAAAGTTTATAAATATGCATCCACTTAAAATTTCTTTATAAAACAATGGAGAGAAGAAGTCATGGATGCCTTAAACTCTCAGTTTAAACACAGCTTTCATTTTTTGTCTGGAGTGGTGCGCCTGTAAGAGCTGACATGGGTTGATAAATGTGGAGGTGTAGAAATTCAACTGAAGAAGTCAGAGCCCCCTGAGTTCCATTCCCAGATAGTCATGAATTTGTCTAGGATCTTCGGCTTGTTGCTTACCTTTTCTGGCCTTCAGAGGACTTAATCTACAAGGAGGAGGTCATACTAGACTAGGGGTTCTCAAAGGCAGGTGCAAGTTATGGGAATTTGGGGGATTGTAAAATCCCTGTGTTTCCCCAGCATCCCCTCTCTGACCCCATCCCCCCTCCCACCACCACCTCAGGTATTGACTTAATTGGTAAGAAGGATAAAGCCTGGCCAGCAGAACTTTTAAAATCTCACCAGATGATTATAATGTGCAACCATGTTTAAAAGCCACTGCGTTAAACCAGGTTCTCAAAGTGGGGGCCCAGACCAGGAGCAGCAAGACCTGAGAACTTATGGCAAGTCCGTAGATCCCAGCCCAGACAACTGAATCAGAAACTCGACTATGGGATCTTCCCAGATGACCCTCATTCTGGCTACAGTTTAATAGCCACTGCTGTACGTGATCAGTAAGGCTCAGGGATTTCCAACATCTCTTTCCCAATACTCGTTCAATTTACAAATATGTATTGAGAATATTCTGTGTGCTAGAGCGTTCACTAGCAGCTAGGTATTTCAGGGATGACTTGGCCCCTTCCCTGTAGACACTCACACTTCAGTGCTGAAGACCTTAACCACAGGGTTAAACACACCCAGTCCTGTGCCACTTTGCTTCCAGAACAACCACTATTCAAACCCACACTCTTATGCTCCATTTGTTCTTTCATTCACTCAACAGATCTTTCGTAGGCCCTGCTACGACATTTCAGACACACGGGCTAGACTGAGGCCTTCATTGACTTCCTCTATGTCTTTCTCGAGTCCCGAGGAATTTACAGGAGACCTAGGCTGGGCTACATTTCCTGACCTGAATGTTCTCTGAGACCATTTCAACTCCTTTATCTCTTGGTAATTCGAGTTCTGAACTCCAACACAAATACCTCTGTGTGTGTGTGTGTGTGTGTGTGTGTGTGTGTGTGGTGTATTTTGCTGCTTTCACATTTTTTCCATATCAAATAAATTGGCTCTTATACAAGTTCTATATAAAGACTGTTTTGGAGAAAAAGAGGAGAGAGAAAAAAAAAGCTTTCTTTTTCTTCCCTGACTCAACCCATTACATGATTCCCTTTGACCTTTGTCTTCATTTTTTTCTCTCAACAAAAATATTTATTCTTTCCTTTATCTGTACTGGAGATAGTTTCCCAAGGTATGACATTGATGAAGGGAGAGGCTTCTGTGCTTACCCAGTGGATGTTTCTAGAAGACTGATTACTTTTGGCCAGGCAGGGGAAGAAATGTGGAACCTCTCCATTCCGTGGAAACCCCTCCATTGAATGAGAAGTGACACTGGTGGGGGAAAAGGGCACAGGCATCGACTCTGCTAGTAACTCACCGTCTGCTGTCCAGACACATTGCATCGTGGCTTTGGGCTTCAGTTTCCCTCTTTGTAAAATGTGGGGGCGACACATTAAACTCTTCTCGGTGGGTGCACATTGTGCTTAGGTGACAGATGATTCATTCACATTTTCATAGTAACAGGGACTTAGCCGAGACTGTCTATAAGAATCAGTACCCAGAGGGGGCCTCACTGGTTGACTGGGGTGCCCTAGTACAATGTGTAGTGCGTGGACGGTAATAATAAAAGTAACAATAATGCCGACTATTTGCTGAGTATTCTGTCTGCCTTAAGTGCCTTCCAACTGTTTATGAGGAGGTAAAGCTCAGAGGAAAAGCTGAAGCTCCGAAAAGTGATTTAGCCGACCTAATAACAGCTGGTAGTGGCAGAGCCAGGTTTAAAACCCACATCTAATTCCAAATAACACCTTCTCAACCATAACACCGTACTGTCTTCTGCTGTAATAATGCAAAGGCAGAATTCTAGAGCTTAGACATTCATCCAAGCTGGCTAAAGTTTGAGATACAGCAAGTGGAAGACAGGATATGACTCATGAGCCACCAGCCCTCAATCAGTTAGTCTGAGAGTCCAGCAACACAAGTTACACGGCCAGTTCCTCGTGCATCAGGCTGGGAAGAAGGAGCAGGGAAGCCTCTGTTTCTCAACTTGACTGCCAAGTGCTTCTGTACCTGCCACCGTGCTCCTTGGGTCTGCATGGAATCTTTAGATTTCTCAAAGAGGTAAAGACTCATTTATACATTGCTCTTAGCATCCATCCATTCATTCATTTATTCAACATATATTTATTGAGAACATACTATAATAGAAACTATCCAAGGCACTGGGGAGTAAATGTGTAGTGAAGAGTCTGGTAGTACTAAAATAGAAAACACTGCACACAGGAATGTTCTATTATTAATAGCCTAGGTCTAGCAGAAGTTTTCTCAACTCTTGAAATTCAAGTATGATTTTCAGTTCTCTGACTACAGGGAATGTTGACTTTGCTTTCAAAAGGAAAATGTGTCAGATCAACACTATTAAAAATCCAGGGATCCGTTGTCGTGGGAAGACTTACATTGTCCATATCAGCTGCTTTTTGCCACATGCAGCTGCTGGTAATTGAGACCTACAGCAAATGTTAAACACGCACCGAAGTTTGAAGACTTAGCGTGAACAAAGAGGTGAAATTTTTTATTAATATGTTGATATCTACTACATGTTGACATCGTCATGATTAGAATCAATTAAATACGTGACTAAAATTTAAAGAAAAAGAAGTAAGGACTCTGGACAAAACTAAGCCTTTTTTTTTTTTTTTTTTTTTTTTTTTTTTTTTTGCTTAGAGAAATTGAGGTCTAAAGCAAACCAGAAACAATGACTAGCAGGTCACTCTTCATCTGTGCGTCTCTCCATCTATCCATCATCAATTCATTCAGCAAATATTTAGCGAGGTCTATCAGGTAGCATGCCCTGTGTTAGGAAGTGACGATACTGTGGGTGCCGGGACAGGCGTGGAGTCTGAGCTCGTGGTGCTCACACTGTGGGAAAAGAGAGAGGAAGCAGTGTCACTGCAGTAGAGTAATGCCCTGAAGGCAGAGACAGAGACAGAAAAAAAGTGGCTTCTAACCCAGACTTGGAAGAACCGAGGTACAATTAAGGAATTCAGACTTCCTGAGGATTGGATTTTTTTTGCCTGTTTGTCTGCTAGTGCTTTCCAAGTGCCTAGAACAATTCCAGGCACAAAGGAGACAGTGAATATTTTTGAATGGCTGTTAGATGGAGAATGGGAAGGAGTTTAGTGGTTGAAGAGAAATGGAGACGCTCTGATTGACTGAGTACCTGCTATATGTCCAGAACTGACTAAGCGTGTTCTTTAAGTAATCTCATGATTTGATCTGCACAGCGGCTCCGTCATGTAGGTGGTCTTCCTCCCGGGTAGAGATGAGCACCTGGCACTCAGGCTTCGAACAGCGATCAAGCTGCCTAGCTGGGGTTGTCTGTAAATCCGTCAGCTCCAAAGCTAGTGCTCTTAGTCATTTATTCTCTGGTTGAACAGATATGTTTGTGCCTCTCTCTTAGGATTTTTTATTTAGAACAAGAAATGTTCTTAGAAGTCACTTCTCCCAATTGGCTTATATGTGTATCTCAATTAATTATTCTATTTTTTTCTCTCACGTTCAGAACTGTTAACCTGCCAACACAATCTCTGTCTATTTTGCCTCAGCTTCTTGGCATTCTTAATATAATTCTTAGGGGAAATGAATAAGTATAAGGAAAGGACACATTTATATGATCTGGGTGGAATTTCTCGTGACTATGAGTCCAAATTTTACAAATCAGATCCTAATCAGACTCTGGACTCTACATGCTGAGAAACCCCAGCAACCAGCTCAAAAACTTGAGTTCATTTTTAAGATTTTTTTTTTTTTAAATTTATATATTTGACAGAGACAGCTAGCGAGAGAGGGAATACAAGCAGGGGGAGTGGGAGAGGAAGAAGCAGGCTCCCAGCAGAGGAGCCCGATGTGGGACTCAATCGCGGAACGCTGGGATCACACCCTGAGCCGAAGGCAGACGCCTAACAACTGCGCTACCCAGGCGCCCCAAAAAACTTGAGTTCATTTATCAGTCCATTCACTCAGCAACTATTCGTTGATTCCCATCATGAGCCCAACTACTTTCTAGGCATTAGGGATGCAGTAGTGAACAGACCAGGAAAGGTCCTTGCTCTCATTGATTCTTTCAATGGAGCTGGGAGACACAAACCAGAAACGATTGCATAATATCCCAGTTGGGTAGGATTTAGTGACTTTAGAGAAGTGGTGAGGGAGGGCCTCTGATGAGGTGATATTCAAACGGAGACCAGAAGTGTTTCTTAGTGATTCATAGTAAAGGCTAGCTGAACTGCCACCACTGGGATTCTAGCCTGTTTGGAACATGGGTGTCTTATAACAGGATCCTTGGTCCTTGATCACTGTTTGGCTTGTCTTGTATTTAACTGTGCACATGTTTTTTTTTTTTTTTTTTCCTTTTTTTTTTTCTTTTCTCTCACATGGTTCAGATTCTTAAGTACAAAATTTAGCATGCTCATATGTGACAGAATCAGGGTTCCATGAATGCTTGTTGAATGAATGAGTGAAGAATGAGTCAACAGTAACACAAAGTGGAACCCCTCGGAATATGGGTCTCATGCTTCCAGATCTTAGCCATAACATTGACATGCGATGCCACATTAAGCCTCAGAGGATTGGGAAAGTTTAGACCAAATCAGGGTCAACTGAAGGCATATGTGGCTATCTCATGCTGTTTCTATGGCTCTCAAGCTGAGTCACCACTTCAGTGTTTTTCTTAGTCCCACTTCTTTTCCTGGCTTTCTGTATGTCACCCAGGCATCCATTCTTTGTTCTTGTATGTGTCCAGTTGTTAATTCATTCATCAAACAAAGAGTGCAAGTCAAATATAATTGTGTTCAGTAATACTTGTTGTTTGGTTTAACAAGTATTTACTAAGTGTTTGTTCTGCGCAATAGACTATGTTGGAGCTAGGAGTAGAGCCCTGATTCCTGGCCTCATGAGCACACAGTTTAAAGGGATTGAACAGGCAAGGAATCAGGTGACTGTTCTGCAGCATGGAAAGCACTCTAGTGCAAGGAGCACAGGGGGCTGTGGGAAAACATAGGAAAGGTATCTACCCCAGCTTGAGGTGGTTAATGAAGGTTTCTCAGAAGAAGCAGTGTCTAAGCTGGGCCCTGAAGATGACTAAGAGTTGATCATTGAAGAGGTTTGCCCTAGTACAGGTGGTTGAAACCAGGTGGTTCTCAGCAAACATTGATAAAGGAATGAATGAATGAACGAATGAACCAACCAACCAACCAACATACTCTACTCTATAACAGAAGAGCATATTCGGTCACAGACCGCACATGGAGTTTTGAGGGAGGAACGTAGTAATCTGGGCTATCTAGCCACTTCGGTTCCTAAATCTGTTTCCCTCCTTTGAAATGCGATACAGTACTCCATAGTGGGAATGTGCTACGAGTTATTTAGCTGTACCCCTAATGCTGGGCATTTACATTATTTCATACCTTTTTCTGTTACAAACCAATGCTGTAGTCAGTACTCTTAACAGGAACTTCCTTGTAGGGACGTGGGAGCATTTCTCTAGAGTTGATACTGAGAAATGGTATTACTGGGTCGTCATCTGTGGGCCTTTTTCGTTTTAGTGGTACAGCCTCTGGTATTCTGAGGGGGTGAACTAGCTCACATCCCACCAGCAGTGTGTGGCAGGACCTACTGTTCCTCGCTGTTACTGTTAGCTGGCAAAACAAAAATGCTTTTGTCTTTGTCCATTTCATGACTGAAGACGTGGGCTCTCATTTATGGTCTTGTGATTGAATATCCTGAGTGAGCTTCTTTTCAAATTCACTGGATAGCTACACTTTCTCTTCGGTGACTTGTCTATGAATGTCTTTAATTTATGTCTGGCTGTCATGTCTCAGTTTTCCCATCTGTTACCCTGGGGGTTTAGTGTCAGCACTCCTGCTTATCCATCAGTGTTACTGGAATCTAGGGTAAAAAGGTAGTCAAGAGAGAACTAGCATTTATGAAGAAGTTACTCTTTGTGTAATCATTTACACATTGATACATTTTTCAAATGCTGATTTAATGTGCTCCCTGGCTGGGAACCATGTCACATTCAGAAAATACAATGGATAAGGAAAACCAGACCAGTTTCTGCCCTCCGTGGAAACTAAATCTGCGTTAACACCATCACATATGCAGGTACCACCCACTACTAGTAGCACTAACATCACTACTACTAACTACCATGTAGTGGATACTTCAAATATGCTCAGTATTTTTATAAGCCTACCAATGAGGTATAGGTATCCATATGCCTTATTTTTAGATGGGGAAGCTGAGACCCAAAGAGGTAAAGGCATTTCTTTAAGTAAGATCTCACCATTAATAGATGTGAGAGTCAAGTTTTACATCTCCTTGCCTGACCCTCAAAGGCTGTTCCTGGCCAATTATGGAGCATAATCATTGCTGTGAGAGGCAGAGCATAAAGTGGCATTTTGATGGATGGAGAAAGTAGATATTTCAATTAGCTTTTCTTGTTTCTAAGGAGCAATAGAATAAGTACACAAAAGAGAACCAATATTTTCCTTTGTTTTTTTTGAACATTTAAGTAGATGAGGAGGAGGAGACTGGATGAAGTGGGGAGATTGTCAGACCAGTGTGGTTTCCAGTCATGTCTTGCTGACATGCATGCGTCAGGTCAGACCTCTTCCTGAGTCGGTCCTTCTTCCATGCCAACCCAACGTGGTCTCACCTGCATTCTGATCTCCTGCCCACCGGGACTGAGGAGCAGCGTCAGGAGTAGAGCCAGCTCTCCAAGCCCAGAACAAATGCCTCTGTTCCTAGCCCAGGCTAGCAGGTTATATAGTCAGCGCAATTTTACTCTATTTCTAGAAGCTGGGCATCATCTACCTATGACTCCCTTTTGTCAGTCTTAGGCCAAGTACCTCTCAGAATGAAATATGGGTTCTGGGAATAGTAGAGTAAGCAAAAGGGTTTAGCAAAATCAACAGCTCTCCAGGGTCAGCAGCCGTATCCATAGAAATGCTTACTGTCTCCAGGTACCTTCATGATTTTGAAAGTGTGAAGGGTTCCTGTTTGGTGCTAACACCACTGAAATGACTCAGCTGAATTTCTGTGGATCAGTCTGATGTACACTGGACTTTAAAGAGGGTTGTTACAGTGTCTCTTCACCAGATGTTAAAGAAAACCCACAGAGGTTAAATGATAGACACAGGCTCCATTGATAAATGTGTTCATTCACTCATTCAGTAACAAGTGCCCTACTGCATGTCAGTCTCCATGCTGACCCTGGGATTCTGAATCTTATAGCTGGATAGGAGGGCTAGGCTGAATAATAGCTCAAATAAAAATAGAGTTACAAGCTGAAGATTATTATTATGAGGTTATAATAGAGATTAATCCCTCCTTGAATTAAGGGGGGATATATAGAAGTCAAGACTGGAGAGGTAAACAGAGGCCAGATTACGAAGGGGGTGTGGCCAACATTATGGAGTTTGGGTTTAGTTGTTGGGAAATAGAGGAAAAAACCAATCGGACCTGTGTTTTTTATAAAATTGTTCTGGGTACTGTGTGAAGAAAGGACTGAGGGAGAATGAGAAAGTCCATTCAGAAGTTATTGCTAAAGTCTCAGCCAGAGATTATGACTATTTGCATAGTGATTATTTGCACAGTGAAGTGGATGGGTTAGAGGTATGTTTTAAAAGTAGCATCAACAGTATTCGAGATGTATTGGGTGCAAGGGTTTTAAGAAGGAGCTGTCCAATGACTTTCACATTGCAGGTTTGAGGATTGGGAATGAGGGAAATGTTCTTTCTGGAAATCGAAGAATAGATTTTACTTTAATATGTTATTAGAGGGTGGGGTAAGTCAAGAGTGCCTTTGGAAAACAGCGTGTTAGTGAAATCGGGTTGCAATGAGTGTCTTGATAGCACCTACTTCTTTGTTCTTTTGCGGTTCTCCCTGACGGTAGGTAGGACAGACTGGGCTTCGTTGTGCTGCTCTAATTCCTGATCTTGAAGAAAACAAATATATGAGTAGGAAAGAAGGAAAATAAGAGCCATCAGAGTAATTACAGATGTGGAAAGAATGGAGGAATTTATCTCACACTGGCCATTGGCAAGAAGAGAAGGGATAAAATCCATTTAGTCTGTGCTCAGAGATGATGAGAATCCTTAGGGCAGGTCTTGGTGGGTTTATGTTGTGTCTGTTCTAACAGGAACCTCAGACATTACTTTAGAGAGGCTGAATTCGAAATTAAGAGACCTGATTCCCAGGCCAGCATGCAGCTGCCTTGCTGTGTGACTCTGAGTGGGTCCTTCCAATGGTTTGAGCCTCAGCTTCTTCCCCTGGAAAGAATGGGTGATGCTTCCTGTCCGTGCGGTCTCGCAAGGGGTGTCCTGAGAAAAACCAATGAGATAATGGGCTTGCAAGAACACGATGCAGCCCAGGGAACCATAAAGCTTCAAATGTTCGTGATTCTTCCTTTTGTTTGGTTTTCATTAGACTTGTTCTTGGCCAGGGCCAGTCTGGAGAGTATGTGTGAAAGACAAAAACACAGACATGCACAGACACACACATGAAGCCATTTCCCGTGAAACTCGAACCAGAGTTGCTATGGTTCAGTGTTGGATTAGAAGAAAGGAAAGACAAATTGCACTGTAATCACTAACTGACCTAAAGAAAAGAAAAAAGAGAGAGAGAGAAAAGAAGAGAAAAAAAATCCCACTGAAGCACTGGCCTTGGAATCAAGAGACCTGGATTCCAGTACTGATCTCAAATTTTGCTGGGACCATGTCCCGCGACTCCCTCCCTGTGGACCCAAGCCCCGTTCTGTAAAATGCAGGCTTAGGTAGAGGACTGCAGAGCACGTTTTCAGCTCTGACGTTCTGTTCAGACCCTCCTGGGGCTCTCACCTGCTCTGAATGCATCTAATCCTGTGAGGGTGGAGGGAGCAGGTCACCTGTCATATTAGCAAACAGGTCTGCACTGTGGGCTCAGAGACTGGCCATTTCTATTGAAAACCTTCTAGACCCACTGGGGCTCTCAGAACTCCTCACGGACATCCCGTCTCTGTCTTAGAGCCTACCAGGCTCTCCTTTAGGAACAATTTCAGAATGTATCCGTGTGTTTTTCCTGTTCAGTGCCATTTTGACTTGACAGCGAGACCCCAGAGGTGGGTCTAGGTCGTACTTGTCACATGATCCTCAGCTTTTGGTGTGAGGCCAGACATCAAGTACATGGTCGGTAAGTGTAGGTAAATTAAATGCACGCGCGTGTGCACGAATAAACCCTGCGGCAGGTCAATAAAGTCAGAAGTTTCTGATAATACAGATGATACATAGTATAATGGAGGCCTCTCTTGTAACTTCTAAGGTGGATTCGTCACCAGAGGATCAGAAGAGCAAAAGAGAGTCTTGCAGCATGGTCCTTTCTTCTCTTGGGGCTTCAGATCTCTTATCCTTAAAGTGATGGTATTGGGCTGGATGGTGTAAGTCAACCTTCCATTCATCCAGCAGGTGTTTATTTGACACTGTCTTTATAACAGACCATGGGCTAGACAATGGAGATAAATCAACCAGTCAGTAAGGGAGTCCTAGCCCTCTAGAAACTTCATCGACTTAGTATAAGAAGTGAACAAATAAACAAGTGGTCACAAAATAGTGAGAAAGGTGTTGTGGTAAAAGAAGCAGATAGGTAGGAGCTCCCCACTCAGCTTGTAGGCTCAGTGAGCACCTCTGGGAGAGGGGAGCCACCTAAGCCAAGGCTGGGGTATTTAGCGAGGGGGATGAGGTTTAAGAAAGAGAGGTGTAGAGAAGCCAGTAATGATAGTTCTAGAGTGCCATGCCAAAGGGTCTGGGCTTCATCCTGAGGGTGGTGGGGAGCCACAGAGTGTTAGACAAGAAGATCCTGATCAGATTTGGTTATAGGTCAGGTCTTTGGTGATGTGCGGCTCTCACAGTAAATGTAGGGGTGGAGGCACAGATTGGAAATGGCCAGGGAAGTAAGACACTGTTGCCAGAACTGGAATAGGAGACAGGCAAGGTGAGCATGGAGAGAACTGGACACGCTGAGTACTGCTGAGGGGATGGGCATACCTGGTGACTGGCAGAGGGAGGAGGCAGGTGGGTGGGTCACATCAGATACCTATGGTACTGGCATCTCGGAAACAGGGAATATGGAGGTTGAGGCATATTTGGGTTGGGATGAGAGGAGGACACATTTCAAAGTACTTTCCAGTTGCCAGATATGAATCAGTGGCAGGAACAGAACTAGAGTTCACTCTGAGCCGTAAAATTTCTTCCCTGTGTCGTGATGCGGGAGCAACTGAGGTGAACTTGTGTGTGTGCACATGTG
Organism: Ursus maritimus; assembly: GCF_017311325.1. Taxonomy (NCBI): domain Eukaryota; kingdom Metazoa; phylum Chordata; class Mammalia; order Carnivora; family Ursidae; genus Ursus; species Ursus maritimus. The sequence goes on from NW_024424119.1 coordinate 42,650,063, forward strand.
CGGATGTGTGAGTATTCGTGCATGCATGTGCTCGTGTGTGCGCGTACACACATGTGGATGCATGAGTGTGCATGCATGCATGTGTGAGTGTGTGAGTGTGCGTGCATGTGTGCACACACATGTGAACGCATGAGAGTGTGCGTGTGCTGCAGTGGGCAGACAGGACCTGTGAGTCCACCTGTTTTCATCATCCACTGATTCTCAAAGTATAGTCCAGTGTTCTGAAAAGGTCCCCAGGGGGTCGTGGGGTTAATCTTCCGTAGCACTAATACCTATAACGTTACAAGGCATGGGCTTTGTTTTCTACCCAGGATTAATCATTCACTCATGGGCTTTAATACAAGCCAGACACCACCTCACTGTGCCTCACGCGAAGCATGCCAGTCCCCCCCACCCCCGCCATGCTAATGCTGGCTTTCGCATTCTTGTTGTCACAGTGGGAAGTAGGTTTTTTTGCCCCAACTTCGGTATACTATGAACTGAAAAGTTTGGAAACTTCCATCCAAGGATGTTAGTCAAAAATACCAGGAAAGCTGAACTCTGCCATTAATTATCTGTATGACTCGGGGCAATTCATTCCCCTTCTCTGGGCTCTCATGTCCATCCCACAATTAGAAACTTGGAATAAGTGATACCCAAAGCCATCCGGCTCTGTTTCTGCATTTTTGTGTTTCCTTCTTGAGCTAAGCTCCTTGTATACAAACTCAGTCTCCAAAATTTTTAAGCAGAGAGCATTCTGAAGTGCTTAACCCCACTACCGTCTAGGAATTAGCCTCTAAAACTCTCAGACCTGGAAAGAGCATCAAAACACCGGTGCTCTACCAGTGAGAGAATTGAGCCCAGAGAGGGGAGGACACTTCTCCGAGTCACACTGCCATTTGATGGCAGTACAGGGGATTGAACCTCGGGCTCCTGATTCCCAATCCAGGTGCTCCTTCCCCCATGTGATGGAGTGCTGGAGTTTGGCCAAACCTTGGGACTCCAATTTGAGTTCGGCTCTCTGTGATCACGGAGAAGTCTCCAATGATGCTCGGGGTGAAATCATAGAAAGCTGACATCAGTAACGTCATGGCAGCTGGCGCTGGTGAGGGGGGTGGTATAGGAAATGAGAGAACACATTTGGCCAAGCTCAGGGTCCACGTGACCCTCTAAGAGCCCTCATTTCAAAACAAACTCAACCTTTTAGGTTCAAGTTCTCCCTCTCGTCAGAAACGTGACTTCCTGCTTCTAAGGAGCAAGGCTTACAAAAGGGCTTAGGAGGGTTCGTGGACATGAAATAGCTCTTACAAAATAGCGTTTTGATGAGTTAAGTGTAAATGAATCAGAAACATAAGGATTACATTTTCCCCAAGTGCACATGGGTTTCAAAATTTGAGGGGAAATGTAGTTTGCTAACTGCACGCCGGCTTTCACCGAACCCAAAGCATTCATGGGGCAGCGGGGGGTTGGGGGGGGGAGAGAAGAAAGAGAAGCCCAGCCCCCAAATGGTTTTAGATGTGGTGCCAAATTCAAAAATGCTGTTGGGCTTGCCCTCTGCCAGTAATAAAATTGCTGGCCACCCAGAGAGGCTACAGGGAGGAGAAAGGAGATTGCTTTCCCCACTGGCCCCTGGTCCTCAACAACTGTGTTCAGTTAGTGCCCCTCAGTCACCAGCTGTCACTGGGTCCCCGCTCTCGACTCTCTGGCCCCTGCTTGGCCTCGATTTTCACACTGTGCCGCATGCCTTGTTTACCTCCAACTGTAGCTGGTGTTTTGACTCCCAGAGGCCTTGGCGACCAGTCAGCTTGTCACAAACCCCAGCTCTGTAATCAAGAGACCTGTCCATCATCAGCAGGGGTGTTTGGGAAAGCCGTCACACATCGCCTTTGGTTGCATTCAGGAAAAACAAGAGTCCCTTGCAGATCTTTCCTCTCCCCTCTCTTTAATGCTATCCAGGTGTGGCGTCTTCCCCCAACTGGCAAATGTCTTCCCTTCCGATCTGCACCCGACACAAGCAACCAGTTAAATCTCAGCACGGCTGTTACCTTATCCCAGGATTTAGAGCTCTGGATCTTTTATAATTTCCACATTGTCCCTCCATTCTTTCCCTGGTATTTTATTTCATTGCACCAAGAAAGTAGAAAATCATTTCAATTGGTGGTAAAAGATGATTAAAACAAAATAACAAAGGCCTTGGCTGAAAACTGTTAGTTTTATTAAATTTGCTACTGTGTTTTAAATTGGTACCAGGGCAGATCTTTAGACAATTATATCAAAGGCTGCTGGAATTAATCGGTTGCATGTATGCATTTGCTCTTTCCTGAGCTGTGGACAGAGTGGGGGCAGCATTGCAAGCAGGAAAAGAATGAATTTTGTGTTACCTGGGTGAGAGGGCAGACCCTGGCCCCACCGGGAGGGATCCGAATGCCCAGTGGACTTCAGAGCCCTGCCAACACACTCCCATTCATTTCATCCAGACTGTGGGTTGGAGCTCACAGTGGTCGCCAGGAGGAATAAGTGATGGATATTGCCTTGCAATAACAAGACGGAAGTCCGAAGTCTCCCTAAGCCTTTGGCATCCTCCCAGCCACTACTTGCTCCCTGCTCTGTGTTGGTGTTCTGCAAACTCTACCTTAGATTACAGCCTTCCTGTACTGGATTTATCCTTCCTTCTGCCCTTTGAATTCTTTGAGACCGATGATGGTATCTTCCTCTTTGGGAATGACTCCTGCCAGAAACTCCATACATGCTTTTTTTCTTTTTTCTTTCTCCTCTCCTCTCCTCTCCTCTCCTCTCCTCTCCTCTCCTCTCCTCTCCTCTCTCCTCTCCCCTCTCTCCTCTCTCCTCTCTCCTCTCCTCTCCTCCTCCCTCTCTCTCTCTCCCTCCCCCCTTCCTTCTTTCTTTCCTTCCTTCCTTCCTTCCTTCCTTCCTTCCTTCCTTCCTTCCTTTCTTTTTCTTTTTCAACAGAAGAAAAAAAGGTCCAAAGAGGAGAATTGATTCATCCAAAATCACAACCAGAGTTAATGGAAGAACTATAGTCATTTTTCCTGACATGTAGTCAGGTGGCATCCAGTGATGTCAAACTGTCTTTCAAGCTGTTTTGTTCCCAAGGGCATGTGATGCTCTCCATCCCATATCCTTAACAACCACCCTTGCCCAGTAAAAAATAAAACCAAAGTGCCTCTCAGCCTAGAACAGAAATTAAGTGCTCTCTTAAGAATTCAAGATGAGGGGCGCCTGGGTGGCTCAGTCGGTTGAGCGTCTGCCTTTGGCTCAGGTCATGATCCCAGGGTCCTGGGATTAAGCCCCAGGTCATCAGGCTCCCTGCTCAGCAGGGAGTCTGCTTTTCCCTCTCCCTCTGCCCCTCCCCCGCTTGCGTGTGTGCATGCGCTCTCTCTCTCTCTCTCTCTCATAAATAAATCTTTTTTTAAAAAAAGAATTCAACGTGATTAAAAAAAAATTCGGGGTGATACCCAGACAACATTGGAATTAAGGAGTATATTGTTATGTGGGACGAAACTGAGTGCATGTAGCCTTAATGTATGACTGTCTCTCTTTTAGGGAAGACTACACAGTGCTTCAGAAGCACTTAGTGAGGAAGGGTATTTTGTCGTAAGTTTTAGTTCTCTTTAAACAAAACAGAATATGGCATCTCACATGGGGCCAACGCTTGGCAGGGACTCAACTTCTTCCTGCTTCATTCATCCTGGGGGCAGTATTTGGTCTCCCTACCACCACCTACTCCGTTCACACCTTCCCCTTAAACCAGTTATCTATACTACTACCAAAATGGTCTTCCACGAAAGAAGTACGATTATGCCATTTGTCTAGAAAGCCATTATTCTCCTCCTTTTCCTGACTTGGTTTCCCCTTCCCTTTTCCAGTCAAGCCAATAAGCCTCCTTTGGGAAGTCTTCTCAGACTCTTTCCTTCTCAGCCTGGGTCAAATATCACTCCTCTGTGCTCCCATAGCCCCTACACTTTTTAGTCTGTGTTAAAGACATCTGTTTTAGTGTCTTTCTTTTCGCCCGATAGCTTATGAGCACCCTAAAGGCAGGACCGTAGCTTGTTGATCTTCGCATCCCAGACCTACGAGAAGCTGGGAAGACTCAGTGAATGCTATCTGCACAAATAAATGGATGAACAAATGAAATGATATAAACACATTTACCCAGAATTTGAAAAAGTGGTCAAAGCCATAAATGTAATTAGCTAGCATAAAGCTAACTAGCTGCATGTACTTCTCCTGTACCCCTTTTTCACGAACACTAAAGATGAAGTGATACAGATTTGTGTCCTTATATTCATGGAACGTAGTATGTGTTCCCATTTATGCATACAGAGATACAGGAAAGGATGCTGACCAGAAGGTTCTTGGTAGCCGCCTCAAGGTAATAGAGTTTGATATGATTTGACTTGATTTTCAGTTCTTTCTTATAGAGCTCTAACTTGTTAAAATAAACATGAGTGATCTTTATGGTTAGGAAAAAATAAAGCAATTATGATAATATGCTGTCACTTCTCAATTAAGAAGAAAAGGTCAGCTCTCACCCTAAAAATATGTTAGAGCTGAAGTGACTTTCCTCTACAACTCTACAGAAGAAATAAAATATAATTCAGTCTGAGTTACAGCTTCGTAAAAGACTTTAGGGCTATGAGAAGGAGCTTGCCTTATCTTCACATAGTTTTAGCCTTCTGTATTTGGATTGGATATTAATTGGATATTGACGTCTTGAGTGTGCTTATCCAAGGAGTCAGCTCAATGTCATGGAAAGGTCAGAGGTTCCAGAGTCAAACACTGTGGTTTAAATTCTGCTTTATAATCATTACCTCCCTGACCTTGGACAGATCACTGCATTATGCTGGACCTCAACTGAACAATGCAAATGAGCTCTACTTTTCAAGTTTATATTAGAAATCGTATGCAGAGACTTGGTGAAGTAGCTGATCTAAAAATATTTCCAGCACAAAACATCTATCCAGATATTCTAGATTCCCATATAACTGATATAACTATCATCCTTTAAAATGGGTGACTGAGATCAGAAAAGCAGAAAAATATGTGGCCAGGGGCAAGACATAAGATGAAACAGAACTAGACAGGTATCCCCGAAGCTGATGTTTTACTGTTGTAGTTGGGATAAGGGAGAACCATCAGTTCTGACAACTGAGTGGATAGAGTATTCTTGCTCACCCCATCAGAAGAGATTTAGCCCTTCAAGTTTTCAAGGTGAGGAATGGTAGCTAAGGCCTTCAGAATAAGGTAGGGACCTCTGAAAGTCTCCATGTTGAGTGAAAAGATGTACTTGAGGAAAAATATACATGTGATGTTCTAAACCTCATGAAGATTGAGATTTGAGTTTATACTGTGCAGTATGGTCTGGAAATGCCTGAGTTGGGCAACTACTGAGAAAAAAGAGAGAGCGAGCAAGGGAAAGAGAGAAAAGAAAACATTCTAAGTTAGTGATGTTCCAGGGGTACCAAGAAGTAAACATGGAATCACTCTGGAGGAGGATATAGATTTGACCCAGGGGGCACGTGATTCTCACAGATTAAAACCTAATGAACGTGATGAGTTCACATGTCAAAATGGAAAACACAAAAAAAGTAAACGAGACATCCAGAGAAGGGTCAGCAATCAACACCAAGGTTTTTATTGAAGTTTGATCTTGGTAACACTTATGAATATTAATTAGTATTTCAGGATCAATGAGAAAAATAAATAAAATTAGAAAATACAGTCTCTAAAGATTAGAAGGACTGAGTATGGGAAGGAAAGAGCAGAAATCAGGAAATCCGACAAACCCAAATGAAGGCCGGAAAGGAGGAAAATAAACATGCAAAAAAAAAAAAAAAAAGGAATGATACTTGGAAAGCACAAAGGAGATGTGAGAAAGAAGTCTAATATAATAGTGATTCCTCTGATCAGATTAAAGTGCCTATGAAGGTTCTCATGTGGAATTAACTAAAGATAAGTTCACTGAAAGGTAAAAGGTAATGGAGTGGAAAACACTTACCAGGCAAATACTAAGCAAAACAAATTAATATTCATCAGACAAAGGAAATATCGAGGCAAAAAATATTACTAAGATAAAGAGGTCACCGTATAAATGATGAAAGGAAATTATATAATGATTTTGAGCTTAAATATTCCAAATAACATGATCTGAAAATGTATAAATCAAAAATGCCTCTTACCTAAAGAAGTGATAAATCCATAATGATATTTGGATATTTTAACACACCTTTCTCAATGATTAATAGATCAAGCAAACTAAAATAATGATCTAGAAGATTTGGAACAAAACAAAAACATGTTTCATCTGATGAAAGTGTATAGAAACTTGCCAGTGAATTAAATTATATACATATCTCTTTCTGGGATAACTTTTTAAAATTTTAATTATTTCCCAGAGTCCATAGTCTGTCATGGTTCATTTCCCCCAAACAAACTGAGGGCTTCAGAGGGGAGGGGGATGGGGGATTGGGATAGGCCAGTGATGGGTATTAAGGAGGGCACATATTGCATGGAGCACTGGGTGTTATACGCAAACAATGAATCATGGAACATAACATCAAAAACTAAGGATGTACTGTATGGTGACTAACATAACATAATGCAAAATTGTTATTAAAAAATAAAAAAAATAGGGGCCCCTGGGTGGCACAGCGGTTAAGCATCTGCCTTCGGCTCAGTGAGTGATCCTGGCATTATGGGATCGAGCCCCACATCAGGCTCGTTTGCTATGAGCCTGCTTCTTCCTCTCCCACTCCCCCTGCTTGTGTTCCCTCTCTCTCTGGCTGTCTCTATCTCTGTCAAATAAATAAATAAAATCTTTTTAAAAAATAAATAAATAAATAAAAATAAAATAAAAATTTATGTCGTAGGCCAGAAAACAACAATATCAAAAGAATCAGTATCACATAGAACATTATTTATTTTCTTAGAACATTATTTCTATGAGGCAACACATACATAAGTGAATACATAAGTAAATAGATAATTAAATGAAAAAGGGAAAACTTTTTGGTAAATTAAATATATAACCAAGAAGCAGAGTCTTGTGTAAGCTATTAGCAGACAGAATTCAGCAGTGTATTAAACCCCCCACACTCATGCGAACACGCACACTGTACCTAGGCTGGATTATCCCAGAATGAGAAGAGACTCTAATGTTAGATGGTTTCTGGATTCCAGTAATTCACAATACTAGCATATTAAATGACTTTTTTGAAAACAAGATTGTCTTACTAGATGCCAAATTTAAGTCTCTTGTTAAAATCAGGCCCCTTCATGAGCAAAACAAAACGAAGTTATCTGGGAATAGAAAGGAACATCTTTATCTACTCAAGCGTATGTACTGAAATACAGTAGGTATTGTGCTTAGTGATAAAATATGAGAGATGCTCCTTCTGATCCCAGGGTCAAACCAAGAATTCCTAGTAACCTTTGGTCCTACCTGGCACAGGCGGACAAGAAATATAAGTAAAAATTCTGAGCATTGTAAATGAAGAAACAAACTATTATTATCCTCACCTATAAGAGAATACATAGAAAATAAGAATCAACAAATTATTAGAACTAACAAAACAATCTGTGAGGACATCTAAATATAATATCAATTTATAAAACTCAGTTATTTTTATCAGCCCCCAAATATGAACATACAATTATAGATATGCATGTAGAGGTGTGTATATATGTGTGTGAGTAGATAGGTTAAAGCTACCATTTATGACAGCTCTGACATCTATAAATGCTTAAAGTTAATATATTCCTAATAAAGTGTCATCCCAATTTTTATGAAGACAGCTTTAAAACTTTACTGAAACCATAAAAGGAGACCTAAATAAATAAAAAAATAAACCGTCTGTATAAATGGGAGGATGCAATATCATAAAGATGTCTTTCCTCCTCAAATACATCTATAAATTCAATGAAATTGGAATTAAATCCCAAAAGGCATTTTAAAAAATGAAACTTTAAATTCACGTGGAAGAGCATAGGGGTCTTTGGAAGGAGAAAACCGAAGTATAGAATGGACTTATAGTATAAATCAAGACTTTTATAAAGCTAGGGAAATTAAGACAAAGTGTTATTGATAAGATGATTAGAAAAAAATAGACCAATGAAACAAGATAACCCAGAAGCAAACTCATGTAAGTACGGAATGATATACGGCAAAGGTGGTATTACAGTTCTGTGGTGAAAAGATTATTATATTAAAAATTCTGGACAAATAGTTCACCATATTTGAAGGGAAAGCAATCATTACCACACATCACTTTAAAAACTATATTGTTTATGATTAAAGCCATACATGTGAAAATAAAAACCATAGAACTATTCAGAGGAAATAGAGGTGACTATTTTATGACCTTGAAGGAAAGAAACATTTATTCAGCAAGGCATAAAAAGCACAAATCATGAAGGACATGATTTAAAAATTCTATTCAACAAAGCAGCATAAACAGAATGAATGAAAGAGGAATCACAGACTTGGAAATAGTATTTTCAGTAACTTTAATTACAAAGGATTAGTATCCAGTATATGTAAATGTACTTATATAGCAAAAAAAAAAAAAAAAAGAGAGAGAGAACTCAATTTTAAAAAGCAAAAGTGATGGGGCGCCTGGGTAGGGCAGTCATTAAAGCATCTGCCTTCGGCTCAGGGCGTGATCCTGGCGTTCTGGGATCGAGCCCCACATCAGGCTCCTCCGCTGGGAGCCTGCTTCTTCCTCTCCCACTCCCTCTGCTTGTGTTCCCTCTCTCGCTGGCTGTCTCTCTGTCACATAAATAAATAAAATCTTTAAAAAAAAAAAAAGATGGTTTAAAAAAAAAAAAGCAAAAGTGATGAACAAGCAAGTAACACAGCTAGAAATCTACGTCGTCAACAAACACATGAACTGATACTCAGGCCTGTTAGTAATCAGGGAAAGGCAAAATGAAGAAGTAATTAAATGTCATTTAATATCCATCAAATTGGCAAAAAAAATTAAATGTTAGGCAGAATCAAGTGCTGACCAAGACCTGGAGTATCGGGAAGTCTGTTGACAGTATGTTAATTGGTACAACCATTTGGGAGAATAATTTGGCAATAACTATACACTTGCAGATGCGATTACCTTCAACCGAGCAGTACCACTTTAGATACTTCTTTTCAGAAAATCCTTGCTGTCTGTACAAAGGAAAATGAACACAATGTTTAAAAGTAACATCATTGGAAATAAACAGGATTAATAATAGTAATAGTTTTATGTCGTCTTTGGAGAAATGTCTGTTCATGTCTTCTGCTCATTTCTTGACTGCAGTTCTTGGTTTTTGGCCTGTTAAGTTTGATAAGTTCTTGATAGATCTTGGATACCAGCCTTTATCTGAAGTGTCATTTGCAAATATCTTCTCCCATTCCGTAGGGTTGCCTTTTAGTTTTGTTGACTGTTTCCTTTGCTGGGCAGAAGCTTTTTATCTTGATGAAGTCCCAGTAGTTCATTTTTGCCTTTTTTCCCCCTACCTTTGGAATTGTGTCTAACAAGAAGTTGCTGCAGCCACGGTCAAAGAGGTCACTGCTTGTATTTGCCTCTAGGATTTCGATGGATTCCTGTCTCACATTTAGGTCTGTTATCCATTTTGAGTTTATTTTCGTGTATGCTATAAGGGAATGGTCCAGTTTCATTCTTCTGCATGTGGCTGTCCAATTTCCTCAACATCATTTGTTGAAGAGACTGTCTTTTTTCCATTGGATATTCTTTCCTGCTTTGTTGAAGATTAGTTGACCATAGATTTGAGGGTCCATTTCTGGGTTCTCTGTTCTGTTCCATTGGTCTATGCGTCTGTTTTTGTGCCAGTACCATACTTTCTTGATGATTACAGCTTTGTAATACAGCTTCAAGTCCAGAATTGTAATGCCTCCAGCTTTGGTTTTCTTTTTCAACATTCCTTTGGCTATTTGGGGTCTTTTCTAGTTCCATACAAATTTTAGGATTGTTTGTTCCAGCTCTGTGAAAAATGCTGATGATATTTTGATAGGGATTGCAATGAATGTGTAGATTGCTTTGGGCAACATAGACATTTTAACAATATTTATTCTTCCAACCCATGAGCATGGAATGTTTCTCCATTTCTTTGTGTCTTCCTTAATTTCGTTCATAAATGTTCTATAGTTTTCAGAGTATAGATCCTTTACCTCTTTGGTTAGGTTTATTCCTAGGTATCTTATGGTTTCAGGAATATTACTCAGCCATCAAAAAAAATGAAATCTTGCCATTTGCAACGACGTGGATGAAACTAGAGGGTATTATGCTAAGCAAAATAAGTCAGTCAGAGAAAGACAAACCATAATGATTTTACTCACATGTGGAATTTAAGAAACAAAACACATGAACATAGGGGAAGGGAAGGAGAAAGAAAATAAGATGAAAATTGAGAGGGAGACAAACCATAAGAGACTCTGAGCTCTAGAAAACAAACAGAGGGTTGCTGAAGGGGAGGTGAGTGGGGGAATGGGGTAACTGGGTTACGGGCATTAAGGAGGGCACTTGATGCAATGAGCACTGCATGTTATAGGCAACCAATGAACCACTAAATTCTACTTCTGAAGCTAATAAAAAAAATAAATTAAAAAATTAATAGTAATAATAATAGAAACAAACTAGGTGTCCATCAAGAAAAGAATGGTCAAATACAAAACAGTATATTCATACAATAAAATGATTATGTCAGTGAAAATAATGAGCTAGGTTTGCATGTATCAATATGTGTGATCTCAAAAATAACGCTGGGCAAAAAAAAAAAATGCCAGCTGCGTACTGATAAATATGGCATTAGAACATTTATGAAATTTAAAATATGCAAAAGAGTACCTGTGTATAAAAAGTATAAAAACATTCATGATAGAGAGGGAAGAACACACAGGTGGATTGAAAGCAAAAATACAAAACAGTATATCTTATTTCTTTTTACAACAAAAATAAGAGATGAAGAAAATACGACAGTGTTACAATTTGACAAATCTGGGTAGTGAGCCTTCCAAGGACATTTTTTATGGTGTTCTGTATACTTGACTGTATAACTGATATATTTTCTAATTGAAACAATAATAATGGTATGTGTAAAGTCCTTTGGCAAATCATCTCAGGCTCAAAAAGCGACTGTTTTCCTTCTCGTCCCATTCTTGACTGGAAGTTGGCATACAAAGTGCCCGGGTATTACCCTCTGATTCTCAGCCGAAGGCAGAACTGGAAGATTTGGACTCTTCCTGAGCCAGAGGCATCCTAGGTGGTCCCCCCACCACGTCTTCCAGCTCAGACGATCTGGGTGGTGAATCCTGAACTACACCCATTCTCAGTGCACAAGTCTAACTGGTGAGGCAGCTTCTAGCTGGTAGAAAAGATGCAACATTACATTTCTCATGAAATTAGAACTATGCACTGCAGAGCTGATCATCTGCCCAGATTTCCATTTCACAGATGAAGAAGTGGATGGTCAGAGAAGAGAAATGGCTTGTGATAGTGGTAGTGGTAAAGGCAATGTTTGTCTTTCTCCTAACGTTTAGAACCTTCCAAGGGGTCTTTGTATGTGGACTCTACTTGGTTCAAAACTAGGTCTTTTTATCTTCTGTTCTGCAGTATTTTCTCGTTCACAACCTCCAGAAAGTGCTGTCTTGCGATGGAGTTAGACGTGGCTCAAGTCTCCGTCCCCAAAAGCAGTGTCACTGTGGGCCGTAGAGTAACCTTCCCATATATGATTTTCTTCATCTGAAAGGAGCGATTATCATAATTATTCAAGGAAATATTGTTTTGGTTAAATGAGATGATTCATAGAAAGTGCCTGGCAATAATATGAAAATGACAACAAATGAAAATGACAATTGCTATTATTGTGGGAGAAGGAGTTTCAAAAAAGCATGACACAGTTAGTTACAGACTGTGGAAGGACAGAGTGTGATCAGTGAATGGTATGATATAGAAACAATAGGGCGTCAGTAAGGGGGAGTCAAGGGGCTTTAGAGAGTGTTTCCTGGAAGCAGCAAAGTGGGATGCTTCCATATTGCAATGAGGCTCTCTGTCCCTCTTTTTGTGCATGGGACAAGAATCATATATCCTACTTAAACGGTAGAAAAACAGACCCAAAGAGGTGAAGTGACTTACCTGTAGATTTCAGATGGGTTTTAATGGACCAATCACAATATGAACTACACACCAACACTTTAAGAAATACGCATTTTCGCCAAAAGCCAGGTCAGATGGTGCTTAGCCTCCTTATGGATATTTGTGTACATAATAATATTTTTAAGATAATGATTTCATAATCTGTAACTAAATTTTACTGAAATGCTGAGCTGCAGGCAGCATTGGCTGGCTCAGTTGGTAGAGCGTGTGACTCTTGATCTTGGGGGTGTAGGTTCGAGCCCCACATTGGATGTAGAGATCACTTAAAATCTTCAAAAAATAAAAAAGACTGGGCTCCAGATCTCGTATACATTACCATCAATGTGACATTTCTGAGGATAAACACTGAAAAATCATAGCAGGTAAAAATGCCACTAGTTTTGTTTATAATTGCCAGAAATGGAAACCCAAGGCTGCTGTATCACTTGAGACATTTGTGAAAGAACAATGCTAACTGTTAACAGTGTTTGTTTGTTTGTTTGTTTGTTTTTTTAAATCATACAAAAGATGCATAAAGTAACTGCTCAAAAGTAGCCAGGCAATCTCATCCCATTTCAGTACTGCAGTTTTAATTTATTAGCTGGACACGTGAAATTAATCTGAGATGCAGTTTGAGGAATTGACCATTAAATTCCAGTGGCGGTTAGCTTTAAAAAAAATAAATGACACTCAGAATTCTATGAAAGAAATCAGAAATGATGCAATTTATCATGTTTCAGATGAAGTGGTAACATTTTAGTTCCCAGCAAAGAGTAAATAGGGAGTTTGGGCTTGGCAGTATGCCCCCCTCACTGCTCTAAAGAAGACTTTGAGCTGGCTTTGGACCTCGGAATATTCTGATGGTATTAGCAAGCCTGGAAAAGGGAAAAGGGAAAAGCTGTTCATATGTCAAGGTTGAGATATTGGCAGCAGCAGGGATGTAGAGGGAATGACGTGGAAGCTTTTGGGGTGCGGGAAAGGTGACGGGGTTTAGGTCTGCATGGAGGTGGGAGATGCAGGGGAGGTAGGAATTCAAGTGACAGCATAAGGCATTCCAGATTTTAGGAGCAGCTAACAGGAACAACTTGACATCAATGTCCCACTTTTAGACTATCCATGAAATAGGTCCTCACCTCCAGCAAAGCCTTCAGAGGCCACTAGCCCGTCCTTCCGAAGGAGTTCTATTCTACCAAGATTCTTTAGAAAGGGGCCCTCATTTGGCATTAATTTGATTTCAACTCGGAGAAAATGTAGTTTTATCACAAGGATTCTTCAGTGGAAAAACAATACTTTTAATAGCAGTGGTACTGTTCTCCCCCCTTCTCTACCATTTTACCAAGGGAGTGACTTGGGCTTCTATTGTCCTATCTGAAAACTTGGGAAACAACCCCCGCTTCAAAGAGCTGCTGTCGGGCTTCCATGAGATAAGGATACATAAGCCATGCACACACAGTTGGAAGAAGGAGGCTTATCAAGGTCTTCCTCCCAATCAGATGTGTTGTGCGTGATGCTAGTGGGTGAGAAGGAGGTGTGGGTGGAAGTTATGGGGAGACAGATTTTGCCCCAGGGTAAGACAAACCTTCTGGGATCCAGAATTTTCAGAAGTTGGAATAGCCACGTGGAGTGAGAGCAAGCTGCAGGCATTGAGGGTCGTGTAGCCAAATGACGTGGTAGAAAAGAGAATTTCCACTAAGCTGTGGTGCACACGATAGCTGGTGGCCCCACTTTCATGGGTTTGCCTAACCAAGGTTACGTGTGGCTGTCGCTCCATCCCTTCTACCAAAGAGAGCATAGCAGAACTCCAGTGAACACGAATATTGACATTTAAGCATTCATGGTAATGGGTTAATATTTATTAACTATCAGAGGCTGGGCACATATGTGCTTTCTATGTGTTCTCACATTCAGTCTGTAGGAAATTGCTGTGAGGTCGGGTTGATGACTAATTTGAAATAGGCTAGAGCAGTGAAACACCTGCCTTTGACTTCTCAGCGTGTTGAAGTGATGAAGCCAGGGTAGAAACACATGTTTGCTTGCCTCTGACTTGTGTTTATGGAGAAGCAGGAGGAGGAAGAGGGGAGGAGGGAGGGCAGTGTAGGGGGAAGGAGGGAAACGTTCACCAATATGAGCAGAGCACCTTAAATATTATCAGCCATAAATCATTTGTGACACACACTACAAATGAAAAACACAATGGAGAGAAGTACTTTGCACACCCTCCTGCGTGCCGCAGAAGTGCTCCATCTGCTTCAGACGGTGGCCATATGCCCCCAGTGGCCTGCGATGTGGCCTGAAGAAAATTTCTTACTTTATTTCATAACACAGCCATATTTGTTTAGTGTAAAACATGCCTCCATATTTTAGAGGAGAACGGACATACCACAGAATGCACGTCTTCTTTATCTCGTGCCTCTGTGTGTAACCCGGGAAATCCACCCTCGCCGCCGCCACAGTATTTCAGTTTTAGAAGCACCACCAGAGAATGTATACGTTTGTTAGTCTAGAGGTGGGTAAAATATCTAATAAACATTTTTAAAAAGAAGAAAGAAAGCCCATGTCTACAAATCAGCATCCCAGAAGTTTCCAAGGCAACAGTTACTCTTACATTCATACGAATAATAGTCCAAGATTTGTATGCGTTTTACCTACCGAACTTTGGTTGACAGAACACTGATGGAATCCCCAGGGACTTCTGGTTTACCCCCCCCCCCATATTGCTTTCTGCTCCAGCACTGCCAAAACAAACTCTCTTTGGGGTAACATCCAGCATTCTCAGGAAGGTTGTATTCCTCACTAGAGTCCTTCAGTGCTCATAAACTCATACTCATCGCTGTGTTGCGAGTCAGGAGACGTTGTCTGCCCATTGCCTCTGCACCTGTTACCTTCTTGGCCTTACCCAGACAGCCGCAGCCCTAACAGCAGCTGAAACAACAGATGGGCAGGGGAACTCGAGGTTTTTTGTCATCATCCTTTTGTTTATGAACCCCCCCCCCAACTCTGGAATCTAATAGGAATTCTCATCATTATCATTTTTGTGGGTTTTTTTTTTCCCATGGTACTTTTTTATTATTAAAAAGTAAATAATTAATGCAGAGGGAGATAAAAAGGGAAATAACATCGCCCTTTGAAAATGGTCAAAGAAGAAATGGGCATTGTGATTTGGTGACGTGGAACTGACACAAATGTGGCTCTGCCTTGGAGGATAATTGGCAGTAGCCAGGTTTGATGGCTGGATGAATTCGAGCAGGGAGCTGAAAGGCGCTGAGGAAGGGGAGGGGGGGATCTGGAGTAAGGTTGAGCGTGAGGAAGTGGGAGCCGACATTGCACTGGGAGGTCTTGAGAGCAGAGGGGAGACGCAGGCTAGGCAAATTGAGAATCTGGCAGTCACCAGTGCCTGCAATTGTAATTTCAGGACAGAATCCCCCCTTGCAAGGGATGAGATTATTAAAACAGGCCTCAACTAGGGATTAGGGGGCTAGAATGCAGGCTGTTACATAGTAGCCTATGATCATAAGCAAGTTGATGAACCTCTCTATGCATCAGATTTATCATCTGTGAAATAAACATGAAAACACTAGTGCCCGTGTAGGGTTGCTTTGATCCTCAAATGAGAAAATACATGCAGTGTGTTTCACCCCAAGCCTGATATTCAGCTATTGGCTGCTGCAGTTGTTACTGTTTTAGTCAAGAGTGAGGGACAGAGAAGAGCACGAGGTGGAGAGGAGGACACTCGCTGGATGTGCGGCATAAGGAAGGGGCTTGCTCATGGGATGGGGTTTCTGTTCAGTGCCTAACATGAGGGGGAAAGATCAGACCAATGCCTAGAGAATCTGGCATGATATTTTCAACTCTGTCTGCTTATCCCATTTCGTTTTCCTGGATGACATTCTCCGAAACACCTTCATTATGAACCACGTACCATCCGGTTCTTATCCACCATGGTTATCATAAAGGTTAAATTAAAGATAAAAGTACCTGGTAATATTCACAGTTGTCTGTCATTTGATGCCAGTCATTATTGCTGTACATTTTGGCGTGGTCCATCCTGCATAGGACAGCTCCTCAACCACAGTAGACAATACAAATTATTGGATAACGTAATGTGCATGCGACTTCAAACGTAAGCAAGGCTGGTAGAACATACTCAAGGGGATCAATTTCGTCTGCCCCCAGCCTTGTGTCTGTGTAGCTGATGGTCTTTGTTAATAGCCTCCTTTGTTTCCCAGGGATCTCAGTCTCGGCAGTCTGTACCAGTACTGGGTCATCAGCATTTCGGGAGGTGAAGAGAGTGAGCCATCGCCTGCTGCCGTATACATCCACGGAAGTGGGTACTGTGGTGATGGCATTATCCAGAAGTAAGTAGATCTAACTAATGAAAGGGGAGGGGGTGATGCTCATGAGGCCTGGTCGGGGTGCTATCCAGAAGAGCTTGTGGGAGACTCTTCAATGTGGGAGCTGTGAGTTCCCAGCAGTCACTAGCAGTCTGTTGATTTGTCTGCAAGTAGTTTGCTGGCCTCAAAGGAAAAGCAGTAATTCTTTTTCAAACATGTATATTTCTCAAGTATGTAATACAATATGTGATTCTGACAGAGCTACCATTGTGCACTTCCTACCGGTAAGCTCTTACTCTTCATCCTTTTATGGCTACTGCAAGGATTCGACTTGTCTTTTCCACTCCAGCCGGCATTCAGTTAACAGGACACAGGGCATTCGGGTCAAAACACTTTTACATTCTTTGCTGGTTAAGCATTTAAATTTGTTAAAACTGCATATTTATTTGTTATTTCTGTTGTATCATCTTGTATGAACAATTTGCAAAATGGGTTAAAGGCTCATAAAAATAACAAAATTTCTAACGCCCTATGATGTCGAAACCATAAATAGTAAACAGTACTCCAGAGTGAATACTGAATGTGACCGTAAATAAGTAGAGGGAGGCAAAGGCACGAGAAAGTGTAAAGACTCCACATGAGCAGCCAAAAAGGAAAAGCATGAGTAGAGAGTACGAAGCCACATGTCTACACTAGTGGATTTTATTGGGTCATCAGTCCATTTAGCACCTTGTCCACAGGGCGAGATATTGCACAACTTTGAAATAGGGGCAAGAAGCCATCAAGACTTTTGCATTGTTTTTAAAAATATATTTTGTTTTGAAGTAAACCTTGAGGGGTGCCTGGGTAGCTCAGTCGGTTAAGCATGTGCCTTCTGCTCAGTTTGTGATCCTGGGGTCCTGGGATTGAGCCCCACATGGGGGTCCTTGCTTGGCAGGGACCCTGCTTCTCCCTCTCCCTCTGCCGCTCCCCCTGCTTGTGCTCTCTCTTTGTCAAATAAGTAAACAAAATCTTAAAAAAATTGGTAAAAGTAAACCTTTGAGTTTTTTTCCCTCCCACACTAGCACAAAAATGTTTTCTGGCTACAAAACAGAATAGTTTTGTCCCGGGAGGTGAAAAAGAGACCAGAAACCGTTCGCAGTTAAGTTGCTTATTGCTGAAATTGTGTTCCTTACTGTTGATGTGGTTGCAAGTTACACTATTGCTAAGAGACTTTTAAAACTATGGGCCGATTTAATGACAAACGTCACACGTAGAGAGGGCAAACCCACTATTGGCGAAATCCCTTCATTAAATGGCGC
Organism: Ursus maritimus; assembly: GCF_017311325.1. Taxonomy (NCBI): domain Eukaryota; kingdom Metazoa; phylum Chordata; class Mammalia; order Carnivora; family Ursidae; genus Ursus; species Ursus maritimus. The sequence continues at coordinate 42,667,820 of NW_024424119.1, forward strand.
TGTTGGGTGTCACATAATATCTGAGCAACGTGGAACTGCCGTGGCTGTTTCTTAGGGGGAGGGGCTCTGTAAAGAGCATTTGTTTTCACAGTTGGATGAAACCGCTGATGTGTAGACCATGAATCATAGGTGTAGCACATATGAAAGAGAAGTGCTAGATGAGTCTTCCTTTCAGTTCATCATCGACTCGAGTGCTAGAGGGGAAAAGTGATTTCATTTGGGACCGTTGATTTTGTGGTATGTGATATAAACTGGAAACGTGCTTCGAGATCAAAGGACCAGCCAGGAGCACAGCAGGGATAACCCAGTTGTGCAAGTAAAGCATTTGCTCATGAATACGCATCCACACAGACGTCAGAAAGCAGTTTGCTTTCTGGTGGTGACTTAGTATGGAAGGAAAGATTGAATGTTGCTGTAGGCTCAGATGACGGCCAGCGTGTTAGTCTTTTCAATTGGCTGTGCAGAAACATAGTATGTACAAGTTTCTGCTACCCCATAGCCTGAAGCATATAAGCTGTTATAAGAAAGGTACTAACTCAAGTTTTGGGGATAAGAAAGGGCTTTTTCTTTTAATGTTAGCACTGGCAAGGCCAGTAATGATTATTTGCACAATTTCAAGAGGCTTGCTCAGGTGACGTATCTCGGGGGTATATATTCATGTCTTCACTGTCCTGCAACTATAATTTGAAAGCTGACTTGTCAAGATTTTAATATTGAGGAGATCACGTAAGGACTTTTAAGTGTGGAGTTATGGTGCAAGCCACCTGATTGCCAAGAATTTGACTTGTCAAGCATGGAAGATAAAGGTCCTCATTTGTCAGAGAATGAAACTCATGATGTGCTGTTGGGTGTGTTTAAAATCCTATCCAAACGCAGCAACCCAACATGAAGTTTCCAGTGCTTAATGTAACACAACTGGGGAAAGGGAAGCCATTCACCATTCTCTCCCACATTAAGACATCAACTTCAGGCTCTTGACACAGCTGTTGTCTGATGGAATACTGAGCAACTGAGCAAGGCAGTCTCCAGGGAGAGTGCCCCATCATTTGTGGGTCCAAGATGGAGCTGCGTATCTAGAAGATCCAGGAAACACTTGCGGTCATTGCTGACAACCCATAATTGTGATTTGGGATTTTCTAATTTAGCACAAAGAATTAAAAAAAAAAAAAAAAACTCGCCAGATGTGGAACCTGACCGACAACTCTGTCCATTTCGGAGCCAGATAGAGCTGCATTGGTAAAACGCTGCGAACAATAGCATTTCTCTTGCTGATCTAAAACTATTATTTTTTATTTTATTATTATTAATATAAGTAGTGTTTTCAGTAATGTTTTTTAGTATTTTTACCTAGGATGGGTATCCTACACAGACATCACTCAAGTTACCAAATAGTTGTTGACATGCTTTGTAGAAAACCAAATGCAGCTTACGGATGGTTCCCTAGGAAAAAACAAACAAAAACTTTGAGGAAAAGGAGGAATGTCATCCTAGCTAATTGGATTTTTCATGGGATGATACGTGCTGATTCGCTATATACATTTAAGGGAATTTACAAAGATATTCAGATAGGCTCAACACTTAATGAGGCCCCAATGGATGAAAGCATATAATGATATTATTCATAAGTATTTATTGAGCTTCCCCTATGCACGAGCATTGGGCTACACCATTATCTCCTTGGGTCCTTCTGACAACCGTATGAAATAGGTTCTTTACAGCAACTTCACAGAAGCAGCAGCTGGTGTACAAAGACGGACGTGACCTTCTCGAGCCTACACACCCAGTAAAGGGCGGAACCAAGATGCGAACCCAGGGCCCGTGTTCTCATTTGGACTCACCGTCGCCTTGCTGTGTCACCACCAGCCCTGCAAGACGAACGAGTGAGGGAGCAGCTACGTGCTCTCTGCTGTATCCCAGGCACTGTGCCAGGCATTGTGGGGTTAGGATGACAAAGACTGTCTTGCCTTCGACATCTGAAAGCCCAGTATAGGGGGCTGTCAGGTAAACGGGCAGAGGTGGTCAGCGTGACAAGTGCTGTGATAGATGCAGCCTGGTGTCTTTGGACACAGAGAAGACGGCCACTCTCTCCAGCTTGGGAGGTCAAAGGAGGTTTCTCGGAAGCTCTCTGTGTAATGACGGATCTGCCATGCCTAGAAGATATTTGTGGTGACATTAATGTTTTGCTTAAACCAGTAGAACGTAGTGTTTGGGTGGTGAGGGAAGGCGGGTTACATGTGTTCTTTGTGGCTTTGGGAAACCAGCCCAGGTTAAAAAAAAAAAAAAAAAAAAAAAAACTCTCCCTAGATAACCCATGAGATAGCTATGAACACAAGGCTATCACCAATTTCCAGCACTCGAGATTCACTGGCAGAGATTGGAAATATGGGCCCAGCTAGGAACGTGGACTTCTCTCCTCCTCAGCTCGTGCATTCGTAGACAGGAGAGAACTTGAGAGGCTCTTCAGAAATCCATGCAGTGGCCCAGCCGTCTCAAGGATGGATTGCAAGGCACCGTCCTGCCACTCTGACACTTCCTAAAAGCAACAGGCATCGCCCAGTGTTAACGGCCCGGGCGAAAGGAAAAGTCTGAGGCCTCTCCCATGCTTTGACAGGTCCCAGCTGGTCTCTGGGGAGGGAGGGACAGCTGCTGCACACTCTGCAGAGACCTCCCAGGACTGGTGGGAACAGGAACCCTGCTCCCCTGAGCATCTACTATCTGTCATGCGCCGTGCCAGCCATGTTAACGTTCCATCCCGTTCTAGCGCCAGCTCTGAGGAGCGGGTATGGTTATCTCCATTTGAACCTGTGGGAACACGGACACTCGGCATCTGGAATCATGTGGTGCAGTGGATTCTTCTGCAGTGATGGAAGGATGTTCTGTGCTGTCCAGTCCACTGGCCACTAGCTACATACCACCTGCAGCTATCGAGGGCTTAACATGTGGCCACTGTGACTAAGGAATAGCATTTTAAATTATTTTTAGTCTTTATTGATTTAAATGGTCCCATCAAGATTAGGAGACTCGTCTGAGATCACACAGCTGGTTTGGAGTAAGAGGCTCTAAACCCAAGTGTTCTGTTTCTCAAAGGATGGGAGTTTTCCAGGTGGTGATAATCCATTCAGTGTTTCAGCTCCTCCTCCTCGTCTCCTCAGTCCAGCATTGCTCAGTTTCTGTCCATCCCAGCTTCTGCAGAACCACCCTGAGGTGATAGAAATAATTCCTAAAAAATAAAACGAAACGAACAAACAAGAGGAGACACTTTTATTTTCTAGCAGCATAGTTCCCATGGGTCTTGGAGTTCCTCACACCGTGAAATGACACGCCGGATGGAGAGAGCAATATTTTCTAGTGAAAGGAAGACCAGACCCAAGCATGTGACTGGGAAAAAAAAAAAAGTCTTTATTTTTAAGTTCACGGTTGGGGGGAGCGTGGGGAACAGGGAGGAGGGTAAGGTAGGGCATAGTGAAGAACAGAATTGATATTTCAGAAGCTCAGAAATTTCCTTCCAATCCACCATTTTAAAATGGTGGCGAGATCTTCCAGACATGGGAGCAAGGTCGGTTCCTTCATCCCTTCATCCATTCCTTTCTCCCATCTGGCTTAAGTGACAAGATCTCGGAGAACAGGTTTGAAGCAGGAACTCTGCTTTGCTGTGGGAAGCACAAAATAAGGCAAAGGTAATAGAGACCCTATTACACACGTGTATCTGTATACATCTCTGAGGAAGAAGAAATGGACACTCAGGGTCAGGGACTAGCCTGAGGCCTCTTGGAAAGTTCACGGCCTGGGGAGGGACTCTCCTGGGGGCGCTGTGGTTCTGAAGGTGCTCTGATAAATCTCTCTTCTGTTTCCGTCTGCAGGAGCCAAGGTGAAGAGTGCGATGACATGAATAAGCTCAGTGGTGACGGCTGCTCCCTCTTCTGCCGACGGGAAGACTCCTTCAATTGCATCGGTAAGTCCGTGTCACTTCTTGGGGCTTAGCTGGAGAAGGGGACTCTGCAGGCCAGTCAGGTCAGTAACACAGTAGTGAGGACTAATGCTGATTTACTCCTTCGTATTACAAACAGTCGCTGATTGCCTCCTGTGGGCCAGACCGTGTTTGAGGCACCGGGGAACACAGCAATGGGAAACACACAAAAACGGCCCAATGCTCCTGCCCGCAAGGAGCTTCTGTTCCCTCCCGTGCGTGACAGCACCGCTGCTGGTGACTCCTTTCCAAGCTAGCTGCTTCCTGCAGTACCTCATTGCTCTTCTTCACGCCACCTCTCCAGAAGGGTGATGAGTATAGACTTTTCAGGCTTGTATTCTCGCTTTAGAGATGAGAAAAATCAAGAGCCAGAGAGATGATGAAAGTGGTGTGGAATCTCATGGGTTAGAAGTGATTGGAGACAGAACCAGGGCTTGAACCTGGTTCTTCAGCACGTGCCGAGCTCCTCGTGCTGCGCAACCTCCAGCCAAGATCTGGGAACCCCGGCAGTCCCCTTTGCACACTCAGAAGCTCGGGCCGTCTCTCTGACGCGAGGGTGGAGGAAGAGCAGACCAGCTTGTGTTTAGAAAGCAAACGTCCTTTCCCACCTTTACCGAGTCCGATGGGAAATTTGTTTTCCTCTGGCTTCTCCAGGAGTCTGGCTGATCTTGTTGTTACAGCCCCACTTGGGAGGCCCTGGCCAGCCCGGGGCTGGTAAACAGACAGGGCTTGGGGGGCAGGGATGGAATTTTGAGCTGGCTCAGATGAGATCATACTTCCTTTAAGATGCAAATCGATACCTGAAGATCAAAGGTCCCCCGGCTAATCCCCTGGGCTGGAGGTGAGAACTAATCACAATTCATTTGCAAGTACAAAGACAGAGGTGCTCTGTCTGGAGAGGGAAGGGGCAGCTTGCTAAGGGGATGAGAACATTGGTGGGAAGATTGCACACTGAAAGGCAATTTTCTAGGAAGACGGAAGGGAAGGAAATGTCATCACATTCTCGCCGTGCATTACAGGGACACATTTATTTTTTTAATGTTTTTTAAATTATATTATGTTAGACACCATACAGTACATCCCTGGTTTCTGATGTAAAGTTCGATGATTCATTAGTCGTGTATAACACCCAGTGCACCATGCAATACGTACAGGGACACATTTAGACCTTCCTTCTCCTGGGAGATTGTGAGCGCTGTGAGCTCTTCACCATGTATCCTTCACCCTTAGTCCATCCTCAGCACGCAGGGATTGAGCACCTACTGTCTCCTTGGCACTAAGTGGGGGCTCAGCAACACAATAAGAGGTGTCCCACAGCTAACCGTGGATGGAAGAAAGGAACACGTGGAGGAAGGAAAGACAGAAGGAGAATTTCCAGGCAGAGTGACAGAAGGGTTTTTAAATGACAGAAGGGTGTTTTCTTTGCTTTGTTGATTTGAGCATGGTCCGTGGTAAAAACTTGATGTTAGCCTAGTGGTGCGGCGGTAGGAGCCCGGGCTGAAAATTAGGAAAACCAGGCTCTAGTCCTCACTGTGCTGAGAACTTGCCGCATAGCACTGGCCAAGTCGCTTCCCTAGTCTGGGCCTCAGTTTACCTAGTGTAAATTTCAAAGGATTAGGTTAGGTGGTCTCTAAAGGCCTTACCTGCACTTGACTTGTGCTATTTCCAAGCTGTGTGACTCTTTCCCATGCCCATGAGCTACTTGCCTTTGTCGTTGTCCTCGTGACACCCAGCATCACTCCCAGATCATGCTGGAGAATATCCACCTGTTTTGCTCCCACTAAGGTGGCGTGTAACTTAAGTGCTTCTGGAAGGAAGGGAGGATGTGGTGGTGAAAGTAGGATATGGGACCCTAAAAGAGGTGCTCGGGTGGCCCTGACGCCCACATTCTGGGGTGCTTTGGCACTATGCAGCAATACACAAAAACGAGGTAGCCTCCTACAGATAGAATCTCATCATCCACGGACGAGATCTGCAAACTACAGGCCACTGGCCAGAACTGGCCTGCTGCCTCTACTGGAACGTAAAGTCCTGCCGGAACATGGCATACTCGTTACTTTACTTATTGTCTACGGCTGCTTTCCTGCTACAAATTACTGAGTGGGTACAGCAGAGACCCTGTGACCCAAAGAGCCTAAACTATTTACTAATCTGGCCTTTGCTGACCCCTGGCCCATGGATTTGAAGTCTTTGATATTCTTGGTTACGGGAGTCTGGTGCAGAGAGGAGGTGACAGCTGTGACATGGTTCGCCATTTCTAAGAAAAAGAACTGAATTTGAAGCACACAGTGGGAGGGCCTGGGAGACTCTTAGAAATAGCCCTGGACAGGGAGTCCAGTCCTGGCGGGCCTTCCCCACCCCCCTTGGGCCTAACTTCCCGCCTCTGCTTTAGCCAGAATGACTGTTTTGGACTAGATCAGTGATTTTCAAACTGTGTTAACTGAGATGCTTAAGGGGAAAGAGGTGAAGACAGGGAGGTGCCGAGAAGGCGAGCTCCGGACCCTCATAGGTCCACTTTATACACTGTTTCTCTACTAGATTCTCAGTATTCTGCTGGTGATGGTAATGTTTATTAAACCTCCATGATGTATCGAGCACATTTATAAACTCTCATTTTCCTAACAATCTTTTACGGTCCTGCTTTTACACAAGAGAAAGCTGAAGCATGAGAGGTGAACCAAGGATATGCAGTTTAAATGGTAAAACCAGGACGCAAACCCAGAGTCTGACTTCAGACGGTGGTCTTGTAGGGCTTTGAGGGTGAGTGAGGACCACACTGCTGTAGACCAGTTCATCTAGTGAATTAATGGGCAGGAATACAACACATCAGTGGTGTGGATGACATCCAGGGACGACTCTGTGTTACCTGGTATGTTGAGTATGGTTTGTGTTAGAGGAACAACCTCAGCTACACCCCCACCCTCAGCAGTTAGCATTCCATGGTAGAGACTCAGTGAGACACAGGACATTCCAAGAATTAAGGAGTCTATCCGGAGATCCCAACTCCCAGGACCTACATTCCAAGGACAAGCTCCATGTCTTTGAATCTAGAAAACCGTCTTTCTTAAGAACAGCTGAAGAACAGAAAGTGAGTCTTTGGCTCTCCCTAGATGCAGGCTCGGTGAGTCAGAGAAATGGCACTGGGCTGTGGGAGGCTTTGCTGAGGTGGACTGGATTCATCATTGTATTTGTCAAGACAGTGGCCAAGAGAACAGGCTTGAGTGAGACTGACCTGGGCTCACACCATGGCTTAGACATGCGACCTTAGCTAAACGTCAGCGTTCTCTTCCAGAAAATGGTGAGAGTCCTGGGACTCAACTGTGGAAGATATTTATCAATAATTTTGGAAACTTATTCTCCAAATCTCCTTCCTAGATTTAGGAAATAACTCTCCTTGAAATAATAATGGTGAGGCAGAGCCCAAGCCCTCTACAGAGGTTGAAAATCCGGGTCTCCTTCCCTGACTCCCCTTGACAGCTTGAGTATGGGCACAAGAGCCACACTTTCACCCAGTCATTTTGATAAGAATGGCTACAATCCCTGTGTTTCCTAAGTACCAGTGACAGCATGTGGAATTGGTGCAAAAGTGACCATGTGCTAATGTCTTCACAAGACCCGTCCTGGGATCTAATCTTGAGCTTAGAGTTGGGCCTCGGAGTGTGCAAGCCTGGCTCTGCAGCCCTCCCAGAAAGTGTTCTATAGTGATCCAGTATTCTCGGAATAGATTTTGTTTGCTTGCTTGTTTTGCTTAAGTTGGCCGAAGTTGGTTTCTGTTGATGGTCACTTAGAATCCTGACTGAAAATTGTTGTCATAAGATACTATGAGGCTTAGCCCCGTTCTTAGTGCGTTGGGTGTGCCTGATGTATATTAACGGATTACTTAGCTCAGTTTGGGGGCGTGGGGGTAGGGGATGAGTATCATCAACAACCACCATTTATGGTCACCCGTTAGGTGGTATGTCTGTGTCATGCCCCTTTCCTTGGTGTGAGCCTATGAGAGGACTCTTCTATCCAGGTGAGGAATCTAAGACCTATTATGATGTCTTAACCTGGCCAAGGTAACACAGCTCGTAGAGGTGTGATCCCATCTCAGACTGAGTAGACACCCCCTGCTTTTTCTACTCTACTACTATTCCCCCCATCTGAATGAATGACTTCTTCCTTCCTTCCTTCCCTCCCTCCCTCCCTCCCTCCCTTCCTTCCTTCCCTCCCTCCCTCCCTCCCTCCCTCCTTCCCTCCTTCCCTCCTTCCCTCCTTCCTTTCCTTTCTTCTTTCCTTCTTCCTTCCTTTCTCTTCTTCTTCATTATTTTTTTGTCACCAACCATTTAGCTGGGCCAGTGTTTTCCCTGGGTTTGGTAACTCCAGTGTGAGGGTGGGTGACAGGTTTATGGTGGCATTCCCATTCACTTTTCAGAAGCCCACACATCCCAAGGTGCCAATGTGTTATTGTGCAACACCCCGGGACTTCCCTTTCCCACTTTCCCACCCCAGCGCCCTCATCCCCCAGCACATAATAAGTTGCTTGTTAAAAGGAACACCACCCACAAGACCTCTTAGGCAATGCAGACTGCATCCCCAGCAATGTGGAAATTATCTTGTCCTTTTTCCCCCTTTAAAAAAAAAAACAAAAAAAAAAACAAAAAACATAACATACACCAGGCCTTCGGTTTCAGTTAAAAAATGCGGTATCAGTAAAATGATAACTCCCCACCGCGCACCCCCACCCCAGCAGACACTGGCTGGAGGCATTGTTCGGCAGCACTGGGAATTCTGTTCCTACAGACTGAGTCATAAACTACAGCCAGGCTGCTGATAAAAGCTGAAGGAGGGAAGGTAATGCTCAAATTAGACAAAATGTGAAGCATCCCCGAGAGGGGCTCTAGCTAGTGACACGTCGCAAGCCAGTGCTGGAAATGAGCTACCTTCTGAGATGACACACTGTCCCCTACAGGAGATGCAATTGTGGAGGAGTCCTCCTGCTCCGTGTGGACTAACCACCCTGTGTCCTTCAGGATGGCTGGTCCCAGGGAGGGGTTTAGGTATGGGGGCCTGGGCTGCAGCTCAGCATCCAGGAGCCTCAGTTTCCCCCTCTGTGACATAGGAGTGATTGGACTGAAGACTGTAAGGCTTCTTTCCCTGTCTGACACTGGGGCAGCCTCCCTGTGTCATTTACTTAAAGGTTTTGAGGTTTCAAATCCTATTCGATGCTGATACACAGTTAGGAAAAAAGGAAATGGACCCCCACGTTGTCATTCCTGTGTGTCTCTTTTTCTCGCTCCTTCCTGACTCCTCTCCTTCCCACCATTCCGGGACTGCCGTGAGCATGACGCTGTCTCTGGTCCCTGACATAGCATCTCCAGCCCTGTCCCAGAGCCAGGGCCAGTAACTCAATTATCCGGGAGGCAGCTGAGGGGAAGGAGGGGAGATCAATCCTCCTCCCCCGCTCCAAGTCCCTGGGAGGGGTGGGGGTCACAGAGCCTTGTGGCCCCTGTGTCAGGTTGCCCTGGCCTGCTCTGAGCCAAGGCGAAAAAGGAAAACAAGAAGATGAATCGCCACGTCTTCTTGGTGGATGTTCTAATGATACTTAAGAACAACAGTGACTGAAAAGAAAAACAGCATCTGGTTGGGGGGAGGGGAAGGGGAAGGGGGAGTCAGAATGGGCTCTGCTGGGAGTTGCATTTGTTATTATTTTTCTTTCTAACAAAGTGAAATCATAATCAGACAATCCACCTCTCCCCTTACGAAAAAAAATTAAAATTAAAAAAACAAAACCTTCTCCTGGATGTGGGCATTCCTTCAGACGTCCCTCTGTGGGAAGCATAACTTTCACCAAATGACCTTCCTGAAATAAAGCTTCTTTTGACTTGAAGACTTGCCTTGAAAAGAAGAGAAATATTAGCAGTGGTCGCGGTGGCGGTGGTGATCAAGGCGTGAAGGCGGTCACCTGTCAGCTAGGCTGGGTGGCGTGACGACGTGTGGCACCGTGATTAAGAACGTGGATTCTGGGGGTGCCTGGGTGGTACAGTCGGTTAAACCTCCGACTCTTGGTTTCAGCCCAGGTCGTGGTTTCGGGGTCGTGGGATGGAGCCCCATGTCGGGCTCTGCGTTCAGTACGGAGTCTGCTTGAGATTTTTCTCTCCCTCTCCCTCTGCCACTTGTGCACTCTCTCTCTCTCTCTCAAATAAATACATAAATCTTAAGAACATGATGATTCTGGATGGCAAGCCTGGCTCAGCCACTTTGTAGTCTGAACTTCAGTTTTCTCATCAGTAAAATGGGTTAGTAATAGATCCTACCTCTTAGGGTTGTTGTGAGGGTGATATGCGGGTATATATGTAAAACATTTTGACACAGTGGCACCTGGGAAGTGTTGCATGTGTGTTTGCTATTACTGTATTCTTATCATTGTTATTAATGTCACTGATTCAAAAGTTGTATCCATCCATCCAGGAATCCTATGGGATGAATGATGTTACTATCCCAGTTGCCTACCAGAGGTCATCGGAGGTTCAGAGAGGTTAAGTAACTTGCCCAAAGTCCCACAGTCAGAAATAGCAGAGGAGGGGTTCACAGTCCCCCGGGCAGGGTCTGCACACTGAACCATGAAGTCCTGTCATTTTGTAGGTACCCAACTGTACCGGCTTCTGTGCTGAGAACCCTCTTCTCAAATGATTTCGTTCATTTTCCCATCAACTCTGCATATTCACACTCATAATGCCCATTTTGCCGGTGAGGAAACAGAGGTGCCGAGAGAATTTCAGTGGCTTGACCTAAGTACCCCAGTCAGGTGGACCGGAAAAGGAGACTTCAGACCCCTTCTGCCTGCCTCTAAAGACCATGTCCAGTATCCGGACGAGCTCCCAAGAAACAGTAGACAGCTTTCTCTTTCTCACTTTTTCTGCTTTGGTGCCATTGGCGCACAGCAGGAAGTGAAAGTGAATGCGTAGGTCCTTCTGTGCCTTTTTCATGAGTCATGAAAACTACAACTTTCAGTTATTATCACCCTATAAACATTCCACTGCATAAACCCCCTGCCCCCGACAAAGGGCCCTCCTGTGTTTCAGGCTATATTTTCATTTTTAAGAGCTCACCCTCCATGGGACAGTAGCCACATTGTTTTTTAGCTTCGGAGGACTTTGACATTTAATCCTGTTGTCATGGCAATGTGGTAGCAGCAGAGGGGCCCGAGTTCAAATGTCTAGTGGTTGTAATGACTCCCTGGGTCATCCTGGGCATCTCCCATCCTCTGTCTGGGTCTCAGTGTCCTCTCTGGAAAATGGGCATGATTGCAACCCCCCAGTTGTGTTTAGAGGAAGACGGGACATCACCATATGGTATGTAGCATGATGCCTGGCCATTAGCGGACACTTCACAATGTCAGTTCCTGCCACGTTGCCTTCCCCTTCCTTACTCCCATGTCAGTAGTGACTGATACAAAGGCCTCCAGTCCATCCCCGGGGCGGGGTGGGGGGGGGTGGTCCTGAGCCTGAGCCTGCGGTAAAAATGCGGTGGTCCCTGGTGCAAAGTGACTGCCCCCTTGATCTCAGCTTCCCCAGCTATCAGGTGATGGGGTGGGCCAGATGAGCTCCCAGGGCCCTTTCAACTCTGACTTCCAGAATTTAAATCCCAGATCATTATTGTTTTTAAACTGTGCATTTTAAAAGAAATGAGGGCTTGGGGAGGAGAAAGGAATTCCTTTAACCCACAGGGTCAAAGGGGGTCACTGAGGGGACAAAGGAGCAGGAAAGGGAGGCGATGGGGCGGAAGGCTGCCGCGAGGGGCAGGACCGAAGATCTGAAGTCCTCAACCGGGAGGTCTGATGGATGCATTCAAACACCCCAAGTCGAGTCAGCACCGGTTAGGATCAAGCTGGCCGGCCAGCCTCAGACCTCAGCTCACCACCTCCTTCAGAAACCCGGGAGGCCTACCCCACAGAGAGGCCAGGCTGGAATGAAAAGAAACAGGAGGGCTCTGACGCCAGAAGGGAGGAATTCAAGCCCTCAGCCCAGGTCGGCTTCCTGACTCGCAGGGAGGGGTCAGGCTCAGAAGGGCTTGGAGCTTGCCTGAATTTGAGGAATCAACACCACACTTTGATGTGTGCCTTTGAAAGGCAGCCTGACTCCAAGGCAGGTGAATCTGGGCAGCCAAGAACAAGGGCTTCTTTATGGCCTTTCAAGTGACCAGAGACCTGCCTCACCTCCATGTGCCTCACTGTGCGTCTGTGCCGCCATCGTGGCCGAGGTAGCCGGAGAGAGAGAGGCCTGGGGGGCTGGGTGTCGGGGCATTTTCCTAGCTGCTGGCTCTCTGCTCTTTCTTGGGGACCATGTTGTGTTGGAAGAGACACTTAATATTCATGAGCTGTGATCTCCACTTGAAGGGAGTGCCCTGGGGGAAATTGAAATATTAAGCAAGTGAGGGATATAGACCTAATTGTATCCTCCTTTTCTTTTTGGACAGAGAAGTAATGTGCTTAAAATAAAATGATGGATGGGCAGTCAGGATTGTGTGAAAACCCCAGCGCTGTAGCCTGCAGAATAAATCAGCTCTAACATATGCAGTCAGAACCAGGCAGAAGACGGAGCAAACTGGCAGCCGGGTCCCGTCGTGTCATTCATTCACACATTTCTTGACGCCTGCTGTGTGCCTAGCCCAGTGTTAGTTGCAAGGGGACAAGGAAGCAGTGAGCAAGGAAGGCCAGGGAAATGACACTAATAATTATTTGAATGTAACTGTTGAAAGTGCCAGTAAGTGGACATGCTTGAAAGTATGTAAGTGAAGGGTCTCCTTTACACCTGATGGGAGTCGGGAAGGGCCTCCTTGAGAACGCCTACCTTTAAGCTCAGACTTGAAGGTCGAATGGGAAGTAGACCAATTAGGGAGATAAGGAGCAGGGTAATGGAGTAAGGATTTGCAAGAAGTTCAGACTATTAAATCCTCAAGGCAGGCCAGGGCTTGGGGGGGTGGGGGGTCAGAGAAAGGCAGCATGGCCAGACTGGAGTGAAGGAGGGAGGTGAGGCTGGAGCCTTGCAGGTTGGCCTCCTTTAGGCCCCTGAAGACCTCGGGGAGGCTGTTGTTCCTGGTATGACATCCCGTGCCAAGCCCTGCACCAGGCACAATAGGCAAGTGCATGCTTGCTTAGATCAGGGGTCAGCGAGCTGCTGCCCTTGGCCCAACCCAGCCCGCTGCCCATCTGGGTACACATCGTTTCATTGAAACCCACATGTGCTCCTTGGTTTTGATATTTGCCAATACAAAGACAGAGTTGAGTAGTTCCAGCGGAGACCTTGGAGGGCCCACGAGGCCAAAATATTTACTGTCTGGCCCTGTCCAGAAAAAGTTACAACTTAGCACTGGCATAGAGGAATGAGTATATAGGCGGGTAAAAGAATAGCCAGTTAGGGAAATCAAGGCACAGGAGAGATGAAGAGGTGAAGGTATTACCTTATGCATCTTGCTCCTGGGCCTGTAGAAGCTTAGCTGTAACTGTATTGATCCCCCACATTTTCCCATTACACACTGGTTTCCCTTACCCTTCATGGGGGAAGTTGGCGTGTCCATGCCTATGTGCCCAGCTTTCACTCTGTGGCAGAAAAGAGGCCCCAGAGGAGCCCAAACTGCTCACCACCTAAAGGCAGTCCTGGACCCCCCCCCCGCCCCCGCCCCGGGGCTGCAGAATGGAGCGTGTGGATATTTACAGAGAACCTACTACGTGGTCTCATTTCAAAGCCACAGCACCCCCGGCAACCAGGCATTATTATCACCACTTTCCAAATGACACAACAGAGCCCCCAAATGTTTAAGTGACTTTTGAGAAAGTGGCCTTCATTCAGTAAATATTTATTGAGCTGGAAAACCACCACGCGGGGAAACAAACCTTCCGGAGCGCTGCGTCCCATGGCTGCTGGTGGCCTCACAGCGTACTTAACCTCCTCTTTGGATCTCCAGGAGGCTGGGGGGGGCGGGGGTTGGCGGCGGGAATTGTCCCCATTCTACACAAGGAGAAACTGAAGCTCGGGGACATGAAGTGACTTATCCGAAGCTGGTGATTTAAAGAGCAGAGCTGTGATTCGAGCCAAGATCTGACCAGCTCTACACGTAGAGGGGCTGGGGCTCTCCTCCAAAACACCAGACTTGCCGAACAAGCAGGAGTGATGAGATATAAATGTATATTTCTGCTCTTTTTCCATCTCACCGTCCCCGACAGTAGAGATTGTAGTAGAAATAGCTCATGATTAATTTTATTCGTTTCATTAATTTAATGCTTTTTCTCTATTAACTCCTTTGATTAATTGCATTGACCCTCTGTGGTGGTTTTAATATTATGCCAGCGAAAGATGGCTGGATAAGAAAAAGGCACAGAGATGTTAAGTAATTTACTCGAGGCTTCCAGGAAGGGGAAGTCGGGCTCTTAAGCCCTCGGGCTGAACTATTAATTTACGCTACCATTTGATCATTAAGGTTATCTAATAAAATGTGTCCTCTCAAGAGCTGAACAGCCTGCCCGCAAACAGATAATGAGGAGAAACAATGCGCGGTGCAAAGGAATCTTCACATAACAAAAGGATCCCAGGGTCTCTTCAAGAAATACTGTCTGAAGTGTTTGTTTACAGATCATTAAATACTTAGCAGAGGGAGAAACTGAAGGCGACTTTCTTTTGGCTGCTACTGATTCAGTACCGAGAAGAAATTAAGATAAAGCAAACCTGAAATTATCATAATTTTTAAGGGATTGGGTTTTCAATTTTCATTTGCCAGACAGAAGGATAAAACACTCCATACACGGGGTCTGCAGCCCTGCTCACCAGGGCTAACCTTACCTACTACCCCCAACCAGGCAGCAGCCATGGGGGTCCTGCAAAGACAGCTGGAAGCCAGTGGGATCAATCTCACATTCGCAGTGTTTTTGTTTTTGGTTTTTTGGGTTTTTTTGGTCTATATTAAGCGCCCGCTGCATGCAAAGCTTTGTGCTAGGAAGGACGCAGATGGGAATGACTTCAGAAGACAGTGTCCCTAAGGACGTGCAGGGACTGGTGGGAGGGGACCGCAGGAGGAATTTGAAAGCCCCCTGGTGTGGGGGGGTGAGTCTGTGAAGGCTTCCTGAACACCTGGGCTCAGTAAGACCAGGTGCAGAGCTCTGCCGCTATAAAGGTCCAGAATGAGGGTTCTTTTGCGGGGTGCAGTGAGTACAGCGGTTCCAAAAGCTACTGGGGGAAGTCACAAGATAGGTGGGTGTCTGGGTGATTGTGCAGCAAGGCGTGGTTTCTGGGCAGAAGCCTGACGTGCCGGGAGCTGGGTTGTTAAGATCAACCCCCCTCAGTGGGATGTGCTTCAAGGGCCCACGAAGTACTCTTGGCTAACTGATCTGGAGAGAAATCAGAGTGAGTTTGGCTTTCAACATGGCAGAAACCCAGCCCAAATTATCCGTGAGATTGAACTACACTTTCAACCACCCGTTGGCAGGGCTGTGAAAGGTCGGGCTGGGGCTGGTTCCTCAGCTCAGGAGTCCAAAACCACGCATATAACTCGAGTTCTGCCTCATCACCAATGAGAGGGCTGCAGAAGCATCTTAACCCCCTCTACTTTCCCATTTGTCTGTGTGCCTTTGGCCAAGAGAACTCCTAAATGGTGAGACTGAGAGAGAGAGAGAGAGAGAGAGAGAGAGAGAGAGAAAGCCGATTGACCTGACCCAAGAGCGCAGGGGACCACTTCTCTGCTCCAGGCTCCGTCCACCAAGCATCTTTTTCCATCTGTGAGATGGGAGTGGTTTTTCATTTCATCGGGAAGCTAGGATATATATCCTTTCCTTCCTTTATGAATTTATTCATCCCAGATTTGTTGAGCGCCTTTTACGGGTCAGGTCTGTGCTAGGCACTGAGGACACCTGATCTGCTGCTGTGCTTGGGATGGTTGGTTCCTGTCCTTCAGAAAGTGTTCAATAAATATCAATTATGATGACTATGAATAATCGGGTTCTTACAGGTAGTGAACACCCTGTCCCTGGAGGAATCAAGCAGAAAGTTAAGAATCGTTACTCAGGGAAGGCAACGAGGGGGATTCTATTAAATAGCATGATTAAACAGACCTATTTCAGGGTGTTTCTCCCCTAACTTATCTGACTCTTTCTTGAAATTTTGAAACTTCCCCTGAAGTGTACCCCTTTCCAGTTTTCTTTAACTCTTCTGGCCATGCCTACACAGACCTTTTGCCCACCCTTTAAAATATTAGAGCTCTCCAAAGTCCCAAAAGGAGTTCCTTCTCATGCTGCATTCTCTCCCTAAGCTCGTCATTCAAAAGCAAAAACCCCAGAATCTCGGTCTTCAGTCTGGGCTTTTCTCTGGATCTCTGTATGGACTTGCATACCTAGTTGCTCTAACTGGATGCCCCACAGGTGCTCAAACTCAACACATCTGATAGCAAGCATACTGATTTTCTCCCCAGACCTGCTGCAACTCCTGTTTCTCTCAGTCTCAACTGGTGGCGCCACTGGCCAACCAAGACATTTCCCCTAGAAGCTTGGGAAACATCCTTAACTCTTCCTCTCTGTTATTCCCCACCTGCAGACAATCACCATGATGCTCATTTTACTTTGAAAACTCACCCCCTCCCCAGATCAGTCCCTCCTCCCTCTCCCTGCCTTCCCTGCTCTACCTGAGGCTCTCCAGCTCCTGCCTGGATTTTTGCAAGAGAAAAAGGTTCCAGGTTCCCCATCTCTGCTTTCCCTCACCTGTACTCCCCTGTAGTGAGAGCACAGCTTCCTAAAATGCAAACATCATTTTGTCGCTCTCCCTTTGGAGAGTCAGGGGTCCTTGAGATAAATCTAAGTCCCTCCCTACGGTGTTCAAGGTCTGAACCCGGGCATCTGCCCTTCATGCCTTCCGCATCTTTTGTGCTTTATCTTCTAGGCTGTCTCCAGCTTCTGTCCATTGGCTCACAGAGACTGGCATGTATCCCCACTCCCCGTTCTAGGACCTCTCCAAGATTCAGCCCCAGAGTTACCTCCTGAGGGAAGCCTTCTGGAATCTGGGTAGCACTCTGGGCTCTGTGTGTGGTGGTGGTGGGAGGCCCTCCTCTGTGCTCCCGCAGCATCCCATACCGCAGGACAAAATATCGTGCACTCAGTCGTTGACTTACTGGCTCCCGTCAGCAGACTCTGGGCTCCGGGAGTGTTGAGATCCAGTGTAATTCATCCGACTCCCCAGAATTCAGTCCCAGACCTGGCAAATAATTTGCGGCTCAGTAAATATAGAGTAAATGAGTGAAGGAAGGGCTTGTTTCTTAGCAGACAGTTTTACTGTTCAGGCAGCAAAGTGGAGCAGAGTTTGATGGTCTTTAGAGGCAGACAAACCCCCGTTTAAATCACAGCCTCTTCTGCCTTCTTTCACGGGGTCCTCTCTGGCAGGATGTCTCACTTTCGGCGATGGTTTTGCGCCCAGGCTCCAGAGCTGAGTTGCTAAGTGTTCCAATCCCATTTCTGCCTCAAAAGTGGGGTGGGGGCTATTTTAGTTTCTTCACTTACAACGGGACTACATCACGGAATTGACACGCCACAGAGGTGCAAAGCACTATACAAGTGTTAGCCAGTAATGTTCTTTTGAGCCTCTTTTCCCCTTGGTATAAAGGAGACAGGGGCTCTGCGGCAGCCCTCTTTCCCCATCTCAGTGCGGACCATGGCCCTCACTCTTTGACAAGGTCCACACGTTTTAGAACCTTAGAAGGGATGTGCAGATCTGGGGGCTTCGGGGGTTCCTGATCCCCCCCCCCCAGAACAGGACTGTCTGATAACCCCAAACTGAGCTGCTTTTCAAAACCCAGGCCCAGTGCCTGCTAGCTTCCTTTTCGGGAGAGAACCTAATTCCCTAGTAGCTGGAAAGGACTGCAGGTAGGCCACCCCCCAGGCAGAGAATTCAAAGGGAAGTGGATAGCTGTGTAAATAGCACTGCTTTACGGGGGCATTTAAGCCGGTGCTCTTTGTTAAGGAAATTGATGGCTTTGTAAGCACTGCCTCTGAAGGGAGTACTTGAGTTGAAGGCTCCCCATCTGTCCTCGTAAATTCCCTAATGGACTGTGGGCCCGGAGGCTGGGCCCCGATGTGTTCAATCACCTACCTGCCAACAAAAACTCGGATTCCACTTTAAAAAAAATTAAAAAGGTTTAACCAAAACATAAGTGATTGAGCCCGTGCAGTTTAACTGGCACGGAGTAGCAGAGACAGATTGCTTCCTTTAGGGAAAGGGAAACTCCTGATCCTTCACGGAATCTGTTTTCCTGCTGGACTCCACGCCAGGTGTTTTTTATACAGCCTCTCATTTCATCCCCCGAATGAAAGACAGTTGTTATCTCACCGGTTTGCCAAGGAGGAAACCAGAGCTGGGACGTGAAGTGTGCTGTGTGCTGCTTAGGAACACCCAGCTCCTTAGTGCAGGGCAGGGATGTGACCTCAGCTCCAGCAGCACACATCCCCCCGCCCAAACCCAGCACGAACCACAGCATCGCAGCGTCTGGGACAGACTCAGCTGAGCTTGTCTCTTTAGATCCCCTTCAGTGTCCACAGCCGCACAAAAGACATAAATTGGGCAGCATGGGTGGATGCATGGGCACGGATTATGGAATCCAACGAGTCAGGATTGGATTCTTCAACTTGCGAAACCTTATGTGAGTGTAATGACTTAACCTCTTTATACACCAATTTCCTTATCTGTTAAGTGGGGATAGTCACAGCGCCAAACACATAAGGCTCTTCTTGGATTAAATGACCTCGTATATTGAAAAACATTTAACATTTGACAACGTGCCCAGCACGTACCAAGTCATCGATTATTCTTTTAGCCAATACACTTATTACCCGGTAGCTAATACTGTTACTGGAGAAGTAGAGGATGCCATGGGAAGACGTAAGAGAGGTGTAAGCAGGCCCCCCGGGGGAGTGGATTACCAGAGACATTTGGCAGAGGAGTGGTTGGTTAAACTATGGATAAGGATGAGTGGAGACTAGTTAGAGAAAAAGCAGTGCTGGGAATTTGGGGGGAATATGGTCCCTTTGGGAAGCAGCCACACGTTGAGGCTGTCAGCTGAGACTGGAGGACACTAGAGAAGAAAAGAGAAGGTTACAGAAGGAGGCAGGGACCAGATTATGCCTTGTCCATTGTCATCAAGCCTCTGCTGGCAAATGTTGAATGAATACCAGTATCTTCTGAGGCGGCCAGTTTCCCTTTCAGCCCGGATGCAATTAGTGAGAGGGGTTTTCTGCTGTGCCCCCTCTGAGCCTTCTCTTCTTTAGCCTCCATACATAGGAGGATTGCTCAGTGATCCTGCCTACCCTTGCTGCCATTCTCTGACCATATCCTGTCCTCAGGGACCCCAAACTGGTCTGCCCAGCCCTCTGAGAACCACAGGGGGCTTCTCTGATCTCCGTTCTGAAATCTAGAGCCAGTTACACAGTCTGCAATCCCATGTCTTGTTTGGGCAATCACCTTCTCCAGTCAGTAGAAACTGATCTCAAATTGACTACTACTCCTGGGAACTTTTTCTATACATGAATAGTAATGCTGACCCTTAGCATCTCTGGTACAAAAAACAAAATAAAACAGAAACAGGGTTTGATTCATATTTTTTTAATGTTCCAGGTTAACTCTTAAGACTTAGGACCAATTTTCCCCTCCTTCCCCTCCCTCCTCTCCCTCCCTCCCTTCCTTCCCTCCATCCCCTCTTCCTTCCTTCCTTCTTCTCTTCCTTCTGTCCTTCCCTTCCTCCCCTGTTTTTTTTCCTTATTGGGAGAAGAGATAGACACACAGACATATACACATTTCTGTAAGAATAAAATGCGGTTCAGCAATACAAATCAAAGAGCATATATTCAAATTAACATAAAATCCTCGTCCAAGGGCCCAAGAGGAGCCCACCTATCAAGTAAGGTAGAGAAAACTTACCCAGGTACAGCTCAGCCCGTTGACTTGGCTTCTGCCCGTTGACTTGGCTTCTGCCCGTGAGCGCAGTGTGGCGTAGCTCGCCAGCTTGGAGATGGAGGACACTGTGGCTGGAATGCCTCATCTTTCTGAACTTATCGGAACCATATGGCAGGAGGATGGTCTTCGAAGCGGGCCAAGCCAATCAGGGCTCGGGTGGGAGGGATCCATTTTGACACTCTAGTCTCTTGCATGGGAACCCCACCAAGAACCAAGCATACTGCGGTCACCTTAGTCACGACCAGCGGTGCCAGACTGGGGTGACTGGCTTGGTTTTCATGTGGTGCCCTGATTCATCCTCAGCTCCTTGGCTCCTGTTACTTACATAGCATCCGCTTGCCCAGAAGTCTCTCTTCTCTGGAAACTTGAGGACACCCTCACGGATCGCTAGGTGGCTAGTTTTACTGCATTGAAGAACAGACATGCGTATGTGCCCAAACAAAGGCCCCCTGGGTTTTCCTTATAGTTACATATACACGTTTCTCACAGACCGATTTCTGTTTGAAATTGCATAGCCCCGATATTTCTATAATGAGCCTTAATGAGCCAACGCAAACCCTTGGCCTGTCGCAATGAACTGTACAGCTTTCTGTGAGTTACTTAACCTTTCTGAATCTCAGTTCCCCCATCTGCAAAAGGAAACACACACACTAGATACTTTCTAGAGATCCTTGCAGGGCTAAGCCTTCATTGTTCATTCATTCAGCACTGTGTACTGACTGTCCTTGGGGTCCTGGAGTTGGAAGGGCAGGAGTGGGGAAAACAGCCTATGTTTCTGCTCTCAAGGAGCTGCCATTCTGTGTTAGAGAGAATGCAGGAGTCAAGTACACCGGTGAAGAAGCAATGCAATGCTCTGCAGACAGTGACATCAGTGAGTGGGAGAGTCCGCAGAGACGGGAGTGGAGGCAGCGCGGTTGGAAGAGGTCTCCCTGAGCACCTGATGTGAGGCTAAGGCTAAGACAGTGAGCTGAGCAAACCCTGTGATGGTTCGGGAGAGGAGTTCTAGATCCCATCTGCAATGAGGCAACGTGCAAACAATAACATGTCTGAGTATTTGCTGTAATATTTTATCTGATCATTGCAGCCACTTTCTAAAATGGGGGGAAAAGCAGGTTTGTCATTTCGCTTTGGAAGACACAAAGAACGAGACCCAGAATGACGATGTGTGTTACCCGGTGTTGGAGAATTGAGCTTGACATTTTGATTTCCTGCCCTTCATTCCACCTGCTGTTCGCTCGAGTTCTCTCCTGTGTTTCTCAGTACAGGTTCAACTGCACCCTTCTCAGTTTTCATTTTGCTAATGTTTCCCCATCTTCAGGTTACAAACCTGGTTTAATGATTAAGGGGGGATTAAGAACCAAATACCCTGTAGAATGACTCCGTTGAAGGGGATCGTGGAGCTACTTGATGGAACTCTTTCTGGAGAAGGGAGATCTGAGCTCAGAGAGGGGAATAAGAGAGCATCTCTTCTCGACTCCCCTTCTCTTGACCAAGGTGCTGATTTTGAGAAAGGGTCCCATACTCTTCCCTTTCTTTCCTTTTTTACCTACTTATTTGCTTATTTATATTTGGTGTGGGGCGACGAGATCACATGACAACCGCTGACACCCGATTTGCACTTGTCTACCTTCATCACCCTTTTAGGCCACGTTTGTACATTCTCTGCCTATGAATGTTTCGGGTTGCTTTTCTCCACTTATTATTAGCTTATATTATCCAAGACGAATCTCATTTTGTTATTTCCTGCTCATACTTTTAAAGGCCTTCGTGTGCTAGGTATCACTCTCCCTCCTGTCTGTGCTTAGAATGCCCGCCTGTTTCGTGGCCACTACATAATTCATTGTGGGACTCAATTTTACCTCCTCTCCCATATCATGAGATAGCGCTGGAACCCAAAAGAGACCCAGCTGAAAATCATTCAGGGCTTTGAGCATTCTGCTCTGTTGAATGCCTTGTCCCTTATTAGGATCACTATCTTTGCTTATCATCTTTTCAGGCCATTCAAATAACTATACTAAATTCAAGGTGATGCAAATGTATCTTCAAGTTCCAATTCATAAGACATCAAATCTCTTTATTAAATTTCAGTCCGGTATGCACCACCTTTTCTATCCAGATGTTCCATTGCTTTGCAAATTCAGTTAAGAAAGAAAATAAAACAATATTTAGGACAGATGGTGAGGCATGATGTCTCATGGGGGAAAATATTATGGGTTGGTTTAGATAGAATCGATTTCTCCCTCTAATGTGTGCTTGGATTTATAATAGGATCTCATTCTAATTAATATTTTCATAAAAATCTTTCTATCGTACAATGTGCTGAAACAGATTCAAGTCAGGTTTGTGGTCTCTTCAGTACAACCAATAACAGACATTCTGAAACTCCAAAAGAACTTTGTTAATTCATCATTTACTAAGGACCTGCTATGAGAATGGCTTTGTCCCAAGAATCAGAGATGTGAATAGAAGCAACACTGGAGACAGCCCAGAAATGTCTCCTAATCCAAGAGCTGTGCGTAGTCACTCATTCATTCATTCTCAGATGTCAGTTACATCATACGGTGAAATGGTTTTGTTGATCCAGAAGAAAGGCGTGCACTTGGAAATGGGCTTCCGTGAAACCTGTGTCACATGGGGCAGGGTGTGTGTGTGGGGGGGGGGAGAAACAGTAATAAATAAGACTTATTTTTAGATAGTGAATAATGGTGTGGAGGAAATAAAACAAGATGGCATGTATGCTCTCATGGGGATGGAGGAATTGGATAGAGCTTACTGTAAGGAGACAAGGTTGTTATTTGAGGAGGTAGTATTTTATGATGGAAAGGAAGAGGTTGTGAGAAAAGCCAGAGAAAAAGTATTCCAGGTAAAGTGAAGAGCAAGTTCAAGTTTCTTGAACCATCACAAATTTGGCTCATTTAAGAAATAGATGTGTATTGAATAGGGGATGAATGGATGGATGGATGGATGGATGGATGGATGGATGATAGTGAGGGGGGTTGTAGTAGGAGACGGTCAGCTAAGGTGAGGACTTGTTGGCCGAGATAGAGACTGCATCTCACCTCACGTGTTTCAGGAAACCATCGAGGAGCTTTAGGTAGGAGAATGGCCTGCAAGTTTATGTTTTTAAAAGAGCACTCTAGCTGTGCTCTGGAGGAGGTGGGATTAGGAAACAGACCAAAGAAGCAAAAAGACTAATTCGATGAGCATTGGAGAAGTCACAGTGACCTGGATTCGGGTGGCAGCTATGGAACAGACGTGGATGTTTTTTTGGAATATCCTGAGGTGAAAGTGTGTACAGGATGTGTTCATGGGCTTTATGTGGGGTTGGAGGGTGGGCTGAAAAAATGGGAGAGATGACTCAGACGATTTTGGTTTGGCCATTGTTGGGCAATGTTCTCATTTACTAAGAAGGGCAAGAAAGGAATGTGGGGAGAAGCCATTACTTCTGCTTTAGACATGATGATTTCGTGATGCTTTTAAATAGATATTTAAGTAGAGATGTCACTGTAGGCAGTTAAGACTCAGAAAAGAGGTCATTCTAAAGAAATGATTGAGCCATTGGCACATAGATATTTGGACATTTTTATTATAAATGAGGACTGAATGACAGAATGTAGATAGATAGGAAAGGGTACCCAAGGCCTGGCCCTGAAGCCTGGCAGCATTTAGCAGAGATCTAGGGAAGCAGAAAGCAGCAAATACGTCTATGTGGGATAAGCTGAGAGCCAGAAAGAAATGGGATGCATGTGCCATGGAATCCATGAGAGAATGCTTCAGGAAGAAAGGGGAAGCCTACGTCTTTATATGCTCCAAGGCAGTCTAGCAAGACGAGGATTTTGATGTTACGGTTTTAGCCACCTTGAAGTCAATGGTGATCTTGACAAGATCGATTTTGGTGGGGTAGCAAGTATAGAAGTTAGATTGGAGAGAACTGAAGAGTCAATTGTAGGTGAGAAGATGGGTAGTGTAAGTAAAGATAACTCTCAATGAACTCCATGAATCATGGAAAGAGAAGTGCGAAGTAGGAAACCTAGTGGTAAGGAGATGTGGAACGAATGGTGGTTATTATTATTATTACTTTTTTTATTTCTTCAGTTATCATTTTTGTATGGGCCATATCCTGTTTCGCTGGTTTGGGAGGAGAGAATAGTGATGTAGGAAGGAAAGGGGGTCAGTTCGTGCTGAAAAAGTAGCAATACGAAAGAGTGACAGGTGAGGCTTCATGGAGCTGAAGAATCTTCATGGGAGACTCCGGCAGAGACGAGCCTTTCAGGCTAAAGAAATAAGGACAGAAGCTCTGAGCTGTGAATTCTGGGAAGAAACTGCATTTGAGGGTGGAGGTGTGGTTGGGAATGAGAATAGACAAGACAGCCGGAGCAAGCCTATGGAAGGATTCGCGTGCTAGGTGGGGACGTTCACATTTTGCATAAGGCAACTAAGTATTTCAAGCACCAGCATAGATAAATCCCTCATAGCTTAATCACTTTAGATGCATCAGTCTCAGGAAATGGGGAAGACCCAAACCAGTTAAGAGAGTACTGTAAGGGCCAAGTGGACAGAGGATCAGGCTGCCCCCCGGAGGGTGCTCTCCATGATAGGCTTGGGTGTGGGATGAGAGTGTTAATGTGAGACTATATCCAGATCCATTCTTCTTTTTCTAGTGCTTTCTGTTTGCTAGATGATACCTGGTTGTCACAATGAAACACAGGAAGGAATTTCTGGCCCACTTTGGTATATGGCCAACCCTTGGGAGGAACCAGAAACCAACTTAAGCTCCTCAGATTCAGTAGACCTAACCAGCATCTGAAACTTGTTAGCGGATTCATGGTTCTTTAGAAGCCCTTCACCACCCTGTCTTCTGTACTCTGGACAGGCTTGATCCGGTTGAGGAGGTGGTTAAGAACAAACCCTGGTTTGAATAGAATTAAATGAGGTCAGCAGTGTGGGTTTGACATGAAGCCTTTGAAACATAGGCGATATAAAGTCCAGATATTCCTCTTCCAGAGGAAACATATGCCAATATTGCCACCACCATCTCCCCGCCAAGCTTCCCCTTTGTAAACCTTCGGGGCTTAAGCACTCCAGTTTCCCATGTTCCAAGAAGCTATTATTTGGACACAAAGATTGTGCATTTTTTGGTCGTTTGTTGTTGTTTGGATGAATTGCTATGTGGCACGAAGCTTGTTGTGGTTGGACCCATCCCTAAACAAACAGCTGAATTTAAAAATACTATTTTTTCTGGTGTTTAAAAAAATACAGAAAATAGTAATCATTGGACTGAGTATCCTACTGCCAATCACTGTTCCCTCAGTTGGAAACAGAAACAGACACTAATTTCTCAAAAGCTGACCCATCTTCACAGACAAGAAGTTTAGAAAGACAGGTAAATCCTATCATCCTTTGGATGGTAGCCCATATCAGGAGAGCATGCATTCAAATTATTGGCTTACTCCCTGAGTCTTATTACTTATTACATTTCCTATTACTTAAAGCTGTCATCTGTAGAGAGTTGTTGTTGTTGTTGTTTTCCCCCTCAATGGTCTGGAGACTTGGTAACCCCAATAGCTTCTCAGACAGCTAATATTTAGCCCACACCAGGGATGTTGTGAAAAGTGAAAATGGAGATTCCCAAAAGGTGTACTGAAACTTGGTTAAGAGTAACAAACTATTTTGTTGCCAGAATTATATACTGAAAACCCAGTCTGGTAACTTGGCATGGTGTGGTAAAAGGGCATTGTGTTATGAGTTCTCTACTAGAGACGTTCTCTAAAGGCTTTGGCAAATCGCTTCAATTCCATGAACCTCAGCTTTCCCATTCAGGAAATGAAATCATTGCTTTCAGTTCCAAGATCATCATCGTTGTCATAGACCATTTATTGAACACCTGTTATATCCTTAGTGCTTCACCTGCATTTACCACTAGACTATAAGTTCCATGAGGTGAAGGTCATGGATGATTTATTTACAACTCTGGACCTATATTTATCACAGTATCTAGCACACAGAAGAAACTAAGCAAACATTTTGGGTTGTTATATAATCACATGTATTATTAAGTGCTCTGAGCATGATAGTAAACATTCAATCCTTCAACCATTATTCAGATGAAAAAAGCAAGGTCTAAAAATCCTAAGTAATTTCCCTGAAGTCACATAAATAGTAAATGGCACACCTACTAAGCAAAATCAGGTCTCGTACCTCGCTGCCTCTAACGGTGTGAAAATCACAGGTATTCCTGCTCAGAAAAATCTTCAAAGTCTCTCCATTTCTTTTTTTTTTTTTTTAAAGATTTTATTTATTTATTCGACAGAGATAGAGACAGCCAGCGAGAGAGGGAACACAAGCAGGGGGAGTGGGAGAGGAAGAAGCAGGCTCCCAGCAGAGGAGCCTGATGTGGGGCTCGATCCCACAACGCCGGGATCACGCCCTGAGCCAAAGGCAGACGCTTAACCGCTGTGCCACCGAGGCGCCCCTCAAAGTCTCTCCATTTCTAAACAGGAAAATTCAAATACCTCAACGTGGCATTGCAATCCTTCCTCCTCTGGCCTCAGGTCAGCTTTTCAGTTGATCAGTTCCAGGACCCATCGCTCTCCCGTAGCTCTACCCTTGACAGCTTCCTTGTATGCACACACATTGATTGAGGCTCATCCATTGCTCATACTCTTCCCTTCACATCCCCAAATTCTTTTCTTCCTCCAAGATGCTGCCCAGCATCTTCTTGGGAAGCCTTTCCCTGTTTTCCCAAGCAGTACTGATTCCACCCAGAAGGGAAGAGCCCAATCCGATTCATCAGTGTGTCCCCAGGACCAGCACAGACACAGAGTAGATACTGAATAAATAAATATTGGTCATGAGGATTGATTCTCTTCTCCAGTTCACATCAAGGAGTGAAAAGCTATCTTAGCTGGGGATAATAACGACCCCCACTCCTGAATCTTCAGAAGGCTTTAGTGCTCTTACTTGCTGCCCATTCATTGCTGAAATGATTGCAAGAGGATTACTGTGTTCTTAGTCCCAGCTGGACATTATGGATATGTATGTGAGACAGCCACTGTGGGTTCATTTTAGAATAACTGCAGTCAGTCCCAAAGTTTGAAGAAATTTTATAGTGATGCTAGTCAGTCTTTTAGACAAGGTGTATCATTCCACTGGAAGAAGATGCCTCTGTTTTGATAAAATCTTGCTTGCAGTACTCTCATGGTATGGCCAGTAATCACATCACAGAAAAGTATACCAACACCTGGTTAGTTGAGAACATGCCTAAACTGGTAATAATCAATAGTAAATATAAGGCATTTGTTGCTTTCATCTTCATTCATCTGCTCATCTATTCCTCGACCATTTGTCAGGTACCTCCTTCATTCTAGGCCCTGTGCTACG
The DNA here is from genome assembly GCF_017311325.1 of Ursus maritimus. NCBI lineage: Eukaryota > Metazoa > Chordata > Mammalia > Carnivora > Ursidae > Ursus > Ursus maritimus. The sequence continues at coordinate 42,695,129 of NW_024424119.1, forward strand.
AGTTGGGAATACAGGGAGGGATGAGAATCAGCAATTTTGTACCCAGAGATACCTCTTGCCTGCTGGGACAGAGCTGAAAGAGGGTCTCATTCATAGGCAGGTTGACCAAAGCTGGATGGGAGGAATCTGGGAATTGTGAGAGAGAGCACAAAGGAAGGTCGTCTAATCGAGTTAGGATGGGAGTCAGAGAGGAAGGAGGATGGAGACAGCCTGCTGGAGGAGACGCTCTTAGCTCTATCTGAAGACCCAGTAGGAGTTAGCAACATGAAAAATGAGAAATAGACCCCAGGCAGAGGAACAACCCTCGCGAGGGCATGACAGAATGATGGGGAATGGCTGGTTTGGAAAACCGCGGGAGAGGCTCGTTGCGGAGGTCTTGTACGCCAAGCTGAGGAGGATGGGGACTGTCACAGCATTATATGTGAAGCACAGCGTGGGCAGATACGGATTTGGGGTAGAAGAGTTACCCCTCAAATCTGCTTAATTATCCCCCATCCTGAGGAATACACATTATCCAAGGCCTTGTTTGAAGAACACATTGGTTTGAGTTCGTTTTTTGTAGTAGTCAATAGCTTATGACTGTCTGGTCTTCAAGATTCTTGAGTTGAGGGCTGTGGAAATCATCCGAAGATCTTGTACTGAGCTGACAAGAGCAAGTTAAGTACCTGCTTCCTTTTCCAGCAATGAACTCTCCAGCTCTTTCTTTCATTCATTCACCGCAAGGATTCTAGCCGTGTTGCAAATTCACAATTTTCTAATCAAGCCAAGTTCATTAGCACCCCCAGCTGGGTGGAGGTAGTTCCACTATAAGTAAATAGATCAAGGTTACCCGGTAATCGTGGGCAGATTAGACACTTGAATCCAGGGTTCCTGACTTTAAGGACAAGAACTCTTGACAAAAGCCTAAACCCCAGCCTTTGCTTACATGCCAAGGTAAACTCATCTCATTTTCCTAAGACTTGGCTTCCAAGCTCTCAAATAGGGGCCGTAATCTCTGACCATCTCAAATAGTGTCCTTCAGACAAGCCTCAGGAACGCAGAGGCATGGCATTTCATCCCGATGCTCCAGGCAGATTTGGAAATTGAGAATTAAGTCAATGAGAAGGGGCATCATCTGTGTCTGTCCACTTACAGAGAGTCCCATCTGCCTCAGGCTCCTGGAACTGAGCACATGTCTTCCAGAAGGAAAAGAACGTAGCACAGGAAAGTTCAGCTGGGGTTGACAGACTTGGCGGTGCCTGTGCCCCACATCAGGTCCTCTCGCTGGAGAGAGCAGTTTCTAGATGTGTTACCGCACAAGAGGGACTGAGTCAGAGACAAGGAGTTCTCTTATGTCAGGGGAAGAAGGGGTGAGGTGGGGAAATCATACCGTCCAGTGCATGCCCCCTGTAAGCCAGTCACCACCGGCATCTCAGCTCCTTTCCCTCCACCCTAAGACCCTGTCTAAAGAAACTTCTCTTTAGGGTGCAGAGTACGCGCTTTGTTTGGACAGGAGTATGTGCATCGAGAGTGCTGGATTTAGTCACTCATTCATTCGACAGTTATTTGAGCGCTCCAAGGGGCTGTATTATGATCAACGCCAGCTAGCTACTACAGGGAAGGCAGGTGGCAGCGTGATCATTTGACCTTGGTATTGACTTTAAACTCTTCACTATAACTTGCTCAGCTACCAGCATAAAGTGTTCAAAAAGCACCAAGTAAATGGTTGTAATGAAAACGGCAAGGCCAGTTTTGTTTTATTGTGTTGTTGTTGCTGTCTTTGTTTTTCCTGGCCACACATTTTTATTCCATTCCTCTCTCTGTTCTCTACAGTGCTTGGGGCATGGGAGTAGAGAGGGAGAGCCAATTCCCCAGATGAAGACTGGCAGATGTAGCTGAAGGGCCCCCGGGACTCCAGTAGCAAGAGAAAATGAATAGCAGAGTCCAAGGATGTTATTTCAGAAAGTGGCTCATGGTAGCTATGTCAGCAGAATCTTGGGGGAAAAACCAGGCATATTTATTCCATCTCTCCCTCTCTCTCTCTCTCTCTCTCTCCACTACCTCTTATCTCTCTTTTAACTCTATCTCTATCTCTATCTCTATCTATCTATCTATCTATCTATCTATCTTTCTATCTATCATCTACTTAACTGCCTCCCCACTTATTTACCTACTGTGCCTACCCCTACCTCTCCTTCTTTCCCTGGTCCTGCTGAGTCCCAGCAGGCAGGAACACGGAGGTCTTAAACGTACTCAGGGAGAGGTTAGCCTTCATGGGAACTCAGCTTTAGCCCAGTTCTTGCCACTCCGAGGTCTCTTTGCTGGGAATATGAATTAAGTCATCTTAGAGAATAGAACTTAGATGATCTTATTATAATCTTACCCTCCCTGTCTTCATGTTGGAGGGGGGAAATGTGAGACCAACAGTCAAGCAACCCCACGATCATCTTCTGCTCAAAAGGATGTGGTTAGAGATAGATAGAGCATGGGGGGAGGGTAGCATTTCCCTCCGACATATAAAAAGCCCAGGCTCCTGCTTCTAGTTCTGCCACCATCTCCCTCTGTGGTCTGGAAGCAGACTCCTTACCTCCTCTGGCTCTCAGTCTCCCCTTAGCTAAAAGGGGTGAAGTTGCTGGCATTGTACACATCAGCTCATGAAATCAGGGCAACAACCCTGGGTAAATATATTATTACCTCCTTTTCTCTTCTTGGATGAGAAAAGAAAGCTCAGAGAGGTTGGATTAGTTTATTTAAGTCCTATCCAGCTTACATATGACAGAGCTAGGACCTGAACCTGGCTTTGCCTGATGCCAAAACCTGTGCTTTTTTGCAATTCCCTTGATTGAGTTTCGAAAGGGTAAAGTCTGTATTAATGGCTGGTCACTCTCCGATTGGGTCTGCATTTTATTATATATTAAGTTGGTCCTGGTCACCAGGAGGCTGGAGCTACTGAGAAGTGCTGAATCTGTCTTCTCTCCACCCTTGCGCTGCCAGGCGTGCTACTGGTCACTGGAGTCCCCAGCGGGCTCAGACTCATCCTTAAATAATTGAATTATAATGAATTGATTTATTCTGGCTCTTTTGATAGTATTTCACTATGTAAACGGTTTGCTGAAATAAACAAGGGATTTTGGAGCTTGGAAGGGGCTCAACATTCTGCTGCCCCCGAATTCACAGACTCCTTTTTCAGATAGTCAGCATCCTAGAAATCCAAGTTTTAATTCTACTTGAGCCTGGATCTTTCTGTTTGTGGGGGGCGGGGGGGGTGGGAATGCTGCACAGAGTGTTTTAAGTGAGTACTGATTTCACAAGGTGATTCCATCCAGCCAGCTAGAAATAAATTGGCCCCTTTTAAAAGAAGAATATATTTTTTTTCTCTTGACTATTATTCTAGAATGTACAAAGCATGTTTATATCCATGTCCTATGAGAGTTTTGTGGGTATCCAGAGAGGTTGTCCTGGCTGGGACAATCATTCCGTCCCTTTCTTCTTGTTGAAGTTAACATACAATGCTATTTTAGTTTTATTTATTTATTTATTTATTTATTTATTTATTTATTAAAGATTTTATTTATTTATTTATTTGACAGAGAGACAGCTAGTGAGAGAGGGAACACAAGTAGGGGGAGTGGGAGAGGAAGAAGCAGGCTCATAGCAGAGGAGCCTGATGTGGGGCTTGATCCCTTAACGTCGGGATCACGCCCTGAGCCAAAGGCAGACGCTTAACCGCTGTGCCACCCAGGCGCCCCTATTTTAGTTTTAAGTGTACAACATATTGAGTCAACATTTCTGTACAGTGCTTTCTATGATGAGTGTAGGCACCATCTGTGACCATACGACATTACTACGGTGTTTAGGACCATCGTTTCTGTATTACAGATGGAAAGCCAGAGGCCGAAAGGTGAAGCTAATTGTGCAAAGTCATATAGCGAATATGAGGGACAGAAGTCAATTCCTGATTGGAAGCAGGGCTCCACTCTATTGTTTTGGAGTAAATAGGGGAAGGATGTCCTAGACCAGCCAGTATCCTTAGGATGACCCTAAGTTCTGTTCAGATTTTCCCAGGAAATGTGCCTATTGCCTGGGTGATGTTTGTTTGTTTTTGCAAATTTTCATGGGTTTATTATTATTATTACATTCAGTTAGCCACTGTATAGTACATCATTAATTTTTGATGTAGTGTTCAGTGATTCATTAGCTGCGTATAACACCCAGTGCACATCACAACACGTGCCCTCCTTAATACCCATCACCCTGTTACCCTTTCCCCCCACCCCCTCCCTTCTGAGACCCTCAGTTCGTTTCCCGGGGTCCATAGTCTTTCATGGGTCATCTCCCTCTCTGATTTCTCCCCCTTCAGATTTCCCATCCTTCCCCTATGGTCCTCCGTGCTCTTGCTTATGTTCCACATATGAGTGAAACCATATGATAATTGTCTTTCTCTGCTTGACTTACTTCACTTAGCATAATCCCCTCCAGTTCCTGGAAAACAGTATGGAGGTTCCTCAAGATGTTAAAAATAGAGCAATTACACTACTAGGTATTTACCCCAAAGTTACAGATATAGTGAAAGGAAGGGGCACATGCACCCCAATGTTCATAGCAGCAATGTCCACAATAGCCAAACCGTGGAAGGAGCCCAGATGCCCTTCAACAGACGAATGGATAAAGAAGATGTGGTCCATATATATAATGGAGTATCATTCAGCCATCAGAACGAACGATTACCCACCATTTGCATTGACATGGATGGGACTGGACATAGTCTTTAATAGCATCTCGATCCCCAGTTTGGATGATGATTTTACGCTCACCTGAAGACACTGCATAGGGACCAGATTTCAAGAAGCTCTGTCTTTCAGAGGAGCCACAGCATGTAGATCGGATGGCACAATTAAGTGTTAGGTAGGGATCTTCATAAAATAGGAACCTACGCAGAAAGGGCTATTTAGTTTTGCCTGGAAGTATTGGGAAAATAGCACAGAGGAGCTGACACTTCAGTTATGAAAGGATGGACGGGGGATCTCTTTCCGATGGCTACATCCTGATTTCTCCTTGTATATTTTGGTGCGGGAACAGCAAGCCATGTGCATGGTCCTGCCTCCTTGGAAGGCACCTGCCAGCCCCGCCCTTCCATGATCTGTGTCCTGGAAGCCGAGAATCACGGCAGCCAGCTGCAGCTTTACGTTATCCCAAGCAGAAATCGCTGCTGTGATTTGAATTACTTGGGAGCTTGAGAACTCACTTGGCCTTTAACCTTCACGGGAGCTCCTGAGGTATCCACCAAGCCCTGAGGAGCCTAGCACAGTAGACAGGAAGGGCTCCCGGAGGCCTGGCACTCCGACCCTCTTATCTGATTGAGCCCAGAGGGGGAAAGAGATCTGTCTTAAGCAACAGAGCAGTTGAGTTTACAGAGCTGGGACTGAAGCCAGTTTACTCCTTATGTGAAACTGGAATTCTCTTTGGAGTTCAGTAAACCTCCATTTGCCACCGTGAAGTTCTGTGGTGTCAGATAATGCACCCAGAACTCGGAAAGTGAAAGCCTTCATTTGAAACCAGGATCTGGCATGAACTCACCGTGGGACTTTGGGTGTTATTTTTTTCTAAATTTTATTTATTAATTTGAGAGAGAGAGAGAGAGAGAGTGAGCACAAGTGGGGGGGGGTGGGGGGAGGAGCAGAGGGAGAGGGAGAGGCAGACTCCACACTGAACAGGGAGCCCGATGCAGGACTGCACCCCAGGACCCTGAGATCATGACCTGAGCTGAAGGCAGATGCTTAACCGACTGAACCACCAAGACGCCCCAACTTTGGGCAAGTTATTAAAGACACTTGGGATCTCAGTGTCCTAATCTGGAGGACTGAAATAATTAAAATAATAATGCCTTTCTCACGAGGTAGCTGTGGGGCTTACTTGGGGTATAATGAAGGTCGAAGTGTTTGTGAGTGTGTGTGCGGTCAGACATATCTAGCACAAGATCTACCCTCCAGATTTGCAAATATGCACACACCTAGCATAGCCATAAGCACAATGTTAGCTATAAGCACGATGTTTTACGTCGTTTGTATAACGGCAGCTTTATACCCATTGAACAGTGACTCGCAGCATTTCCCCCTCCCTGCAGTCCCTGGCAACCACCATTCTAGTCTCTCCTCCTATGAGTCTCACTACTTTATATTCCTCATTCAAGTGGAATCATCCACTAGTGGACTTTCCGTGTCTAGCTTGTTTCACTTGGTATCGTGTCCTCCATGTTGTCTCAAGTGGTGGGATCTCCTTCTTTAAGGGTGAATAATAATCCCTCGTGACTACTGATGATGGGCTTAACGGTGCCGATGATTCTGCTGGTCTGATTCTACTATTGCAGATGCCAGCTGAGACCAAAGAACAAACATCTATCTGTTCTCTCCCTTCTCTGTCCATCTCCTGCAGACGAACCCAGCCGGTGCTATTTCCATGATGGCGATGGCGTATGTGAGGAGTTTGAACAAAAAACTAGCATCAAGGACTGTGGGGTCTACACACCCCAGGGGTTCCTGGATCAGTGGGCATCCAATGCTTCAGTATCGCATCAGGACCAGCAGTGCCCGGGCTGGGTCATCATCGGCCAGCCGGCAGCCTCCCAGGTAAGCTCCCAGCCACGTGTGACATTTCCTCCAGACATTCTGCATCTCTATTCTGCCCCTCCAGGCTGCCCTCCTCAAATGTAATGTCACTGGATGTGGCCCCCTGACCATATCTCTAACTGAACGTAGTCCCAGGGCCTCACGAGTACCATTTGTCAGGGATGAGACATGGAATGGTTAAGTGCAGGGAACATCAGCATAGGAGGGTAAAGCCTATTCTCCTGTTTCTCTACCTGTTATAATTCATATTAGGTGAAAGAATTCCATTTGGAATATGCCACTGGAATTCAATGGGGTAAGGCCAAATTCTTTTGGGGGAGTCCTGTTTTGGGGGGGCTTTTTTTGGAGGGGGGTGCCAAGTTGTATGCTCCTTGAGCACTCGCCTGTGAATTAACTCTATCGTGAATTTGCTGTGTGGCCTTGGACTAGTCTCCCCACTTCTCTGGGCTCCATTTTCCCTCATCTTTAAATTAGAGGGTAGTTGAGCTTGATGATCTCCAAGGACCTCCCCACTCTAAAAAGCTCTGACTCACTCCTCAGTCCCCTAATGCGCTATTTATGTTCTAGGATTCTTGCCCCAGGGGACTGACAGTTGAGTTGAGGGAACAAGAGATTGGGGCCACCAGTGCTTGTGTGATTCTAGGGATGGCCGTGCTGTCCCCAGAGCCCCCTTTCCAATTATCCTGCTGAGCAAGCACCTGCCTTCTTCCGAGACTCCCAGTTCCCAGGGACACGACTCAGTGCTTCCAACCGCCTGGCCCGGTGGCCATCTCAGAGGCCACCCTGCTCCTGGCCGTGGAGATGAGTCATTATCCCCAGCCATTCCTCTGTCATAGTGCTTCCCTGGCTCGGGGTGGGAGGTTAGGCCTGCTCTCTAGATGAGAGAGAGATGTGGCCTTCCTCTGGGGCCCAGTGAAAAATCCCTGGATGAGGTACAAGATAGGTCCCCTTCATTTATAAGTCGCAGTGTGTATTTGGCCATTTTTTTTCATTTGTCTGTTTGCTTACATTTACACGCATTCAATTATTTATGTGTTTGCATTTGCTGCTGACTGCCCTGAGTCGGTCGGGTGGAAGGGAGTCTTGGGTAGTGCCAGGCTGGTAAATGAATGAATCAAGGAATGAATGAATGAGTGAGTAGGTGGATGTCTGGGGCTCATCTTCCCCGTGCCACCTCTGTACTTGCTGAATTCTTTGGTTGCACCTGTCACCTTGAACCCGAATTACCTGTGTGCATGTCTCGCTCCACCTAGGCTGCTCGTTCTTGGAGAACAGCTTTAAGTTACATTCATTTTTGTCCTCTCATCTTCAGGCACAGGCCTGGACAAGACTAGGTGCTCTGGAAATGTCTTTAATTGACTGTAGATACATGCATGTGCACACACGTGCTTGTGCGTCCGTACACACGCGTGCACACACGCACACACACACACACACACACACACTGCTGCATGCAGATGAGCACCACCAAGAGAATATACTCGGGCATCACCTCTCTGTGGCATAGAAGGTTCTGCTCAGGAACAGCAGGGCTGACCGGCCACAGAGCCAGGAATTCCCAGTTCAACACCAGCACTCGGTTCTAGAAATGTTTAAAAAAACATTGTTCAAACAAGGGAATTGACACACTGGGAACCTCACATGAGCCAGAGCTAAGGTAGCCACTGTGCTTCAAAACAACCCAAAGTGTTATGGCTGCTAAAGTGAGAGAAAGGAGAGAAGGAATTGTCCAGCCATAGCATTTGAGAGGAGACTTCATGGGGCAATTATTCCAGCCCTGTAAAGAGGGGCTGTCAGGAATTATGGGTGATTATCTCTTCCTAAACAAAAATCCAATTTCAAAAAATCATTATAAATACTAGCTCTTCGATCTACAAAGAGGAGATGAGGAAACAAAATCATCCTATTGAATTATTCATTGTAACCAATTTTATTTTAATGAAATCGACTAGGTTCCATTACTCTGGGCTTGGACATAATCTTTGTTACAAGGAGACTTCAGCTGTAACTAAATTTGCCATAATGAGATCAGCTCACTGGAGAATACAGGGTCAGGGGAGGGGATGTGTTGCTGGCTGGGTGCAGGGCCAGGCAGGCAGCCTGGAGGGTGACAGAACAAAAGTCTCCTGAATTCCCCGACTGAAAGCAAATGCCTAGAAGTCACTCACGCACTGCCCCTGCCATGCACACGCACACACGTGCACGCGTGCACAGACACGGAGCCTGCGTGATTCTGGGTAGGGTTCTCCCTGGAGCATAAAGGTGGCTCCCTTCTGACAACAGAGAAGAGGAGGAGGACGTATAACCATGGCCTTCATTACCCTGTGCACTGATTAGAGGAGGCTGCTGGTTAATTTTCACCCAGTCAGGGCGTCCAGTGAAGAGGTTGACGGCTTGAGGGAAGGAGCTGGGGGATTGTTAGATGCACCACGTGCCCTTCGCCTTCCCCCAATGCAATTAACTTTCTCCTCTTTCCTCTACCTCTCTTCCTTTTTCTGTCTCTCTTACACACATGCATGCACGTGCATGCACACACACACGAAATTCCCATGTCAGAGCATGGGTCCGGGGGAGAGTGGCGGGGAGGCAGGGTCATAGGAGTGCACCAGCCACTGTCGTAGACCCTCCTGCACTCCCCAGCCAGTCCCCTCTCTTGGAGACACTGAGAGGTGGAGTGTCTTCCCCAGAGCCACACAGCTCAGAAGTGAAGAATCTAAGATTAGGATCTCATAGAAGCCACCAGTGAGATGGGGAACATGTGGTCACTTCCAAGTCGGAAGTCAGTGGACATCTGGAAAACTGCACTGGGAAAGAAGCAGGAAGAAACGTAGCTGGGCAGATCCTGTTGTTGGTGTCGCCATGCAAATGCCCTGAGGCACTTGGATTCTCCTCTGGCAGACTCCGGGGCACTGCCCACACCTCTGAGTTCAGCCTGCTCCCATTCCCTTCGAGGTGCACTGTTCTGAGGTCCCCCAGTGGTCATTCACGGGGACACTCCATTAACTTGGGGGGAGTGATGAAGTGACCACAATTGTTCTTCGTTCCTCTTTACGAGCCAGCTTTGTCCCACCACTCTCTGTCTTCCTCCGATGCTCTAAACATGGTCAATGCAGCTGTCTATAGGATAGGTGCCTACGTCTGTGCTGGAGCCTATGGAAGAAACCAGGGAATGGAAGAACCAGCCCCTGGCCTTGTGAGGTGCTCCTCCATCAAAAGAAACTGGCAGGATCCCGCCGGGACTGCCACAGGGCCGCACTCACCGTGCTTCATGAGTCTAGAGAATTGCTGAAAACTTGAGTTTCAATTTTGTAAAAGCCCTTTGCTTCTAATAACTTCCAGTCTCTCGCGTGTCCATTCTCCTCCAGCAAGATCCCCAAATTTGGTTCCACCCCAAACCTCGAGTCTCATATCCAGACCTTATCAGAGCCATCAGAACTTCCTGGTGTGCAAATTGGGCTGAACAGTCTCTCATAAGAGACATTCTTTGGATATTTTGGCCATGCACCTTCCCGGCCCTGCTGGAATTCAAGAAGTCCCTGAGACAGAACAAAAATGGAAATGAACCGAAAGAATCAAGTTCTCTCTCTTCAGGGAACCTCAGAAATGGTTTGGGTTAAGTGCTTGCAAAAATTTCGTCTTGTCCTAATTTTGTCTCCATGTTTTGCATTTCTCTAGTGCTTTACACCATAGGCTGCCAAAATGAGATGTAGATATTCCTTCATCCTGCCCCCACCCCCAGCGTTTCTACCACAGTCCATTTCCTCCTATCTAGACAGGCACCTCCCTCCTTCGGCAGTGGCCTAAGGAGGAAATGGAAATACTGAGTCTCTGGAATGTGCAGGGCTCTCCAGGGATTACAGACCTTCAGTCAACCAACCAATTTATTTGGTTAATCCTTTGAGGGAAAAGCTTAGACTAAGCATTTCCAGGGCAGTAGTTTCAGGGCCAAAATAAAGAAAACCTTTCTAAGAACGAGAACTATCCATAGGGGGACGGAGTGCCGTGTGATCTATCTACTAAGCTGGCCATGGTAAGGCATTCAGGCTGAGCCGGTGGTTGAACGGGAGGTCCCTGCCTTAGAAGGCAGGTGAGAGTCTAGACCTCTCTCCTTCCTTTGTAATTGATTCTCTGACTTTCTGTTCCATTAACCCATTATTGGGCATATTCGTCCTTCTCCACTTTACCTTGAGTTGCTACAAGCAGCTTCTAGGCGTGCCCGTTATACTTCGGGCCTCCATGAAGATAACAAATCCTAATTGCTCTTGAATTATGAATTCATTCATTTATTCATTGGCTCGAGCAGAAATCTATTCACTGTGGAACATGAGTCGGTAAAGAGTGTGGGAGTTCATGGAAATCACGTGACTGTGGCTTTGCCCTCTTTGCCCCTCCTCTGACTTGGGAACCTTGAGCAGATGACCCCTCTGGGAACTTCAGTTTCCTCTTTTGGAAAGAGGGAATGACAGCATCTACCTGGTGAATGTTTAGACGGTCAATGTAGAGAAGACACCTAGCACTGGGTTTTTTTGTTTTGTGTTTTTTGTTTTTCCCACTTATTGGGTAGCTCAGATGTTAATTCTCTGCGTCGCTCATGTTAGGCTTCTCCTCCGCACCCTCCCCCAGAGGCCACAGGGACCCATACTTCCGTGGAAGCTCACTCAACATTCCATTGAGTTAGATGTAATTGTGTTAGCCAGTGTCTTCTGGATCCTCAGGACCGTACCAGCCATTTTTAAGAAACTCCAAAGAAATGCTGGTCCTGTTGCTGCCCTCAGAGGGCTCACCCTGTCGTCTGTGGGGTGTGTCCTACGAGAGACAGCCGCCAGAGACCCAAGAGTGAGATTCGGAGGGAGTTCCCTGAGGAAGAAACCACGCTGCTATCAGCTTACTCACCCGGCAGGGCTGAGAGCCAGCACATAGGGAAGGATAAGTCCTTCGCCCACTTTCCAAAGGCCCTGCACAAATTATAACAATAACATTTATCGAGTTCATCCAGCTTCTGCATCAAATTCCTTGAATCCTACTGAAACTGCTGTAAAAATAGGAATCGCAGCTCTCACTTTCCAGGTCAGGACCGCGAAGCTCAGAGGGTTGAGTGTGCAGCTCCGGGGCTCGACCCGTGAGGGACAGAACCAGGTGCTGGCCACCGTGTCCATGCTAGGAGCTCAGGTGTGGGACGCGGCAGCTGCCGCCTGCCGCCGCGAGCGACGTGGGAGAAGCCGCTAGGAGAACCGGCGTCTTTTGCTTCTTTTCATACATGGTGTGCATTCAAGGAACACCAAGAAAATGGAACTTGTCACACCAATACCTCAAATATTGCCTCACCATCTCTGCCGTGCGGTGTGGACTCCACCTGTAAGCAGTCACCCTCTTAGATGAAGCATTGCCGTCTCCGGAGGGTCATTTAAAATGTGTTTAAGAAACTGTGGGAGGACTGTAGGACATGTCTTAGGATGCCGACCCCAAAGTGTGAAAAAGATTTCTCGGATCTGTGCCTAATTATTTCTGGGTTATAGGAGAAGGCAAGAAGAAAGGCACAAGGAGGACAGTTGTGGATGGAAGGGGTATTTTTGCGTAGTTTCTAGGTGTGTTTCCAGGTGTTTCCAGGCACGTCGCAAGCCCTGTGTGCTACGCAGGAACCCCTGCAGTGTCTGTAAGAGAATCACAGAGGATGTGCACTCCTCGAGGGCCACGTCTGAGCCGGGAAGCAAGGGCCATTTCTCTGTGTCTTCTTCATCCTCACGTCCAGAGGAAGGGAGCAGATACCCACTGGGTTCTCTGGACACAAGAGTAAGAAATCTCCACGAGCACTTGCAAGGCTGTATAGGAAGTGCGGAGGGTCTGAGGAGAGACACAGGGGAGGGAGGTAGAGACGGACAGACAGACATCCAAAAAAAAAAAAAAAAAGGCCAATAAGAAATAAAAGGGTAATTGAGAAAGGTGCTTATAAAGGTGTGCAGGGACCTCCTTCCGATGCTTGGAATTTAGACTTAATCAATAGTGCGGGGGGTGGGGGGAAGCTTTTCAGAGGTGGTAAGCAAGGGTGCTGACGGAATGGGATGTCCATATGAGGAAGCAGAGAGACAGCTATTAAACACATCCGGTATGCCAGACCCTGTACTAGGGCTTTAAAGCACATGATCAAACTGAGACGTTTCCCTTCCATGTCACAGTGAAGAAACAGGCTCAGGGAGCCAAGCACCTCGCCCGTGGCTCTCCTCCCCTTTCCTCTGCCTTTCCTCACCCCGCCCTACAGGCACTTCACAGGAACAGCCCCCCTGGGAAAGTTTGCGTGGACCAGCCATTCTCCAGGGCTATTTAGATGATTGGATTTGCAAAGGACAGAGAGAAATCTTGGCCTCAACCCCCCAGAGGTGAGGTCATTTCTAAGCGTTTTCCTTTCCTTGCATGTACCTTCACCAAAGCGTGCCTCTCTTCTCCCTGGTGACATGGGACAGCATCTGCCCGTGGTGGAAGGAGGAGGACAGGCGAAAGGAACACACTGACATTTCAGAGAAGATTCCAAGCAGTTTTCCCAAATACCCACGGGATACGCTTTCTCCTGGTGGTTTATGAATAATTTTTCAAGAGCACATGTGCGAGTCATCTAAGGAGACAGAACAGAAAGTCCCATGGCCCGTTACAGCCTGTCCCATTGATGTGGGGCACCAGAAACCCCTCCAGGAGAATAAGAAACAGCGCCTGCCTCAGAACTGAGCCCCTGGGCTGGTCTCTGTGACCGCCCTGAATTTGTCATGGCAGCCTGGCCTGGCAGGGACTTGAAGTTGGCAGCATTATTCACGATCCCGACAGAGGAGTCCACCACCAGACACTCCTCCCAGCCCTCTCTCCTCCACTCCCTCCTTCACTCATTCACTCTGTTGGTATTTATTCCAACTTAAGAAATGCCAGGCATCACGACTGACCCTGATAAGCTTTGGATGAGAACTTTAAAGGGGAAAAAAAGGTGAAATTTAGGATCAGGTTCAGTGTGGTTTCCGGCTCCGGGGCCCACCACTCACTGGCCCTGTCACTTTGGGCAAGCCAGTTCTCTTGGTTCCTCCCCAACTTCCTATCCGTAAAGGAGCAATAATAATCCCTATATGGCAGGTGCTTGTCAAGGCTGGGACACTGGATCGAGACTGTGGTTTTTCCTTCTGAGAGCAACTGAAACATTTCCTAATGAAATGCTTCTTTCTGCCTATGAAGTTTTAGCAGTCGAGCCATCCAATTAGGAACAACCGAGCTTGGTTATTTATTTATTTATTTTTAAGACATGCTCTTTGGGGCACAAGTTGAGGGAGGCTTTGAGTCTCTTGGTCTTACTCCACTTAATGAAGATTTGACTTTGCTCAAACAACTCCCCTACACCTCTCAAGCTCCTATCTGCTATGAGATGATTCTGCTCTTTGGACTGAAAATCAGTAGAATCTTGTCGTCCACCTACTATGTCCAAAGCATCATTTTCAGCCGTGGGCGGAGGTTGAGACAAACCCGTGAACCCTGGCCCTCAAGCAGCCTGCGTGGAAGAAAGGACAGGGACTTTGAAATTGGGCAGGACAGAGGTTGGCACTGTGCCGTGACCCATGGACAAAGGCAGCTGGCCTCGGAGGGCTGTACACGGAGGGGGGTCTGTGCCCAGCCCTCGAAGGTACGCACCAGCCATGTCCTGACTGACCGGGACGGTGCCACGTGGAGCAGAGCAGACCCGGTTTGAGGATCGAGTCTTCATTTCTTGCTTGCCAGTGGCCTCCTTCCTCGGAGCCCGAGAGCAAGCACAACTTTGTGGTTTGGGGCTGCTTCCACCGCTTCTCTGCGGAGAGCAGGCCTGGCCCTGCCAAGCCACCCCATGCCCCTCTAGGAAGATTCCTTTGTCTTCACTCCAAGCCTGCCCTGCTTCCATCTCGTCGGCCCTCCACGTCTTCCTTCCCCACTCTCAGACTCAGGACCAGACTCCTTCCTTCCATCTCTGGCATTCACTCAAGGCCCTTTAGGACCCCTCTGCATTCCTGCTGTTCATTTTCCGTTTCTTCTTTTCCTTTTTTTTTTTTTTTT
>NW_024424119.1:42709798-42890458 GCF_017311325.1 Ursus maritimus
TTTTTTTTTTTTTTTTAATTGTTTCTGTTTTAAGTGGGGGCCCTGGCATGTAGCCAGCATGGCCTTTGCTGTATAATTTAGTTTCATGTTCTGTACCCAAGAAACATGTAAAAAATGTAAACAGCGTTCACTGTCTCGGGCTGCAGTGCACTTAGCAAGCATCAGCCAGTCAGGCTTGCTGAGCCCGCTGCTTTGGCGGTATTGAATTCTGTCCCCAAAACCACATGCTCATTTCCCTATGTCTGAAAGTAAACTTTCTCAAGCCAGGCCCAAAGGCTGGGGTTCCAAGGGGAGCTGAGGTTTGGCCGCGCGCAAGATCTTGTTTTTGTTTGTGTTTGTTTGGCAAGCCCCCTGCTCCCACCCCATCCCACCAGCCTCACTTTGTAAGGTCGCCTGGATGTGTTATCTGTAGACCCAGACCCAAAAAAGGCCCTTCCACCCGCTCTTCGACCCCAGCCCTGGGTTTCTTCAAACTCCCCTAATGTTTCAGCCGGCTCCAAGTCCCAGGAGGTCCTGGGTACATTTGTGCATGGTCCTTTTCCAGGGAAGGATGGGCTCCATCAGGCTTCTGAGGGGTGCCCCTGCCGAGAGGCATGCTTCCAGGCCAGGCCGGTCCCCCAGAGATTTCCTGGGCTCCTGCCCTCCCCGGGGCCCTTACCCACACCGGACCCATATGTGCAGCTGGTGGACGGGCACAGTTGGCTGGTATCTGAATTTCTCTCCATCCTGGGACACAGCAGAGTTGGGGGAGAGGTCTGGTCTGCTGGCATAATATGGCTTTCAGGAATGTGGCTGCTGTCTGAGTGAAGTCCGGGTTTGCAGTGCTGCCTGGGAGCAAGGGGTGTGGGGAAAGAATATCTATTCCATGCAGTGTGAGGAAGCAGAGAACCTGGCAGGTGTCAGGGAGCAAGGGGCAGGAGCTTGACATTGCAGAGAACGCAGGGCTGTTAGGAGCCCAGGCTCCAGGGCAGCTGTCCAACAGAACTTGCAGTGACAGTAGACGTGGTCTGTCTGTGCGCTGTCCTATATAGAGTAGCCCCTAGCCACATCATTTGGAGGCTGAACTGTCCTTCAAAGTCTAGCTCAGATGGCACCTTCTCCTTATGGCCCCCTCTGACCACGTGCAGCCGTCAGTCTTCTGATACCACGTAGCCCTTCTGGAACCATCCGATGACCCAGAGCACAAGCTGCGCCCACAGCTTTTCATACCAAATGCTCCATGAGCAGCTAAGGATTCGGGCTCTATCTTTTAATGTTTAGGGATTTCCTGTCCCTACCAAAGGTTTGCTGCCTGGAGAGTACGCAGGGGGTGCTTCTGGATTCGTTGAACGAGGCCGTTGGCAACAATGTCCACTGAGCGATGTCTCCTTTGTGGTTGGCTTAAATGTACAAATCAGTGTCTGTAAGTGATTCCCTCGTGTGGCAGGGTACAGTCCCCTGACACATGTAGTGGGTGACCAGACAAAGCGGGGCCTTCTTAAGTCCCCCGCTTTATCCCCTCCATTGCGGGTAGTGTGCGTGCCACCGTGTGAGGCAGGGGCAGGGGTCCTGACAGCCCATCCTGGGCCCCAGACTGAACTTCTCTCCGCTGCTCTGTGCCTCCAGGACCCCCCACTGCTCCAGAATGTTAGCCACACAAGCACAGGGGTCTTCATTGTTGTTTCCAAGATGAGAACGAGGGCCCGGCACAAAGTAGGCAGGTGGTGAATATTTATGACTAAACCTGCACTTTGCTCTGTTAACAGCTGTGTGCAGAAAGTATGAAACAGCTTCTGGAAGCTGGGCCACATGGCAAAGGCTCTACCCTTTTGCCGCTTCTTATTCTGGGAGAGATTCGGGTCTCCGTGAGGTCCCTGTGAGTAGACGACTGCAAAGGTTGATGGAAACCCAAGGGACTGTCTTTCTGGCTGGTGAGAGCGGCTCACCGTCTAGAGGTCTCTCCGTGAGAGGCCCAGCAGAGGAGAGTATGAACGAGAAGGAGATGGAAGGGAGGAAGGAAGGATAGGTGGAAGGAGGCGGAAGGGATACAGAAGTAAGGGAGAGGCGGAAGGCGGTGACTCAGTGGTAATAAGGGACAATAAAGGGAGGGACCTGCTGGTCATGACAACAGGTGACCACAGTGACAGGAGCCATGTGAATGGCAGGCGAGCAGGGTGCTTACGCCGCAGGGGCTCTACCCAAAGCCCCTCGCTGTTCCAGAGCATAAACACCTGGCGGCCACTCGGGGAGGCATCCCCTCCCTCACTCATTTGCAGAGGAGTAAATCGAGACTCACAGCGGTTAAGTAACTTATCCGAGTTTCTGCAGCTGGCCCAGCGGTGGGGCAGGGAAATCTCGAATTGGAACCCCGGGTTCCAATTTCTTCCTCTACAACCTGGAAGAAAGAAGTAGGGAGGGATGAAGTGGGGGCATGTCAATTCTGGGTCTAGCAGGTGGGGCATGCCTGAATTCTTGCACGTATAGGGGTTCTTCTCCTCCTGCCTCAGCCCTCCAGAGGAGGTACCAGCAAATCATTTTGCAGTGGAGGAGTGTAAGCGTCCCAATGGGTTCAAGGTCATGCTGTCAGCACATGGCAGCAGCTGAGAGCCCAGCCCACATCCCTTTGACTTTAAGATGTGTGTGACTTCCTCTGCTCAGCGGAAGGTTCAGGGACGTGGCAGGTGTAGGGCTGGTCAGAGAGTTCACACTGTGGGTCCCAGATCGTACTGCTGCTTCCACACCCTGCTCTCGTGCAGATGTATGCTGCCTCGGCCAAGGCGCCCCTGGGGGAACGCACTGCTCTGTAATGTCTCTGTCCCTTGGAAGAATCTGCTCGTGGGTGCTGGGCACCTAAGTCAGCAGCGTCCATTGGGCATTTGGTGGGCAAAGCCCCCAGATTGCATGTCGCAGTCACTAGCCTTCCCTGTGACATCTGGAGGGGGCAGGCCAGAGAGCAATGCTGCCCTTGTGCTTAAGAATGAGCGCCCCAATTTGAGCTTCAGCTCAGCAGGACACTGTTAAAAGCCTGAGCAATCCTCGTCCTCTTGTTGCTTGCATAAGTCAGTGCCCGGCATCCTTCGGGGCCTCTTTCTAGGAGAAATCAAGCTCGAGGCTGCCCTGGGTAAGAGCACTGCCTACTCTTCAAAAGCAAAGACAAGGGAGCCAGTCACTCTGTGGTTTCCAGCCCTGGCTCCCCAGGGTTAGAGGCGGGGATGAGGGCATCCTGAGTGCTGCAGTGAGACCCCAGGGACAGTGCACTTGGCATAGCCATCTTGGCATCAGGTGGGGTTTCCTGCAGGGCACCGGACTCGGACTTCATCGCGGATGCAACTTGGAACACACAGGTCTTAATTAGAAAAGCTGGAGAAGAGGAGGAGGGAATGGGGAGCGTGAGGAAAAACAGAAAAGAACAACCTGGAAACTGCTAGTTTTATGAACTCGAGAAAGTCTTGTTCTTTCAACACACAGATGTTTTTAAGTGAAAAATCACTCCTCTGACCTTTCTTGAATAGGCCTGTGTGGTCAAAACTGCCATTAACCACTGTTCAGCTAGCTTGGATGTGGTCAGTGCTTTTCTGGTTAACCCATGAACATCTCAGGACTCCCAGAGAAAGGCCAGGAAGAGGTCTACAGGATGCCTGCGACACAGCGCTTGGGTCCGTGTGGCTCTGAGCTGAGTGATGGAGACTTCCGTGTTGCAGGACTTAGCTCCAGAGCCGGCTGTGTTCTCCACTCGAGAGCCAGGAGAGAGGGCATTTGGGATGGGAGCTAACTGGAGTTGTGTTCCCCGGCTTTGGTGTCTGATTCTCCACAGTGGTTTCCAGGTGCCGGGTTTAGAGCAGACAGCATTGCCTGCTCCCGTTCTAGACTCACGGTATCTCAGTATCCTGGGCCAGCGCTGGAAGTGTTTCAGTGCTTAGTGTATTCCTCCAGACCTGGCAATACCTCTGGGCTCTGAAATAAAAGTCGTGATGCTTCCGGATTCCCGTCTGGAGTCGGCAGTGTCTCCGGATTTTCATCTTTCGCTGGCAGCATCTCTGTGTTCCCATCTTGAGTTGAATGGATGCTTCAGTGATAGCTAACAGTGCCCTTTGATCTGATCCAGAGTCTACACTGCTTTTGTAGTTCCTGATCTAGAATTCAGGAAATTGCATGAATGGCTTTCAGTACAAGTGCTGGGAAAAAAGAGAGAGATTTGGCAACACGGAAAGATAATGGTGTGCTTTTAAACAGCCGTGGGCTCAGAACTGTGTGTGCAGCAAGATCTGATCTCGAACTTTGTCCTTCATGCCTCTGCTGTTGACATCATCTGGGAAGCTTGGTTTGTCATGGCTCAGCTGTGGCCCATTTTCCCCCTTCTCTCGCCTCTTCTCCGGGCTCTGCTCTCCAGAGCCCACGTGACGTTAAGAGTCCGCGTTTCAGACCTGGCCCTCAGGCAGATTGCACTGGCCACTTTTTCCCCCGTGCCCCTCCCTCAGCCTGAACATACCTCGAACACAGATCCGAATGCACTGTTCTCTGCGTATTTGCTTCTATAGTCCTTTACCTCGTCCCTCCCCCTACGGGAGCAATTTGTGAGAAGGGATTTTACCTTTATTCCTTTTTAAATCTGGGATCTGTTTTCACCCTGTAGACCGAGGTGAATAAGGAACCTACACGAAGTAAATGCTATGTGCATGTGTACTGAGTAAGTGAATGAATGAATGAATGAATGAAGAGAGAAATAGAAAAATTCGGGGTTTGGCTGGAAAAAAGTCTGAGTGTCCCAAAAGAAAACAGATTTCTGGGAGCCCCAAAAGCCCTGCCTCTCACCCCTTAAGAATTTCAAGAAGGTCCCACCACACACTCTCCTAACCCCGTCAGCATCTTACAGTTGCAGGAGGCACATGTGCCGTGAAGTCACCCACGGACCATCTGGCTGGGGATCCCGTGTTCTTCCTCTGCAACAGGAGATTACGTAAACTGGACAGCAGCCTCCAGATGTTAGCAGTTTCTGCTCATTTTTTTCCCCTCCCTTCTCAACAACAATAATAATAATTAAAACAAACAGAGGCCTCATCCCCCACACCCCTGAAATTACAAACAGGTGGGCCCAGATGCCCTTCCCCTCCAAAAGCCTCCCAGTCCCTAAAGCCCAGCTGCCGACCCTCAGCGAGGCCTGCCCTGTGCCGAGCCGGACAGCCAGGCCAGCTGCCCTGGAGCTTGGGCCACAGGCCTCAGAAAGGAGGACATGGGCCATGTCATGAGAAGTCCCTGTGCTGGGCTTTCCCTCTCCCGGGCTTCCACCCCCAAAGCCTTGGCCTCCAAGTTAAATGGATGTATTTTGGAAGACTAGGTGGCTTAAGAGATTAGTAATGAGATCCCAAGTCTTTCACTGCTGGGTCAGGAGTTCAGAGGCGGGCCTGGGTGACTGGTGAATGGCATAATTACGGAGCCGGGAGCAGGCCTACGGAGGGCCCGTGTGAAATGAGCCCAGCCAGGCCTTTCAAGGGAGGAGCTGTCAGCAGCACAAAAGCCGACCGCCACATCCGACACTAATCACTCTCTCTTGTTAGAGGATTTACTAGCTGGAGAAGCTCGAGCCCCTGCCCAGTGCCTCCTCAGAACGGCTGTCTGGGCTCCAGCGATGGGTACAGCCCGATGCCTGGCTCGCCTGTACGTAAGGTGGGGAGATGCCACTCGCCCCTTGGGGTGGGACTGTGCCCTCTAACACTTCATACTCTATGAACTGGTGACCAGTGTCGTTATTCTTAATTATTGCCACCACTGCTGTGCCGATTATGTCTCCCTTTGCCTCGGTTTCCCCATCTGAAAATGGGTAAATATGAAGCTCCCCTCTACCGTGACACAGGCTGGAGTTAATGGAGGCAAAAGCAGCTGGGGCATCACCGTCACCGCCCCATGATCACCATTCACACACCGTGGCCCTGAGTGTCCTCGCCTGTATCGAGGAAGATAGATGTGGAGTGACCGGGGCCGGTGGGCGTCAGACCCGGACCTCACCAGCCTCGACAGCTGTGGCTTGGGCACGCTCCGTATCTGTAGAATAAAAGGGCAGTGGTGCCCGCCTCCCAAAACTCGAGGGTCTGCACTGGAGCACGGTCGCTGGTTTCAGCTTGGCCTTGCCACCTCTCACGGGTGCTTTCTCAGGTCTCTTGAGTAAACTGTACCTTTACAAGAAGGTTAGGGCATCCAGTTTCCGTCCCCTAGAACCATAGAATGGATCGCGGACCATTTCTCCTCCAAGAAATGTAGTTTCACTGTAAAAGTGTGAATGCACTTCAGAACAGGGATGTCTTCAGTGAGTTCTTTGCTCTGTTCTGCTCCAAAGCCTGGCTTCTTCTCCTTGGTCATTTAGATCAGGCCAGGAGTTTGGAGCCCAAACCTCAGGATTCCGGACATGTGTGGAGGGAGGTGCAGTCCCCAAGATCTTAGACCCCCCTGGAGCGTGGAATACCTAATGTATTAGGGACAGACCTCGGGCATTGAGGGGCTCATCACTCCAGGGCTGAGCCGCAAGGCTGGAGGGCATCAGATGCCAAGTGATCTTATCTGGAAGTGTCTCTACTTTACGATTGCAGGAGGCACGTGTGCCGTGAAGTCACCCACGGACCATGGGTGGAGGGTGGAGGCCCTGAGGTCCGCTGCTATTTCCAGAACTCTGGGTGTGAAGAAGGAGGCATCCCTCCGTTCTGCACACCCACCTTGTACACAGGAAATGCTTCTTTGCTTGTCTGTCCATGCCAAATAATAAATCTTGAAATTGAAAGAAAGGCAGTCCACTCCTCCCCCTCCTGTCTATCTCTGTGAGGCAGGCATCAAAGGGGAAGACAGCTCTGGAGGCCTGGGGAAAGTGATAATTGTTTCTAATGGTCGCTACAGGAAAGCCTGGCTTCCCCCCCCCCCATCTCTCTCTCTCTCTCTGTTTCTGTCTCTATCTTTTTTCAGTGCTATTAAGTATGTAAAAAGGAAGTTGGGGGAGGGGATTGGAGGTGTGTGTGTGTGTGTGTGTGTGTGTGTGTGTGTGTGTGTATCTGTCAAACCTCAGTTACCCTTAAAGTTCTCTGTGTTCAGGGGGTCAATTTGGAATGAGGGGCACAGGGAGGAGATCAGGATGGACATGGGAGCGAGGAGAAGAATCCAGAGGGGGGAGAACTCCAGTGCTCTCCAGCCAGGGGGATCCCGACGTTTGGGTTTCCAGTGTTCGTATATGCATCAGTTAAGAGCAGGCACATGAAACACTTGTTAGAATGCCTGATACAGGTTTGCTCCGCTCTCCGAAAGCAGGGTGCTCTCGCGACCCCTTTTTTGAGCCAAATGGCATAAAGCAAAGAAGCGTTTGCCATTGATTTATAGGACAAAATTTTTGAGTGTTCCCAGACCCAAAAAGTAATCTCTCTCAGGCTTTTTGATACCTTATGACGCATCTCGCTAACAAAGGCACAAAATAAACTGAGATCAAGCACAGATGCTCACAGTCACAGGTCAAAGCTCTGGAGGCTCGATGTGGACGGAGATGCTGAGTGTAGTTCTGGAAGAGCTGCTGGGTGGGGCAGCTCTGGCTGCTTGGGGTACTCACCCCAAAACAAACACTAACGCTGTTTTTGCTTCTCGCCTTCTTTCATCAAAGCGAAAATCCTCTTTGGCTTTCTTTCGGTTAGCGAAAACAGGTACGAATTTAGGCCTTTCATATCAGCAAAGGGGTGCAGCTTGAACTTTGGAAAGACAGGGGATGCCTGTATATAGTAAAGGGTCAATAACATTGTTATTGTTGGTAATTTATTCTTTTATTCAACGAGTCTTGGCTTTAGTGCTTCCTTTAGGCTTTTCACTGCTCTTGACACTGAAGATGTAAGAGGCAAGCCCCCATTCTTGCCCTCAGTGAGCTGATAGCCAAGTTCAAGGATTGCAGATAGGTTCATCTTCTGGGCCAGTCCTGACCAATGGTGAGTGGCTCGCCATAATGTTTTAGTAAGAGGGATTCCAAGGCCTCCACTCAGGGGAGCAGTATACACTGTTTAATGGCGTCTGTCCTGAGCAAGGGCGTGGGGGTGGCAGCACTGATGTGTGCCGTAACTGGTCCAGAGGTCTCGAGGGCCCTCATCCTTCCCGTTAGCAATCAGCCTGTTTCTCATCAAGGAAGTAGAGGTCATATTAACACCTTCCCCAAAGGGTAGTTCTAAGAATTAAATGAAATAGTGGAATCGGACAGGCTCTGGTGTGCATGAGAGTAATGGGAGAAATCGCTGCGAATACCAGTTATTACGGCCATCATCATATTTGCTGTCCAACAACTGCATGGGAGCCTGGGTGGTGGACGGGTCCAGGCTTTTAGTGCTCACAAATGAATGCAAGGTCTTCTAGGGTCTTCCCTGCACCACGTGGCTATTCCCATGTCCACACACTGGGCTTCTGGATCAGCTATGTCAGCCCTGAAGCACCTAGTTAGCCTTGAAGAGCCCCCTTAGTTCAATATGGCAGCATTCGCTGAGCCATGCCTAGTAACCTGTATTAGACACCAGTGAAGAGGAGAGAGAAATTGGGCACAAGCACTGCCCTTGATGCTCAGGTGTGGAGACAGGTGGACAGACAAGAAACCACCCCCAGAGAGGTGACCAAAAGCTATGGGGGAGTAAGACGGACAGGGACCTTGAGTCAGACCACTTGGCTTTGACTCTTAAGCTGTGAGGAAGTGCCCAGTGCCTTCCAAACCTTGGACTCCTTATCTCTAAAATGGGGACTATGGGCTCTGGGAAGCAAACTGAGGTCTTCAGAGGGGAGGGGGGTGGGGGAATGGGATAGGCTGGTGATGGGTAGTAAGGAGGGCACGTATTTCATGGTGCACTGGGTGTTATACGCAAGTAATGAATCATGGAACTTTACATCAAAAACTAGGGATGTACTGTATGGTGACTAACATAATAAAAAATATTACTATAAAATTTTAAATAAAATAAATAAAAAAATGAAATGGGGAGAAAAGTGCTTTTTCCTCCTAGTTAGGGCAGGATGCAACCTGGGCAGCGTCAGTACCACGAGAGTTGATGCCCTTTCTCTCCCCTAGCGGAGCACTGTGGAGGGACCACCGTGTTCTGGAAGGGAGAGCCACGCTGGCTCTACAGAGGCGACTTTATTTTACCTGGCTCACTCAGTGTTGGGGGCTCCGTGGCCTGATCCGTGGTCTCCCAGCCAGCTTGCCCTCCCACCGTCTTCACATCAAGGAGTCCTGCCTGTTCCTCTTAAACCTTGCGGTTCTTGGGGAAATAACTTGGCATTGGATCTGCAAACCTGACATTAAAATGTGGCCCAAGTGGAAATATTTGGAAACACTGCCTGGGGTGTGTGTGTGTGTGTGTGTGCGCGCGTGCGTGTGCGGGTGCGTGCATGCACTTGTTCATTTATGTGTAGTGTTAGTATCAGCATGCACCCCCACACTCGCCCTCCCTATTCCTTTTCCTCTCTTTTTCTCTGAGACCCATTCCCAGGTCCCTTTGGGTTGAAAGAGGAAATTGGAGAGGACGGGCCAGAGATTTGAAGAGCACTTCCTCCCTCCTGTGATTGACAAAAGGGCATGTAAATCTGTAAAAGCGAAATTCAATAGAAACCTCATGGCATCTCCCCTGTGTGGGAAAATACCAGAACTCCAGCTCCCCCTGTTCTCCCTCTGTCTCCCCGCCTTTGTGTACGACGTGTGTGGGTGGAAGATAAACTGGATTTAAAAACCCTTTGAAAGCAAGACATCGTTAACTCCTCTAATTGAAAGCAGTCTTCGGCAAAGGAGGGGTTTGGAGGCGGGAGCTGGATGGAGTGGCTGGTGGTGCGTGGCGTGGACAAGAGCCCCCAAGTCCTGGGGCCACAGACGTCTCTGTGTCTGTCAGTCCAGGCAACCCCAGTCACCACCAGACATCTGGCCCGTCCCAGAGGAGCTTAGGCCAGTCTCACCCGTCCCCAGTGGACCCTGTTCCGCATCTCTCCATCAGATCCTCTCTGAGGTTACCCCCAGCGCCAATATCCAATGATCTCAAAGCTTTGGGGGGAAGAACCAACTCTGTCACATGCATGAAAAGAAAAGAAAACAGAAAACACATTGCTGGAATGGCTGCAGTAAATGTTTATGTTACCCCTCTGGTGTTCACAGAAAGGTGGCTATGAAATTAGCCTTCCAGAGACCAGAGACTTGGGATCCAGGAGTTGGCTCAGGGGCTGACAGAACAATCCCGCTTCGTGACGGAGTCAACACTCTCTCCCGCAGCATTCACCGGGAAGAGGCTGGGAGTGAAAAGCTGGCAGAATGTCAGAACTGAAAAGCCTTTTAGGGATCGTACTCTGTCCTTCTGCCCATGGGAAGGCTCAGTGTCAGAGGAGGTTAGTGGGTGGATCAGCTCTAGCAGGCGAGCCTCTTGCCTGGCAACCCACATCACCCACCCTGGGGCAGCCCTGTAGGGGCCTGCTCTGGCTGCTGAAGCGACTTCTATTCAAGTCCATCCTCCACGGCAGCCCTGAGAGATAGGCAGGTGGCCCTTTTCAAGGCGGCCTTAATCTGCTGTTAAGGGTGTGGGCCGAGTTTGTGCCTTAGCATTGAATCCTGGTTCCCCTAACGAGCTGGGCGACCTTAGGCAAAGCATGGGGCCTCAAGTCCTTATCTATGAAATGGGTACAATCGCAGTACCTCCCTCACAGAGTGGTTATGAGGCCTGCATGATTTCGTACATACGGAGACCTTCACAAAGCACCCGGCCGAGGACAGGCACCCGCTCACTGCCACCGCTCCTGCTGTGACTTTTTTCTCGTGGCACCTACCGCATCCTGGTGCTAGGCGATCAGCTAGGACTGACATGAGCATAAGTAAAGGGTGCTTCTCACCTTGGAAGTCTTCAGAATTTCGGGGGATAAGACTGGGCTCTAAACAACCGTAATCCAACCTGACGAGCGCTGTAACCGAGGTATATAAAGAGCTGTATGAACACAAGAGAGAGCAATTGATTCTGCCTGGGGGGTGAGCAAAGGCTTTCAGAGGAGGGGTGATACTTGAGACTGGCTTTGAAGTGTGTGTAGTATTTCACAGAATGGGCAGCCAGTGCAGTGGAGGGGAATGGGGGTGGGGAGAAGTCTGGGCACAGACATCGTGATGGTGGAGTCCAGGGCATGTGCGAGAAAGCGTCTCTTAGGGAGAAGGGAGCACCACTGTGCACGTGTGCAGATGCCCACCTGCTGCGTGGGGAGGGGAGGGGGAGGGACAGCAGCTGGCAATGGAGGTGGTGACAGGGCTGAAACTGGCTCCCGAGGGCCTTTGCGGGCTTTGTCTGCGAAACTTCCCATCCCGTGGTCCCTGAGCAGCCATGGAGGGAGTGATGAGTAGCAGGGCAATGGAGTTAGTTCTTTACTTTGGCAGGTTAATTATGAGGACCTGGGAGCCGGGAGAGCAGGTGCAGGCAGAGAGCATGGTAGCTGCTGCCTTCTTCCCTATCAGACAAAAGGGAGGTTTCAACCAAGACAAGCACCAGTCGTCACTTTGTGATAGAGCACATGGAACATGGCACGCAGGGATCAGAGTCTGGCTTCTGGCTGCCCTGTGCAACTGGCTAGATGATCTTAAAAGGAGTTCTGTAAAGCCCCCGTGCCTCGTTCCCTCTTCAGAAAAATGGGACAGTGATTCCATCCTCACAGAGGCTGACTGTGAGTATAGATGACATTGTGACCTTGAGACCCTTAGTGGATGTCATGACTGTGGGTGTCCTTAAGCTCCAGGGGGACTTAGGGGTCATCCCATACAGCCACTGCATTTCATAGATGGGGAAACCGAGGGTGGGGGAGATGTCCGTCTAATAAGTGACATAGCCAGAAATGACCCAGGTCTCCTATTTCCCATGGGGGGTGTTTGGTGTAGGCACATCTCTGAAGGTGATGGGGTGTCTAAGGCATTGTCCTAAAGACCAAGCGGGAAGGCAGTCTCTTGCCCCTCAGGTCCCGCAGGTGTTAAGATGGGACTGGAGGACAGTGGCTGCTTAGCTTCCATCAAAGACCTAGAGCTGGGCTTCTCCTGGAGAAACGAGTGGCATGGACACCAAAATTCCTGTCCCATGAAACCTTGGGGAAGAGGGAGACATCTCGTTGGAGGTGGTTCTACCCAACAAAAGTAGGATTGAGGGGCTCCTAGCTGGCTCAGAAACGCATGTAACTCTTGATCTTGGGGCCATGAGTTTGAGCCCCACGTTGGGTATAGAGCTTACCAAAATAAATAAACTTTTTATGAAAAAAGTAGGATCGAGGAAGTGCTGGACATAGGTGAGGAAAAAGCATCAGTTCTCGAAGCCAGAAAATTCTGCATTTAAATAACAGTTTTGCCAACTACTTGCTATGTTATGTCGTGTAAAACAGCCCACCCTCCTTGAGTACTACGAAAGGAATGGTCTCAGTAGATAACTGTTCAGTTCCATCTAAGTTGGGACTCTAAATAAGAAAGCTTATAGACAGTGCTACTTGGAGGAAAACGGAGGAGGAAGTACATGCAGACATCTTCGCCTGGCTGCTGGGAAGAGCTGTCCAAAGGTCGGTTGAGCTGCCTATAAATGGAAGTGAGTTCTTTGGCTCTGAAGTAATCAAGAAAATACTGGGTAATCCCTCGTCCAACCCTGAGAATACCTAAGGGAAAGAGCTTGCCAGCCCAACCACATCTGCTCTTTGCCGAGCATCATTAGATGAATTTCTCTCCCCCCACCTGAACTGGCTCACTTATTTTATTAATGTACTCATTCTTTCAATGAATATCAGTATTTTAGTCATTCAAAATATTACTGTATCTCACTTTATTGTGACAAAAAAGTTAACAAAAGATTTTTTTTTTTTTTTTTTTAGATTTTATTTTATTTTACGGAGAGATAGAGAACAGGGGCAGGGGGAGAGGGAGAGGAAGAGAGAGAATCCCAAGCAGACTTCCTGCTGAGCCCAACGCAGGGCTTGATCTCAGGACTCTGAGATCACAGCCTGAGCCAAAACTGAAAGTCAGACACTTATCTCACTGAGCCACCCGGGCGCCCTGAAATCTATCTTCACAAATTTTTGTGTGTACAATTAGGTATCGTTGGCTATAGGTACAGCAGACTTCTAGAACTTAATCATCCGGCTTACCTGAAACTTGATGTCTGTTGATTAGCAATTACTTTCTCCCCTCCCCCAGCCCTTGGCAACCAGGATTCCACTCACTGATTCTGTGAATTTGACGACTTTAGATACCTCCTGTAAGTGGAATACTGCAGTATTTGTCCTTTCGTGGCTACCTTATTTCACTTAGCATGGTGTTTTACTGTCACATATGGTAGGGTTTCCTTCATTTGTAAGGCTGAATAACACTGCACTGTATCGACAGATCACATCTTGTTCATCCATTGACCTCCTGATGGACCGTGAGTTTGTTTCCACATCTTGGCTATTGTGAATAATGCTGCACCAGGCATGGGAGTGGGCAAGGCAGAAAGATAGGTTCCAGCTGGGAGACTCCCTCTTCATCTGTCTAGGGGAACCTGAAGCCTAGAGGCTGCCCATGTTTTTATTTATTTATTTTTCTATTTTTTGCTCTCTTTTTATTTTTTATTATTTTCTTCTTCTTTTTTTTATTAATAATATTTTTTTATTATGTTAGTCACCATACAGTACATCCCTAGTTTTTGATGTAAAGTTCCATGCTTCATTACTTGCGTATAACACCCGGTGCACCTTGCAATACGTGCCCTCCTTAATACCCATCACCAGCCTATCCCATTCCCCCACCCCCCTCCCCTCTGAAGCCCTCAGTTTGTTTCCCAGAGTCCATAGTCTCTCATTAGAGCCCACTAGGTGTGTTGCCCAAGGTGGAGTGGTGTGAAGGGACAATCGCAACAGGACAGAGAGGGTAAGAGGTTGCTATGTTCAGCCCCCCGATAGCTCTGGGGACAGTTGTTGGCATCATCAGAAGGACTTATGTTACAAGAGTGGATAATCTGAGGGAGAGAAGAATGGCTTATGAGAGGTCTGAGAGGTGCAGATTGGGAAGCGGGGGGGACTGGAAGAGATAGGGAGGTCACTGGAGCCAGCAACACTGGAGAGACTGAGATGGTGAGTGAGATGGAACTCGCTTCCTGGGGCTGCCGCGGAGTGTGGGATGTAACTCTCCTGCTTGTTCCCCTACCAAATCTACATTGTTCAGCAGTGCTTTTTGCAGTTGGACTTGCTTTTTTTTGGAAGGCGCAAAGAAATAAGTGGATGAAAACAGCATCCTCATTGAATCAGTCACCTTGGGATCACACTTACATCCCTGGTGACCAACCTTGTGGCCAAGGGCAAAGCTCCTTCTCTCTCAGGCACTCGGAGCCCAGTGTACCATACCACACACCCTTATTAGTAAGTGGCTGCTGGATGAGCAGAGCCCACAAGGTCTATAAAAGCAGGGGGCTTGTGAGTGTTTTAAGATCAACTGGGGCTTTGGGCAAACATTCAGCTGAATTTGTTTATTCCTCTCTGATCTGCTTTGACTGTCCCTGGTCAGGATCGCAGCCAGCTTGAAACAAACACAACCTAAATAGGAAAACAGGAGAATAAAATAACAGCAGTGTGTACCTCTAAAGCCCTGTCTAGTGCTGATAGAGCTGATGAGATAAGAGAAAATTGTATTTAAGCAATAAGAGGGCTTTGTTCATGTTTTAGACTTCTCTGACCGTGAATGTTTTAGATGCAGAGATAAGCCCCCGCTCCCTCCCCAGCACTCCAGAGACGTGTTCCACCACACTCTGCTGGGGACAGGCAGCTCAGAACGCAGGGGAAAGAATTTCAAAATGATACATGTCCAATTGCTGGCCTGGATTTCAAATACCATAGATAGTTTATGCAAAGTCTCGCACTGTTGTAAAATGTAACACAATCCACTAGCAGATCTGCCTAAGCTCCGTCCCAGTTGTTTTTGAGAAAAATAAATAAACTCGAAGACATCTTCCAGCCTATTAAAGTGGCTGCTTTGCCCATAGTCTCCTTGGTATTAGGCTTCTAGAGATTTGAATAACAGAAGCCATCACCTGCTTCTGGCCAATGGGATGGTTGATTCTTGGCGCCTCTACTCTCCCTAAGATGTTACCTGGGATGTTCGGGAAACTCATACTGTATGCCCAGGACCCACTGGCTTCTCAGAGAGGGGGAGGGGAACTTTGGCAATAAACAGGTTTCAATACTTTGCAGTGTTCTTCAAGCAGTGAAGCTCTTTTCTTAAAGGAAAGATTACCTGGCAGCTCGATATCTAAGACGGATGAGTAGAGATCCTCCAGGTAAAGCAGGAGAGAAGGAAGGAAGCAGATCTCACACCCTGACCCGCAGGCAGACGCCTCCAAGGAATCCCTGAAAACCCATGACCTAGTCCAACATTCAAATGTCAAAGATAAACCGGGGTCTCCTCCAATGAGGTCATCATGGCACTGAAGAACTTTCTGGGTGACTGATCTGTGATTTTCTAGAGTTGGTTAAGCGACTTAAATTCCTGTGTTTGGGGCTTCAAGAATGGATTGATGAAAATGTTAACAGTAAGGGGCACTGGCTGAAGCATACCTAGAGAACTCTGTATTACCTTTGCGACTTTTCTGTAAATATAAAATCATCCCAATACTAAAAAAGTTCATTAAAAAACACTGATGATACAGTTGTAGATTACAGTGCAGGCATCACGTATCATATCTTGAGCTTGACTCTTGAATTTGATACATGACTTTTCTCCTCTGTTTTTGATTCTTCTGTACTCATCTCTAGGAATCTCTGGGCAATATATGGTCTTGCTTTGTGTGATTTTTATAAATGACATCATATTGTACTTGTCCAGTTACACCTTGTTCCCTTTTTTTTGGTTTGTTTTTACCCAGTGTTAGGCTTTTGCAATCTCTCCATTGATGTCTCCACTGATGTTAGGAGTAGGGCTCCGTTTTGAGTGCCCGGGACCCATACTGGACCTGACATTAAATATTTCTAGTATCATCCCTGTATATGAATCTAATTGAGGCCTCTTAAGACTCTTGTGCTGTATACAGAAATCTGTCATGTGAATATTTCTTACTTGATGCATCCCTTCCCCAACAGATGAACATACAAACTATTCCCAATTTTTTGCTACTACAAATATTGCTGGAGTAGGTATCCTTGATCCTTGTATATAATATTTTTTTCTTTTTCCCCTCTTTTTTGTTTTACATGTATGTTTACTATGATCGATATTAGATTATCTTTTTTTTTTTTTTAATAGGTTTCAAGAGCCTTAGAGTTCGCTAGGTCAGCCTTTGTCAGATGAGTACAGGGAGACCTGCCCATGTGGCATGACAGACCCAAATCCACAGGGGAGTGTTTAGAGGGGAGCCACATTCAAGGTCAGAGGAAAAACACAAATGTGGGATGGCCGTCCGCAAAAGATCTGGCCCATCTCAAGAGCAAGTCAGTTGCTCCTTGCCTTTGCCATCATAGAACTTTTCTGTTTTCTGCTGTACAGTTACAGTTACAGTTGTGTGTGTCTGTGTGGTACCTCCATGGGTATCTGCACTCACTGTCCCCTGCAAGCTCCTGGTGTCTGTCTCATCCCACAGTGCTTGGCAAATAGCCGTCTCCCAACAACTGTGACTCGAATAAGTGAATGAACTGAGGAGTGAAATGACATTTGGACACACATCACACACTCACACATTCTGTCTTTGGGGGAAATGCCCATCCTGTCAGAGTCTTTTCTCTGTCCTTAATACGGCTCTGGACACAATGTACAGGCTTGTTCGACAATGGTCTGCTTGCGATTCGCCACTCGGTGAGATCCCAGCCTTATCCTGCCTTTTCTGCCACCTTCCCCAAGCTCTAAGAGTACCAGATGGCTTAGCACACCCTGAGCATTCTAGATTTCTCCATTCCTCTGAGCCTTTGCTCCTGCTCCCTTCCCCTGCAGTGCCCTTCCCCTGTGTCTGCTCTGTTCTTTAAGATCCAGCTCAGATGTCAACTCCTCCCGCATTTGTCCCCGTGAACATTTCTCGTCACCTCTACCACCAAAGTGTGTTATCTGTGCCGCCCTTCACAGTGTCGAGGACTCCCTGTTCTACAGTAGAATGTGGGCTCCTGGAGCAGACTCCCGTCTGTGCATCGCATTTTCTCCTGCGGTGCCCCGAACAAAATAGGTGGAGAGGAAAGGTGCATTTAATTGAATTTAGTTCAACCGCTGAGACCCTCTAAAACATTTTTTTCTTTATCTCTTCCCAGGTGTGTCGAACGAAGGTGATAGATCTCAGTGAAGGCATTTCCCAGCATGCCTGGTACCCTTGTACCATTAGCTACCCGTACTCCCAGCTGGCTCAGACCACTTTCTGGCTCCGGGTAAGCCAAAGCTTTACGAGTCTTAGACTCTCCAGCAGTGGCCCCCAGGAAGCACCAACTCCCGTGACCCTTTCGCAAGATGGTTTGTCTGCCCACTGAGGGTGTTAATTGTAAGGACAGAGAACAAAACACTTCCCAGTAGGATGCTCCCTGAAATAGAGTCCCTTCATTGCTCATGGAATGCCCCTCCTCCTTCTTGTTTTGGCCAAGACTTTGGATACCTTTTGTCTGCCCGGAACCTTCTGTGCATCGTTCAAGGCCTTTTAAGATTGTCTTCTCCTCCTTGAAGTCTTAACTGATCCCCACAGAGGAGTGACTGTTCTCTCCCTTCTAGTTCTGCCCATGTCCGGCCATCTGTTGGATGGCGCTTGTCCCGTGGTTTTATATCGCTGTCTTTGGGCCCATCTTCCTGACTTAGGCTTACGGATTGTATTGACTTTTGATTTGCACATTGCTGACCCACTTAGAGCTCCACAGTCTGCAGAAATGCAAGGGCTGTGTTTTACTTAGCTTTGTCTCCTTGATGCCTCGCACAGAGGCTAGCATGGAGAAGTGACAGATAATAATAATACCTTTCTTGTGGTTGTAGGTTGTGCCAGACATTTTGTTCCCATTATCTTACTGGAGGCTCGCAGCCACCATGTGATTGAGTTATTTCCTTAATATGTCACTTAGAATGAGGGAACTTAGGTCCAGAGAGGCCGAGCGACCACTCACTGTCACACAGCTCAGCAGGTGCAGAGCCAGGTTGGAACAGAGTTTCTGACTTCCGAGCCTGTGTTCTTCACTGCCTCCCTGTTCCCATCATGGACCTGTGACGAGTGGCCCAGTCCCTGAAACGGAAGATGCTCCTTGAAACCTCTGCCCCGTGGCTGGAGCGCGTGAGTGACCCTGCCATGCTGTCTGCATTTCAGGCGTACTTTTCTCAGCCAATGGTGGCTGCAGCTGTTATTGTCCACCTGGTGACCGATGGCACCTATTATGGGGACCAGAAGCAGGAGACCATCAGCGTCCAGCTGTTTGATACCAAAGATCAGAGCCACGATCTCGGTGAGCACGTCCTCATGCGGGTGGCTCTTGGGACCGTATATGCCCAGGGTGGTTGGAGGAGCCGCTGAGAGCTAGTTCTGCCTTTGCCCTTCCTCTTCTTGCTTCTCCGTTTGGCATTCTGGTTGCCTTCAGATCGGGAGGCTTTTGTGTATCCAGAGAAGCGTGGATGTGGCAGATATGGGGATCAGTGGCCACTGTCCAAGTCCTCCCTTCACGAGCTCCCTTCTACCAGGCACCTTTAACCTCAGGCACCCCATCTGATCCTCAGATGACCCCGGGAAGGAGACGGAGCAAAGGCCCTTTCTCCAGGTATCAGCACCTGGGTCCCCAAGAGACTTGACAGACCCCAGGTCACATGGCAGTGACCGGGAAGAGTAGAGGAGCCAGGTTTTCGGAATCATAGCCGTGGCTCTTTCCCCTGTACCCCGAGGTGTCCTTTAGTGCTCCACAGCGGTGGCCGTGTCTCCGACACCGTCTGCAGAGCCCCCCGTGGGAGGAGGGTAAGGAAAGGCCAGGAGTGGGAAGGCAGGTAAAGAGCCAGGTCCTGCATGCTGAGAAGCTGCCTCCGCATAGGGCTGGCGGGGAAGACAAGGCCAGAGTTGTCAAGCTGTCACTTGCACACCCCTCTCCCTAGCCACGTGTGCACAGGGCAGAGGAAAGAGCCCCAGTTCCAGAGCCGACAGCCCGGGCTTCAGTCCTGTGGCGGCCACTCACTCGGCTCGACTTCAAAGCCCCTCATGCGGCATCTTGCTCTCCTCTTAGGCACGGTGGGGACAACGGTGCCACTTCATCATCAGGGCGAGATGGAGAGGTAGTAAGTGAGGTATTGCTCAGGGCTGTGGTGACGGTGCCCAGCACGAGACCCAGCACTGGGAAAGTCCTGTTATCCCTCCCACATGTCCAGTGTCCCGCTGGGTAGCCATTCCAGGTGTTTGGGAAAGGCTGGAAAGGCTAGCCCCGAAGGCCGGGCTTCAAAGCTGGGCCTGCACCATTCCACAGAGTGCTGGGTTCAAAGACCCCTGTGAAGCCAGCAGGCGAGGGGTCATCGCAGGGTCAAGCAGAAGCCAAGGGAGCAGAGAGAGGATTTTGTTTTGTTTTTATGTTTACTTATTTAGTTAGTGTTAGAGGCAAGGGGGAGACACAGGAATAAGGAAGAGAAAGAAAACCCCTCTGGGCCTATCTGGATTCCGGAGAAATTTCCCTAAGTGAGAAGCAAATATTTTCCTAGCTGTCCTGGCATTGCAGAGGGCTCTGAGGCGTGGGGGGAGGTCCGGTTCCACAGAAGCTGCTGGGATCCCGTGACTCAGTGTCTGAGGCTTCCACGTGTCCCCGTCCCTCCCCCGCAGTGGCCCCTGCCTCTGTCCTCTGCATCCTGGCACCCCCCTCTGGAGCCTTTGCAGCTCTGAGTGACCACAGAAGGGCGACTTCTGGGTGGGGAGCTCAACGGCCCCGACGGCGCAGGCCAGCCGGGATGTGTTTAGGGTCAGTCCTGACGTCAGATGCAGAAACTGAGTTATAAGGAGCTTGCTGGAGTCATATCGTTAGGATGTGACTAGTCCCTTCACAGGTAGGCTAAGCTGTGATGTGAACTGAGGTCCGCCAGACCCCAAAGCCAGTGTCCGTTTTCCCACCCCGTCAATGCCTTCCCTCTTCTGGGTGTGCCCTTTCTCTCTGCGCCCTCTCTTCCTCCTCGAAGCCTGGGGACCTGTTCCCCCTTCTAGAAAGAACCGAGGGCTTTGGGAGGGGGCAAGCCTGGGTTCAACGTGGTCTCTACATTGCTGGCTGTTCTGGGCGCCTCTGGAAAGCCACTTCCTGCCCTTGATTCTCAGCGTTACCTCTGCCCCATGGCTACAGAGGTGCAGACCTCACTGGACTGCTCCTGGGTTCCTGGATTAAAAATGAGGGCAGGCTTCCCCCGCCCCCCGGGGAAGAGCCTGTTCCTGCAGATGATTTGTACTGTCTCTCTGGCTGACTGGGAAGGCAGCCTGAAAACTAGCAACTCAGGGGTGCCTGGGTGGCTCAGTTGTTAAGCATCTGCCTTCGGCCCAGAGCGTGATCCCAGGGTCCTGGGATCAAGCCCCGCATCGGGCTTCCTGCTCTGCTGGGAGCCTGCTTCTTCCTCTCCCACTCCCCCTGCTTGTGTTCCCTCTCTCGCTGCCTGTCTCTCTCTCTGTCAAATAAATAAATAAAATCTTTAAAAAAAAAAAAAAAAAAGAAAAGAAAACTAGCAACTCAGACCATCCAGCCCAAACGCAATGTGGGAGGGTGGGGAGGGCCAGCGATGCTTGTGTGAGGGGTGGCCACTGGGGGAGGGAGAGAGGCTGTGGGCGCTAGGTGAAGGGAAAGCTTGGGGGCAGGGAGGCAAAGGGATTGGAAAGATTTGGAACCAAGAGAAAAAGGCAGACAAAGAAACTTTCAATCAAACTCAAAATCCCCACTGGCCACCCAATGGTGCTTTTGTGCAGTGACATGAAAGGGTCTGGGGGCTTCGGGAAGGGCCCGTTGGGGAGGGCGTGACTGGCCTTGAGTAATGAGCCTGGCCCCTCGGCCCTCTGTCTCTCCTGACAGGCCTCCATGTCCTGAGCTGCAGGAACAATCCCCTGATTATCCCTGTGGTGCATGACCTCAGCCAGCCCTTCTACCACAGCAAGGCGGTCCGTGTGAGCTTCAGTTCACCCCTGGTCGCCATCTCGGGGGTGGCCCTCCGCTCCTTCGACAACTTTGACCCCGTCACCCTGAGCAGCTGCCAGAGAGGGGAGACCTACAGCTCTGCCGAGCAGAGGTAAGGGACCCTGGGTCTGATTGCCCTGGGCTGGTTGCTAGCCTCAGAAGCAGATGGAGGAATTCTGGAACTGCGTAGACTTGCGTGTGGCTGAAAAGTCTGTGTGTTTCTCCCTTCTCCATCCTCTGGCCTCTGGCCGGCTCTGCCTTTGGGCCTGGGAGGCCCACACCTTGTCGTCTCCGATTCCAGGGGCGAGGGAGGGAAGCAGGGAGGGAAGCAGGAATGCGTGCTGGTAGAAAGACTCCCTCACCTGGCTCATAGTCCCAGCGCTGACGATGGCTTGCTCGCGTGGTAAACATCCCTTTCCCTCTCTGGGTCTCAGCATCCGCATTTGGACAAAGAGAAGATAGGTGGATGAGCTCTCCCGCAGCTCTGAAAAACTGGAGTATTTATTTAGGGGGATGGAGGGAGCCTGGTATTTGCTTCATCCTAGTTCACTGTATTCCAGTGATGGGGAAATCTCCGTGTCTTTCCCAAACCTAGCTCCTGAGAGCCCCTCGGCGGTCTCGGAGTCTCTGGTAATGGCGTAGCCTCGCTCGTCCATGCCTCTGTCCTGCTGTCTGCTAATGCCCATCATCTGAAGCTAAGGGAGCATGGTGTTTCCTGGGAATAAGAGTTTGGGTGATACTCTTACCTGGTCTGAACGTGCCCCTTCTCGCTTGTGTGTCCGTGACAAGTCACTTCACTTTTCTGAATCTCACTCTCCTATTTTTGAATGAACAGATGATAATACCTACCCTACCAGGGGGTCATGAGAGTGAAGTGGTTCTCCGTAGATGAAGGGCCTCTTGCGGACCGTTAGGCACTGAGCCAAGGTGACGAGTTAAAACAGAATATGGCCACATTCTGACCTGACGGGGTGGCTCTCTGCCTAGAACTCTGCGTGAAGCTCTTAGCGCTAGAAGAAGCTCTGGAGATCCCCCATTACCCTTGAGAATCCCGGGGCGTCCAAAGGGGAAGGGCTGGTCCAGGCTCGCACAGCACCTCTCACGTTTGTTGAATGAGATCCAGAAGGAGAAAGAGAGACTGAGGCGGGGGGGGGGTGTGTCTCAGTGGGCTCCCCCAGAGTGAGGCCCTCTGAAAGGCGATCCAGGCCTGCCCTGCGGGGGGGGGACACAACACTGGCTTTCCCACGCCCCCGGCCACCACAGGGGACACAAAAGGTGGTTGCAAAACCCACATTGTTTTGCACCCACTGTCTCTAGCTTCTGTTGTGCAAAGTCTGTTGCAATCGTTTGGAGGCAAAAGAGCTCCTTAAATATCACTCACTGTTATATTTCACACTAAAAGGGCTTTTTCATCCCTGACTCTCCAGACTATAAAAATAAGTTAATTCTCAGAACCCAGAGAAACAATGTGAATGGGAAATGTAAATCCATTAGACCTTTTCTGCAATGCTTTCTTTCCCATCCTTAACTAGCCACCGGGACCACAGGCGAGTTGACGGAGGCAAGCACTGGCTTCTTTGAATTCTTAATTAACAGTTCCTGTGCCCGAAGTAAATAGTTAGAAGTGTTTAACCTCAGAAACAAATCAATTGTTTAGCATTTGTTGAGTTCTTTGGCAGCAGAAGCGCACCGGGCGGGGACAGAGTGTTGCCCCGTCTCTCACTGTTTATATGACTGTGAGCCAGTCCCTCCACCCCTCTGGGCCTCAGTTTCCCCATCCATGGGATGATGGTGATGGATTGGATGTTCTCTCTAGTTCCTTCCAGTTCTGACATTCTGTGCTTCCCAAGAGCTGGGAGGGGTGAGAGGGAGGGGGCGGGAACCAACATGCATTTCATTGCCTTATATCATTATTCTAGTTCATTATCACACCTGTCCTGTGAGGTGTGGACAAGAGACAGTGAGTCAAGGCCGTCCAGGCATGAGGAGGCAAAATCCTGCTTTGTCTGCCCCTGAAAGCCACGAGGTACCCACCGGAGCCAAGCACATTCAGGAGAGAAGGGGACTTGTCCCGACTGCTCACGTGTGAGCATTTAGTGAGGGGAACGGAGGTGAGGGGCCACAGCTCTGGGGGCCTCTGTGGCTCGGCCCTGAGCGTGGACCTGGCTGAGACAGGCCGAGCCCCCAGTGCCACAGCTGCAGGGGTTGGGGGGGACCGGGGACCCCTCCTGAGTGATCCAGGGACCAGGGGTGAGGAAGGAGGCAGCTGCTCCCGGAGAGCTGAAGAGGCACTTACCCAAACAGTCAGGACTGCACAAATGTGCAAATGCTTTAAAACAAACAAACCGGGAGGAGAGAAAAGAAAAATAAGCAACAACTGTAAAAAGCCACGGGATGTTTTTCTTCATTCTCAAAACACCAAGGTAAATAGCATCACTTTTATAGCACACATTTCAGCTGGCTCTGGTGGGAACAGCTCACTTGACGCTCCGCTGTTTCCCAGGTAGTGAGAGGGGCCGTCCTCGCCTCCCCAGCCCCAGCCCTCCGCCCCTCTCGTCCCCACTGATCCTGGTTCTTGCTGCCTCTGTCCTCTCCCCACCATCTCCACCCGCTCCGCCTCCTCTCCCACCCTTTCCCCGTCTCCTTTTCATTCTCTGCTCCTGAGAGCTGCGTGAGACCTGGTGGGCTGCCGCGGGAGGAGCCTCACCACAGCAGAATCAATGCAGGCGGCGTGTTCTGACCTAGATTCAGGGGGTCTCCAGGCCCCGTGCGGCACTTGCACTAAATGCAGAGGCCCACGAAAACAGGATCCGGTTGCAGGTGAGAGGTCCAGTTGTGGAATTCTAGCCAAATCCCAGCGCCACACCTAGGGGAAGGGGGAACGGTGAGGGGCTTAGGGATGGTGGTAGGAAGTCCAGAGGCTTCCTCAGTGAGAAAAGCAACAGTCGTGGATTGAGGCTCCAATGTGTCTCACACATACACGTACACACACACACATACACACAAACACACACACTATCTTATGGTTCTAAATAGAGATTGACCAGCTTATTATAAAATTCAGTGGGTCATGTGCTTCCACAATTAGTAAACTCCCTTCTTCTCTCCCTTCCCTCCCTCCCTTCCTTCCTTCCTTCCTCCAGCGGCCTTTATTGTTTGCATTCTTTCTCCCTCTACCTCACACTCTTCCCACTTCCCCACACCAGCCCACCCAAAGAAGGGCAGTTCAGACAGGGAGCCGACCTTGAGAAAGCCAGCTCTAGGAGGAAGTAAGTTCTTCACGTGACCAGATTGGCTCCTTCCAGCCAGCATGGACTTAGACTGGGTCGGGTGGGGGTGAGGGATGGTGCCTACAGGAGCCCACGCGTGAATATGCATCCCATCAGACGACTATATAGGAAATTCATGTATGACACTTGGAGCCCAGAAAGAAGCTTCTCACGGCCAGAGACCACAGGCTCCCCCAAGTTATCCAGCCCACAAGGGGATCAGCTCCTCTCAGAACACCTGTTGGGAGTTGCTGGTCTGGGGGATACACCGCAGACGGAACTGCGGTGCCTGAGCCTGTGTTTCTCCTCCACTGGGCCGGATGCTCCAGATTCTTCTCCAAGATGTTGTTCAGCTCCTACTCCCATCAGAGGCCTCCTGGAGTCCCTCTGCTTCCGCATCCTTGTCAGTCATTGGGATTATCAAAATCTATTTCTCCCCCTCCCCGAGGGCTCTGAGATTATATACTTCTGTTGTTTTATCTTCATAAAACCGTGGTCCCTGAAAGGTGGGGGGCTTCTAACAGACGCTCTGGTTCTGCATTCTCATTCGAAGTCCCAGCAAGGGAAGTGAGCTCCCCAGAACCACCCAGCCGCTCAGCAGAACTGGCCTTGGAAGTCACTTCTCAGGCCTCCAGGGGCCAAGCACATGCCTCTTCATCAGAAGTTTCAAGACTGCTGTCACATAGGCCAGAAAAGACCACAAATAACTTGTATCTGGCCCTTCTGAATCCTCTGCTTCCATTAGTTGCCCACATTTAACTACCAGGAGTGTTCCTAGTAAAAATCGGCAGATGTGGAGACATGATGGGGTCGGTGCTGTGGCCACCTGGGCCAGGAGGGACCTGCTGCCGCTCTGCTGGCCGCCCCTCCCTCCTCGGGCGCCCCGAGAGCAGCTCGCTGCCATCCAGACCCTGCAGGCCTTGACTTGGCCTCATCACCATTGAGCAGCTGCCTCACTGGCTCCTAGCATCCCAGGGTCCAAGAGCCTTCCAGGAGCCCTTCCAGCAGTCGCTGCGTTCCTGGGCAGAAAACAAGGAGTCCTGTCTTGGTCGTCCTTTCTCAGTCTCACTTCCCAAGGACCCTGCCATGTTCCCGCTAAGAGCGTCCTCCCTCCCTTCCTAGCGTGGACATGCTGTCTTCTCCACTGTCCCCGTCCGAGAGACCCAGAGTGATTTATAAACCACCTTCCTGTTATTACCCGCCCCCACCCCATGGTGCACTTGCAGACCGGCGGGAGTCAGGCCAAGAGTCAAGGCGCTCAGCCAGCAGTGGGATCCTCACCGGCCCTTTACCGCCAGTCTTCTGTGTTCTGGGTGAACAGCATTCGTCCATTCTGCTGTGTGTGACTGGGGGCCAGTGCCAGGGCTGCGGGGACGGCAGTGGGGGGTTGGGTATTGAATCCCTTAAGGATGTGCCTCTGTGTGGAACTTGAGTCTCTATGTAAATAAATATACATATTTATAGATACGTGCATATATAAGTATATATGTATGTGTATATGTATGTGTGTGTATATATACAGATATATACCTGTTGGGAGTTAGGGGAAAGACACCGTGTGCAGATGGGTCAGGGAAGGAAGCCTCCATGAGGAAGGGACAGCTGAACTAAGGCCTGTATGAAATGAAGGATAAGCCATGCAAAGGTTTGGGGCGGAGGGAATCCCAGGCAGAGTAAAGAGCATGTGCAAAGGTCCAGGACAGAATGGATATATATACACACACATATACATATATATGAAGAAAAGACAATTTATAAATATCTGATTATCTTTGGATGGGGGAGGGTGTCTCCATCTTGGCCCAGGTGTGAGAATTTCACTGATAGAAGTACCTGTGTCCCTTCCCCCATCCCTCAGATCAGCCAACTTCCTCCCTCTGAAAAGTGTCTTCTTTTTTTTTTTTTCCTTCTTTTGTTATTTTTATTGCTCATCACTGGTATTAAATCTTTCCCCCATTTTTTTTTTTTTTTTAATGAAGCCAGAAGCTTTTCTTTTGTTTCCCTTGTTTTGGTGTTTCAGCCATGACAGGGCTGTGTCAGGGAGGTATTTGGGAGGGGCACTTGGGGTAATGTTTATCATTTTTGGACAGTGCGTTCACACCACCCTTCCAACTTAATGGGAAAGCAAAGAGAAGAGCAGGGGCTTAGGGGACAGACAGGCAGACCTTACTGGCGTTCTGTCCACGTGGAGTGTCTTTGGACAGACAGATAAGCTCAATGAATCTCACTTTCCTCTTCTCGAAAATGGGAGTGATTGTATTACCTCAAGGAGTTATGGTGAGGATGCAAGTCAGGCGATGTGGATAAAATATAGGGGCTGATAGCTGGTATACATGACCTTCCTTTCCCTTCTTTTCCCTGTTTTCAAGCCTGTAAGCCAGGCACACACAGATGTGCTGAAAAAGCAGGAATACCCCAGTCCCCACAGTGTGTTCTGGAGGCCACTAGTCCAGAAATGTCCCATTGGAAAATGTTATCAGAGTTTGGAAAATGATGTGTGTCATAGCCCCTTCTGGAAATCCACAATGTACATTAGAACATTCAAGGTTCTGAGAAGTCCTGCGATTTAAAGAAAGCTAGCTTATTAATCTAGTGCTACCTAATTCTTTTGACCATGAAACCTTTTGGTGAGATAATTTGTGTGACCAGGGGATATTTTCCTTCCACAGCAGAGAGAGCCAGAATAGAGAAACCACCTTTTCTTGCACCATCATAGTTTCCCAAGTATTTCTCACACATGGGCCCTTCGATTGTACAAACGTGCTGAGCTCCATTCTGTCCTGGACCTTTGCACATGCTCTTTACTCTGCCTGGGATTCCCTCCGCCCAAAACCTTTGCATGGCTTATCCTTCATTTCATACAGGCCTTAGTTCATCTGTCCCTTCCTCATGGAGGCTTCCTTCCCTGACCCATCTGCACACGGTGTCTTTCCCGTAACTCCCAGCAGTCATCCTCTACAATTTCACCTTTAGTGTCCTTTCTGCACACATGACTATCTGAAACAGGCTTCTTTATGGCTTTTCTGGAGTACATGTTCTTTCTCCTCAAATACACAGGTGGCAGGCACCTTCTATATCTCCCCAGTGTTTAGAACAGTGCAGCAAGGTCCCTCTTCAAGGTCTGTTGAATAAATGAACGAGTGGCTGACATGTCACCCTGTTGACACTCTTGAGAGAGAAATTAGCTTATTACTTCCACTTTGCGGATGGGAAGACTGAGGCTCAGCATATTATGTAACTTTCCCAGGTTAAACAATTGGTAAATGGCATCACTGGGGCTAGAGCCTGAATTTGCCTGGTTGCTAAGCCCTGTGCCCTTTCCACTGTAGCCAGTCAGTTTTTTCAGTTTATTCTTTTTCTTACAAAGCACATTCATGTGCAGAGAAATGGGGCAGGGGGACAGGTACATGCTGCTTTTCCCTTCATGGCCCCAGAGCCAGGGCAGCCCCGAGCCCACTGGTTGTCATCCCGGGAGTGCAGAGCAAGCATGGCCACACTGGAAGGCATGGGCCAGAAGACCAGCTTGGGAGCTGGTAGCTTGTGGAGTAAATCTGTTTAAATTGGAACCATGTGGCTCTCGCCCCCAGCGCTTACACACCGTGAACAGATGCATTGTGCGGTGTCAGAGCCCTTGCGTTGACTCCACAGTTACGCTCCTGGAGGCCTCCCGGTGGCACAGGGCGCGGTGCAGGCAAGGCTGTCAGGGGCAGGAAGGAGGGCAGAGAATCCAGTATCTCCCCAAGTGTCACTTTATCCCTCTCCCGGTGCCTTTCGGAAGGGGGGGGCGTGTGTGGAGAGGCAAAGCCCACATCAGTGTGGGTCCGAGACCTACATCGAATGCTCCGCTTTTCTGAGTTTTTTAAAAAAAGGGAGTGTGTGATGTTTGGAGGCTTTTAGCCCCACCCCCACGGCCACCGTGACTCTCAGCAGGCTTCTGAGCAGGGGAGAGAGCGTGCAGATGCCTAACCATCGTCCTGTAAAGCCCTCAGCGGGGTATCCCGGAAATGGGCACCACGGAAGCCAGTGGGGCATTTTTTCTGAAGCTGCTTTGGCCACCAGTGGCTCGCTGTCTCCTAGCTCTGTGTGCACGTCTTGGGGCAGGCGCTGGTGTAGACAGAGTCAGAGAGGCGAAGGTTAGAGAAGACGGCCCCCATCACGCCTCACTGTTCCCAGGCAACGTCTCAACCTCCTCAAAGTGCCTTAAGAGCTATTGCTGGACCCGCCACCCTTTAGGAAACACCGGCTGAATGCAAACCTGCTTCATTGAACTCAGAGGCTACCAAGAGGGACAGGCATTATCTGTACCCTCAGGGAAGTTCTAGTCCAGGTCGGGGGGCAAGGTTAACGACAAGGACTTCGGAGTCACACATCTGGGTGGGAGCTTAAACAAGTAACTTGATCTCGCTGGTCCCCGATTTTTCCAGCTATAAAATGAATAACACTTAGCTCATAGGGGTGTTGTAAGGATGGAGTGAGCTCATGTCCATAAGCAGTTGGTGAATAGTCACTAGTGGTACTGAGTGTCTGGGTAACAGGAACATGAGGGGCACGATCATCTAGCATGGGGATTTTAGATCTCCATTTCCTGAAGGGTTAGCACACATTCTGGCACACGGTGGGCACCCAGGCCCTGAGCTTTCAGTGCATGAAGCGTGAGGCCCGTTAGAGGAAGGAGGGCAGGAGGCCAGCCAGGGAGCCCCCCCTGGGGACACAGGGAAACTTCCTGGAGACATTTACATGGAGCTCAGACTTGAAGAGTGCGTAGAATTCCAATTGGCAGGAAGGTTAGAACGGCGGCCACAGCAAGAAGCAAGGCGTGATCGCTCTACAACCTGACTAACAATTCGTAAATCACTTTACAGTTTATAAAAGACTTCTACATTCAGCACCTCCGTTGAGTCTCATGATCCTATGGGTTGGCCCAGTTTGAGCATACTCTCAAATGCTCAGAGAGGTGGCGTACTTTGCCCGACGTCACACAGCTTCTAGGTCCTAGAGCCTAGACTTCGTGTATACTGTTAGCTACGGCTTATTGAGTGTTTGATGTGCTGAGAATTCTGCTCTGTGCTTCTCCTGCCCTCTCTGTTCTAATGCTCACCGCACCCCTCGGAAGTGAGTGCTGTCACACGATGCAGAGGCCCCTGGCGTGTGAGAAACGCAGTGAACACTTGCTGTCGTCATGACCCCTGTTTCACAGTTGGAAAACTGAGGCTCTGCGAGGT
Source organism: Ursus maritimus (assembly GCF_017311325.1). Lineage (NCBI taxonomy): Eukaryota > Metazoa > Chordata > Mammalia > Carnivora > Ursidae > Ursus > Ursus maritimus. Next base: position 42,739,344 of record NW_024424119.1, read on the forward strand.
TTGCAGATCCTAACACATACAGCTTGCTGCAAGACCTGAACCCCGGCTTAGCTGCCTCCCCAATTTGGCCCTGTGGTAGACGTTGCTGCCTCCAGAGCCTTCTTCCCCTCCTCTGGCTCAGCCTCCTGAAATCCTGGAGAGGGCTGCCATCAGCTTTGATCTTCCGGGCCGGCCAGAACCACCCCCCCTTATCCTCTGGTTGCTTTCCTCCCCAGCTGCGTGCACTTCGCGTGTGAGGCCGCTGACTGCCCCGAGCTGGCCGTGGAGAACGCGTCCCTCAACTGCTCCAGCACGGACCGCTACCATGGCGCCCGGTGCACCGTGAGCTGCCGGACGGGCTACGTGCTGCAGATACAGCGGGACGACGAGCTGCTCAAGAGCCAGGTGTGCACAGGGGCTGGGCTCAGAGCCCCTCTCCGGCCCCCGGGGTGGGGGTAGGGGGGAGGCTGACCGGGTGTTGAGCATTTCACAGAGCACCGCCACCCGGCAAATACTCGGTAAATACGTGTGGATTGAATGCGCCAATCCATGAATCTGGAATTTCTAAGACCTCGGTTCCCGGGCAGAGTCGTGGTCCACACGGCCCGTAGCAGAGTGTTTGTTGAGGGTTGCAAATGTGGGGACGCACGTGTTGAGCACTTGGGAAGGAAACCGTCGTGGGCAGAGCTCTGCTGCTTTAGAAAGAGGTGAGCCCTCTGTCAATGAGGTGTTCACTCATTCACTGTCATTGTAAAACAGATGGTAAAACATCTGTTCGCCAGGAACCAGATGCTGTAGTCGGTGCTAGAGAAAAAACAAATGTCACTAAGATAAACCTAGGTCCTCCTCCCAAGGAGGATGGTTGCCGGGAGCAGGCCAGGCATGAGTCATGACCTCGCAGGGTGATAAACGCCTGTCTGGGCAGGTGCAGAGTGTGGTGAAAGCCTAGGGGACTCACCCTGGAAGAAGTGACTCGAAAACAGAGACCCAGATAGATGGATGGGCACAGGCGTGTGTGTTGAGGAGGGGGAAGAAATGGTACTCTGGGCACAGGCAGAAATGGGATGTGAAGGCCTGCTGCTGAGAGAGAGCATGCCACAGACAGATTTCTCCCCTGAACTCACCGAAGCAATGAGGCTGGAAGGGCAAGCAAGGTCCACCAGTGCAAGGCCCTGTTCGCTTGGTCAGGAAGTTCAAGGGTGATCTTTAGGGCCATAGGGAGCTTTTGAAGACAGTTACGTGGTCAGATCATGGTCGATCCAGGTCCTTCTGGCTGCCCACTTGGGTGTGGCTTGGCATCTGACAGTGAGACCGGTCACAGGGAGAGCCCTTGAAAATCGTGAGGGTTGCTCACGGGAGAGGGCAGTGTCCTGCGTGGGGGGCATGGGTGGGGCAGTGAGGCCGGGAGATCTGAGGGTTCCAGAGCTCTGTCACGAGATGCAGCCTTTCCCGGAGCCCTGCCGGTGGGCTTCACCCTCCTGCTGCAGATACCCAGGGATATTCCTTGCGGCTGGGGAGACTGCGGGACAGGGCTTCTGGGCTGGAACAGAGTCATGCTCCGGGGCTCCGGGGCCCTCAATTGCTCGTCTTAGACACCTACTTCCTCGTGTCAGACATGGCAGGTCTGAACTCCTGTGGAAACAATTAGGCTGTTTTGGCAGGGAGGGACCTCTGCTCCCTTTGATGTGTGCTTAAGAGGGGAAAAATGTCCTTTGCTTTTAAAATCCCAGATCAACATTTGGCATCCCCAATCCCCTGGGATCTGGCGGCTTCCTCCTTGAATGGCAGCCCACGGGCTGCCCATGGCGGTCCCTCCCTTGGCTCTGAAGCTCAGCCTCGCCCTTCCACCCGCGCACCCCTGCCATCTTCTGGTTTGGTTCAAGTCCCTGTCGACCCTTTTCTCTTTTCCCAGGCTTGTTCTGTCCTCACGTCTACCTCTCTCAACTATCTCAGAGCAGGGAGTGGCTCTTAGAGCGATCCTGGGGTTCAGTGTCAATGCGAGATCTCAAATAAGGAAAGGGACTTGCCCGTGGTCTCATAGCACAGAGGACAAACATCCGGGTCTCCCATATCCCAGGGCAATGCCCACTCCTGCAGAGCCAAGAAAAGATACGACAATCAAGAACCAGTGAACCACTCTTGTGCCATTGTTCACAGGCCAGCTCATGAAAGGAGGCATCGGGCCCCAGGAGGTCCAGGTTTCGAGATTCTCATCAGCACAATGGGAATACTGATCTGGGAGGTTCTGCCCAGAGCAGTTCGGAGTGCGGCTGTTAGGTTCAGTTCCCAGGTACCCTCTTTAAAGCCGTGTAACTTGGAGCTAATCAGTGTCTCTGAGCCTCAGTGTCTGCATCTGTGAAATGGGAATTGAGATACCTAATTCATTAAAAGCCAGTTACAGTTCAACACGGATCTCCTGGGGCCAGGATAAGACTCCGAGTTGTCGCGTGGGAGGGGAAGAGGTGTTCCCCACATTTGGCGTTCAGTCTGCTTATGGTCCCCACCTCTGCCTTCCAGGTGGGGCCCAGTGTCACGGTGACCTGCAGCGAGGGCAAGTGGAACAAGCAGGTGGCTTGCGAGCCAGTGGACTGCGGTGTCCCAGACCAGCATCACGTCTACGCCGCGTCCTTCTCCTGCCTTAAAGGCACCACCTTTGGCAGCAAATGCTCCTTCCAGTGCCGTCACCCCGCGCAGCTGAAAGGTATGGACGAGGGCCCTTTGGCTCCGTTTGCCCTGCTTCCTCTGTGGGAAACCCAGAGGCTGCTTCCAGGCCCTCCCCTGGGTCTCAAACACCCAGGGTTCGGCGGGCTTTTATCTGCTCTTCTGATTTCTCTCCACTAATGGAGGGGATTTACGCACACTGCCTTGCTGTGCAGCCAAGGAGAAGGTAGAGTGTGGATAACGTGACAGTGAAATCTCCTCCAGGGTCCTTGCGAGTCTTACAGAAGAGAGAAGGGAAGGAATGAAGGGAGGGAGGGAGGAAGAAAAAGATTAGAAGAAAGTAACATTCGGAGCCGATGTGACTAGTTCACTGGATAGGATTAGGACCCAGTAAGGCTTAGAGATACGTCTCATTATTATTGCCCTGTTCCCAGGGGAGGACCTCGAGCCTCAGAGAGGTTAAAGAACTTGCCCAAGGCCACACTCTCTGCGGTGGGATCCACGTGGGGGCCATGTGTGTCTTTCACCAGAGCCACTGTTCCTGTGTAGGAGGAATCCGCTGGGAGAGGAGCAGTTGTGGGCAGGAGGGCCTTGCTGGGGGTCTCCTGGGCAAGACCCGGGGTGGTGGGGTGAGTGAGGCAGAGTCAGGCATACTGGAAAAGAGGCCGGGCCTGGCTGACCTAGGATGTCAGGACCAGAAGGGTTCTCAGAACTTGTGTAGAATAACTGATTACTTGGAAACATGGTAAAACCGAGGTCCAGTGAGAGGGAGGAAGGAACTTGTACAAAATCATAGAGCACATTGGTGGTATTTCTAGAAAGAATGCCCTTGGCTTCCAGTCAGAATACTGGGGTTTGACATGACGAGACATGATCTCCAAGTTATGATGGTTCGACTTACAGTTTTTTGATGGTGTAAAAAGCGGCGTGCTTTCAGTAGAAACCGTACCCAGAATTCTGAATTTGACCTTCTCCTGAGCTGCGGATATGTGGTCCAACACACCCTCGGGGTGCTGGGCAGTGACACCTCGCGGCTGATACCCACACAATCATTCTGTCTGCCACTTTCGGGAAAGTATTCAATAAATTACATGACGTACTCAGCTCTTGATTATAACATAGGCTTTGCGTGAGACCACTTTGCCCCACTCTGTAGGCTAATGTAAGTGTTCGAGCACATTTAAGGGAGGCTGGGCTAAGCGTAGATGGTCAGTAGGTTAGGAGTACAAATGCGTTTTTGACTTGCAACATTTTCAACTTATTGGGTTTATTGGGATGTCACCTCTATCGTATGTCGAGAAAGATCTGTGTACCCTTTTCTCAGACGTTCCAGGACCCTCTGCTTTCCTTGTTTTATCAAAGGGAACATGGTCCCTTTACCAGATACCCAAAATGATACCGCACTCAAGCACGGGTCCTAACGCAGATGGGTCCAACCATCAAGCAAAGTTCCAGCCATTATTCTACTGAATGGGATTAATTGACTCCCATGGGGCACGGGTGGGATAGAGGGGCGGTCTATGAGTTCCCTTGAACTTAGATGCAATATTATGTATTCATGAGTTTCAGGCATTTTGATGATTGGAGAGAGTCAGTAGTTCCCCCAGATTTTCAGGGGGGTGCAGAGCTCCCAGTGATTCCTGGACCTGAGTTCCTGGAGGGCAGTGGCTGTGTCTAATCCACTTTCCCATGGCTCACAGCAAGCCCAGAACCTGCCCTGAATAAGACTTCCCAAGGTGTTTTGACGGGATGGCTGGATAAATTGATAAAAGGAAGACTACAGGAAATGCTTCATTCAAGAAATGAGTGAAAGACCAAGCAATCTCCCTAAACTACCCCGAAAGAAAATTAGGTCCCCTAATTTTTAACCCAGTGTGATTTGAATACAGACGCTATGGACACTCACGTGAGGTACTCTAAAGACCTAGGAGAGGTGATGAGACAGTGGAAATCGTAAGCCGTCCACATTTCAGGCTTTTGGAGTCCTTCCTTCGCCCAGATGTGGGGCGTGTTCATGACTCCAGACCAAGAAATCACACCTTTCCTCTCAAACAGACACCTTTGGGAAGGAGCAGTGTGTACATTAGTATTGATTCTTATAGGCCCCGTTGTGGCTAAAAATGATTCTTAAAAAAAAAAATGTATTTATTTATTTTGGCTAGAGAGAATGACAGAGAAAGAGAGTGTGCACGCATGGACTTACAAGCAAGGGGAAGGGGCAGAGGGAGAGGGAGAGAAAGAGTCTCAGCAGACGCTGCACTGAGCATGGAACCCAACACAGGGCTTGAACTCACAATCCTGACACCATGACCTGAGCTGAAATCAAGAGTTGGACGCTTAACCGACTGAGCCACCCAGGCGCCCTGCTAAGAATGATTCTCAATCAAAGAGATTCGGACCCTTCTGCTGTTGCTTCTCTGCTGACTGTGTGGAAGGGGGGGAGTGACCCTGCTGTGGAGACGAGGCCTGGGGGAACCCTCATTTTGATCGTTGTTGTTCCCAACTTTGCTCTTCCCTTGAGAATGCAGACAAGCGTCTCTCCGGTGGCCGCACTGACCCCCTAGGACCCGCTGGCATTTCATGCGCCTTGGTTGTCAGCATCGTCTGGTGCTCAATCCCAGATCTGATGCTTCTCCTTGGGTCTGCGGGCAGCAAGGACTGGGTGAAGGCCCCGCTACCTCTCTCTTGAACTTGTTAATGGCCCCCTTCTCAAGTGAGGGAGTAAAGAGGTGAACAACCCAACTTCTGTCCTCCATTTTTTGTTTGCTTCCCTTTCCTCTCTTCATTTTGCTTTTCCTGACAGGATAATTGAAGCGAAAAGAGCACTGTCTTTAGAATCAGACAGACTGGGATTCCGTTCCTGGCTCTGCCCCAGCAGTTGATTTTAGAAGAGCTATTTCATGGCTCTGGGCTTCAATACTCTCATCTGTAAAATGGGTGGAGGAGGGCCCACATTGAAGGGGCAGGTTGAGGCCTGAAAGAGATGGTATGTGTAAGATTCCAGAGCCAGAGAAAGTGCTTAGTGAATACTGACCTTCCCCAAGGGGCGCCCTTGTGAGAACCTGCCCCATGGCCTCTCTCCAAGCCCTGACCGCTGTCTCGTGGAGGCCTTAGTCCTCGGGGCTGCGGACCCACGCTCCCTCCTCCGTGCTCTGCCCAGGACCCAGAGGTTAAATGTCGGTCGCCGAGCACCCAGCACCCAGGACAGGCAGTTACGTGTAGCCCCTGGGAGCTGGTATAATGTGTGTAACACCCCAAACCCACTCTCGCTTCTATTCCCAATGATTTTTTTTTCTTGAATATCCTCTCTTTCACTTAAATTTTGAGCCCTCTTCAAGATGTATGCAAAAATCCTGCAAACTCACAGCCTCAGAGTCCCTTCTGCCAAGGCACTTTACCAAGCAAGCACTACCAGCACAGACAAAAGCTGCAAAACCCAAAGGAAAATACACCCTCAAGTTCAACAACAACAATGACAAAACTGCAAAATCGTAAATATATAATTAAAGGGCTGAATATGTCACATTACTCATATCACCTCATCAGCCTCAACTCGGCTGTGTTGGGTGCACTTGATATGGGGTGCACTTGGGTGTGGAGTGGGGCTTCTAAAAGCCAGTGTGCCTTGGAGTGCCGGGCTAGCTCAGCATGGGGCTCTCGATCTCGGGGCTATGAGTTCGAGCCCCATGGTGGGTACAGAGATTACTTAAATAAATAATCTTTAAAAAAAAATAAAGTAAGCACACCTTCCTCCTACAAAGATCTTTTTAAAAGGCCCACTTTGTGCTTCTGGCTTTTGTTGGCTTTTCTGTTTTGCTTCTTTAACCTCAGATTGAAAATTCAGACTATCCACTTGTTTCCAGCAGATACTGAACACCATTGAGCTCTTCCTGACTTCTCAGACTTTATTAAAGACAGGGATGTGAGCTGGGGGGAAACAGAGAGTGACCACATCCCACAGTGCCCCACGTGAATCCTCGTGCCTGCCCTCAGCTCCTTCCCTCACCCAGCACCTCTCCCTACAGAACCCTGTTATGACTTCCCTCGCTATAGAAATTACACATTCTCTCTTCTGTCTCAGGAGGAGACCCTTCCTTCTTTCTCAGAAGCAGAAAGCCAGGCCCTTGAGGGACCCAAGGGTCTCATCAGGGCATCTCCCCGACAAAAACAGGGTCATCCCCCCCACCCCAAGAGAAATTCTCATACAACTGCTAAGAGAATGCTGCTTTCTCCATCTGTCACCTTAGCATCTGGGATGGTGAGGGTCCAGGATGGTCTAGGACGTCACTGGGTCCAAACCACTGCTGAGTGCTAATGGTAGACCACTACTGAGATTATGTGTGGGGACCTGAAGGTCACAGTAGAGAAGGGACTTGTCCCTTATGAGACCACTTTTTTTTTTTAATTTTTAAAGATTTTATTTATTTATTCGACAGAGAGAGACAGCCAGCGAGAGAGGGAACACAAGCAGGGGGAGTGGGAGAGGAAGAAGCAGGCTCATAGCGGAAGAGCCTGATGTGGGACTCGATCCCGGAACGCCAGTATCACGCCCTGAGCCGAAGGCAGACGATTAACCGCTGTGCCACCCAGGCGCCCCTATGAGACCACTTTTTGATGTGAGCAATGCTAAGATGTCATCTCAATAATTCTTCCTCTCACTCCTGCTCCACTCTGAGCAGTTGCTCATGTTTCAAGAGTCAAATCTCTTCTTACTTGCTGTCTCAGAAGCCCTTTGGCGTGTTTAAAGCCTGTGTCTCAACCCAGAACCCCATCAAAGTCTGGAACATCAGAACTAGGAGGAGCCCAGGGGTCATCAAGGTGAATCATTTGATTTCACATTGGGGAAACTGAGGCCCAAGAGAAGAAAACATTTACACAAGGAGATATAGGAGTTACCATTAGTACTGGGGTCCTGACCCAAGAAATGGTACCCCCTTGCTAGGCATGCCATTCTCACCAATCTGGTGAAATCATCTAACTTGGGTCTGCCATATGCATTCCCAAGCTTCTTCATGGCAGGTATCCAGCGTTGCAGGCACCTTTCTCTCTCTTCTTGGGAAGGTTTCCATCACTTATCCCTGATTGTGACTGCATCTGACAACAGCCTCTTTCCTTTGAGCCTAACATGTGGAATGATAAATGGGGCCCCTTGCTAAAGAAATTTGGAAGTGACGGGCACCATTCTGGACACTGGGGAGAGGGTGGAGGTTCTGAAATCTTACTGTATGTCCAGTTGATTTCGAGATACTCCACTCACCCAAATTCTCCTGATTCCGTGAGATGTTCTTTGGCTGTGCTCATGGGTAAAGGCTCTGTCGTGGGATCAAGAGAGCACTTAGGAGCCAGGCAGACCTGGAGGGAGCCCTGACTCTAGATCGAGCAACTCATGTTCCCTCCTTTGGACTTCGTTTTCTCACCTACAGAATGGGGTTAATGACAAATTGGATCATTAGGAGGGTCAAGAAGATGGCCCTTGTAAGTCGTCCTCATGGGCTGAATTATAAGCAGTTACTGGTGGCCTTCCTTTCAGACATGTAGTGGGGAGAACTGGACAAGTAAACAATCTAAATATAACCTGACTCGCCTCGGCTAGAATTGGGAGAATCCAGTTTGAGCAAGTGACGGACTTGCTGGGACTGCCAAGCCCAGCTCGGATTTTCTCTTTGATTCCTTGGGGTTGCAGGAGCCTAGCGAAGTGCTTTCAGGACTAAAATTGGCAGAGGCTTTGCATGCTTCCCTTGATGGCGCTATTTCTTCTGCCTCGGCTTCTCCCTCTGACTTGCTACCGCCTGAGTGCTGGGTGAAGGTCCAGTTGGCTGTGGTGGGGAAAACAACCATCCTGAAATCCTCAATGTCCTCAGTTCCCACCTCACCTGGCCCGGGACCTTGTACGCAGAGACCTCTTTGCGCTTCCTGTCCTTCCTCCTCTTCCTCTTCTCTAACTCTGTTAAGATCTATTTCCCATCAAGAGCAATGAAACTGAACCTCCTCCCGGTTCCAGCAGCACTCGCCTTTGGCTGATGCAGCCTCCCGAGGGCTTACATGTCCACTTCCAGTCCCTCTAGCTGCATCTGTGTTTTCTCAAAACAATACAGTGGCCAATATTCTTTCACATCCTAAAATGCTAGAGTTGCAAGAACTTAAAGACCACTTTGGCTTAGGGCCAGAGAGGTTAGGTGACTTGTTCAAGGTCGCATGTAGATTTGTAATAGTTCACGCATTTAATAAATGGGTATTAAGGACCTACTGTGTACTTGGCACTAGGCTAGGGTCTGGTACTAAAAGAATGAATGAGGTCCATTCCCTGGCCTTAGGATGCAGGCCGGTATTTAAAAAACCAGACATTAGGGCTCCTGACGTTTCTCTTCTTATAGTCTGCTCTGGGTTAATTTCGATCTTAAAGGCACTCTGGAAGAGATTTGGTCTTCTGGGTAATCCTTTGAATAAAATAATAAAAATAGGCATAGCTCTTTGACAGCACAATTACAATTATTTTAATACTCGTTAGAGACTGGAATTTCTTGAGGCACATTCGTAGACAGGCTGAGCACGATTTATTTTCCTGAGTTGAAAAGATGAACCGATGAAGGCACAGGGTCCCATAACCTTTTGGAACCCCGTGTGTGACATCAGCACTGTTATCCCCAGTCAGAAGCCCCAGGCTCAGAAATGCCTGCCCCTGTTGTCCTGAGTCATGTTCCCCCCAGGAAACACAGGTAGGGAATGAGATAGGGAAGCTTGGCCGTGACAGAAGCATCCAGAGTCTCCTTGAGAGCCAGGTACTGCAGTGGGCAGCCAGAGTTCAGTCCCTTTGGAGAGCTGTGGGAGACAGGGTAGGATCTTCGTCAGACCTACTGCAACTCTGGAAACTGGCATGTTACCCCACCAGCTCCATCACTGGTGACATGCCACTTCCAGCAGCATCCATGCCTCAGCCCCGGGAGCTGGCCCTGTGCACAGGCAGATCGTGCATGCGGGACCGCAGCAAAAGACCTCTGGCATAGGGTTGCAGGTACGGCGCCCATCCCTCGGGGTATAGATGTCAGTGACCAGGGGATGAGGGCGGGACCCAGATAGCACGTGTCATACCCTGCTTTCTTCAAAGCCACATGGTTGGGTATAGAGTAGTGGCTATAACTGGGTCATGGAAATACTGATTCTGTGCAGTTCGGCGTCTGCATCTTCCAGATTTTGTTGTAGTTGGGGTGGGGGCATGTCCATGGTCCTGAACCGCCAGTTGCTGCTGTAGTGTGGTTCTTTTGACTGTGGTACACAGCAAGCTCCTACTTATCCCCTCCCAGAATGGACATTTCCGGTTTGCCTTTCCTCTCTTGATGAACATTTTGCAATTTTTATGTTCTCTTGCCACCAAAGGACCATGACTTGTACTCCACGATGTATAATTTGTATAGCTGATAGGGTGTTGCTTTTAGGAGTCCTAACACTTTTTCCACCGATATTTTATCCTATGTCCTTTATAACTTCTCTTCCCCTCTCCCCCCTCTTAGTTCTCCCATAGCTTTGGCTATGCCTGTACACCCCAAAACACTGCCCCAATCACAAAAGCAGAGGGAAAAGTAGTTTGTAGTTTCTGGTGTTCTAGAAGCCTCTCTGCTTCTGTGGAACCCAAATGAATCATCTTCACGTGATGTAGAAATCCACGTAGTTTGCAGCATCACTGTTGATCAGCACGCGGTCCTCTGTGGGGTTCACGACACTAGGTCGGCTCGTGCTCGCCGGATGGGTCACACTGACGCAGGAGGAGAAAGAAGACAGTGAATGGGGTCGGGGCGCAAGGAGCCTACAGAAAAGGGCACAGCACTCCCTGCTTCGTCTTCGACTGGCTCTATTTGTCTCCAGAGTACCTACTGCCTCTAGCACGCCAAACGGCGTATTTCTTTGCGCAGTTTCTTGGGTCCCGCCCTATCATACTAGAATCGAAGCTCCAAGAGGCCAGGGTTTGAGGGGTTTTTGTTTGTTTGTTTTGTTCACGGCTATGTCCCAACATACAAAAGAGCACCTGACCCATCGTCAGCATGCATAGATGCTTGTTGGGTGAGCGAAGGGCCACTCAGATTGGCCAGCGAAGGCAAGGTCAGGAGGGAGGGAGGGAGGGAGGCAAGAAGGGAGGGACGGGGGAAGACCCAAACAGGGAATCTGACAGCGCTTTCTTGGACACTTTTCATAAATGTTTCGTTTTCTCTTCTCATCACCATGAGAGGCAGGTGTGATTGTTTTCTTCCTGTAGATTGGAGAGTTGGGGCTTGCCTCTCTCGTTTGGCTCCCTCAGAATAGAAAAAAAGGCTCTAGTGAGCATAGGTAGCCAGTTGCCCGTGGAAAACAACAATCGCCTCTGTCAGTAGACAACACTGACTAAGCTTCTGTTTGCCTTTTACTAACTATGAGGACTTGGTCAGGTCACTTGAGTCTCCCAGTCTCTGCTCCCAAACATGCATTGTCCTGCTACGAACCCGCTGTGAAACTCAGATGACATCCCCACAGCACTCAGGACACAGCGCATGTCAGCTTCGCCCCTACCCCTCCACCCTCCAGGCTTCCTGTCCCGCAGCCTCCCACATGCGTCCAGCCCTGCTTGTCAACACCGTTCAGTAATAACCGCGGAGATGAGCACCAGGTTGAGAAACACAGGTTTCCGGTCCATCTCTAGTTGTCTTGGGGAGGTTTGGGGCAGGCTGCACATCCATGATGTACGACCTGGCAGTGGAAAGCCCGACGCCGCGTGGTTGACTTTTCTTTGCACCGATCCCCATCAGGCCAGCATCCCGGGGGCAATCAGCATGTCTGTCGGAGCTGGCACGGACTACAGGGGAGCGCTGTTCTCTCGGCTGCTCTGGCAAAGCTTCCCTGAGCACTGGGGCCTGCAAAAAATATCAAAGCTCCAGATACCACAGTGCCGTCACTTCCAGGCACCAGGGGGGCTAGGAGACGTACAGGGGTGCGGGGCCCAGGGAGGAGCGGCCGGCGGCTCGGGGGCGCACGGCACACTGCTGTCAGGGCTCAGAGTCAATTCTGATGGGAGCCTGTGTTGTCAGTTATTAGAAGGCAGATATACTTTCCCCTCCGGGCTCATATGCCCACCTGGCAGAGCAAGGAGGATGGATGGAAGGAGCGGGAAGGTCTCTTTCCTGCGCAGTAGAAGGGGTTCCAGATCGGGGGTCAGGATCCTTGAGTTTTGGTTTGCTGTAGGTGTGGGGTGAGTTACTCCCCAACTTGGATCTTCTCTTTGTCACAGCACTCTTGATCTCCCAGGGGCCCTCAGTTGTAAACAGAAGGGGCTGGAATTCTAAGAGGAAGACCCTCTGGCTTTTCTAGTTTAATGAAGCCCAGACAGCCCATAAGTGAGCTCGGCTCTCAGAGACCCCCTCCCGCCCCGTCTGCTAACCCTGCCCGCCTGTGTCCTCCAGGCAACAACAGCCTCCTCACCTGTATGGAGGACGGACTGTGGTCCTTCCCGGAGGCCCTGTGTGAGCTCATGTGCCTGGCTCCGCCCCCGGTGCCCAACGCAGACCTGCAGACGGCCCGGTGCCGAGAGAACAAGCACAAGGTGGGCTCTTTCTGCAAGTACAAGTGCAAACCCGGATATCACGTGCCTGGCTCCTCTCGGAAGTCAAAGAAGTAAGTAGGGCTGGAAACACACACTCACAGGTTCTGGGGGTGAGGAGAGCCAGGTCTAGCTGTCTGATTATAAGGAGGCACTCATTTTGTTATTGTTGTTGTTGTTGGAGGCAGTACCCACGGTTCCTCACATGCTGCCCTATGGGAATCTACAGGGACATTGTTAGTAACTGCCTGCTGGCTGTGTGACCTTAGGCAAGTGACTTCACTTCTCTGGGCCTCTACTTGTCAACGATAAGGCGGGGTCGATAATACCAGTTACTGCGTAGTATTATTGTAAAGAATAAACGAGGATGTGTATATAAAGTGTTTGCAAGGTGCCTGGCATGTAGTAATTGCTCAATAAATGGTAGGTATGAATATCGTCATTGTACTAGCACCCATGAGAACACTCTAGAAGGAAGGGAGAAGACAAGAGTTTGCAGGATTTGAGTTTATTTCAATCACATGGTACTGAGAGAATGTCTGAAACTCTTGCTTGCCCCAAGTCAGTGAATTTTCTTTAATCCCTATACATGCCCCCTACCAACCAGCAGGGCAGGTGGGGGATCGGGAGTGGGAAAGGGAAACGAGAGGCCAGCTGGCTCCAGAGAAACATGGGTGTTTGGATAGGGCATGAGTCCAGCCATCTGATCCTTGAGACATCTCTTCCTTTATCTCTTCTTTGAAGACGGGCTTTCAAGACTCAGTGTACCCAAGATGGCAGCTGGCAGGAGGGAGCTTGTGTTCCCGTGACCTGTGACCCCCCTCCACCGAAATTCCACGGGCTCTACCAGTGCACAAATGGCTTCCAGTTCAACAGCGAGTGTAGAATCAAGTGTGAAGACAGCGAGGCTGCCCAGGTGAGACGCCTTGAACTTGAGGTTGGTGCTTTGGGCCCTCTCCAGTCTGCTTGCGGAAGACCCACCTGTATCTGGAGAACAGCGTCCTTCGGGAGATTGTTGGCAGACACGGCAGTGTCACCAGTGCAGAAGTGAAGAAACTGGGTTCTCATTCTCTCCTTTGGGAATCTCCCCGAGCCTTGTTTTCCTCCCTAAACACCCTATTTTGGCTCTGAGATTCTTAGCTTTGCAAAATGGTTAGTGTTAGAGCCCTTATGAAGGAAAGTATATATGGAATCCCATGGTGTGAAAACGATCACAGTTGAGTTACTCTGATAGGAGTGACCAGGGTGGTTTTGCCAACTTTCCACCACCATCACCTGTGGCTGTCCCTGGAGTATTTAAAAACGCAAGGCCGCCGTGTCCTCAAGACATGCTCTGCCAGCATGGGGAGAGGAGGAAGCACGTTCCGATTAGCAGTATCCAGTCCGGAGAACACAAGGGAAGGGAGCGAGACCAGAAGCAGAGAGCAGGGTTTGGATCTTATCTCCATCCCCTTGTAACTGAGAGGAGGTCTGGCACACCCACCCGTTCCTGCTGAAGGCATCTGTGACTAAAGTTGTCTTACTCCTTCTAAGACAGGTAGGGAATCTAGAACGGAAAAGGGAAATGGTACATCCCCCGGCGGTTCCTCTGTGATAAACCAGCCGTTTTGGGTTGATAGGCTGAGCCCTGTATTTCAAGGGTGTGCAAGGACGTTCCGCCGGGTGGGGCTGGGGTTCAGTCGTCTGGGCCCCCAGGCTGGCTTCACTGGCAGCCGGTCCTCATGCATCTTTATTAGTGCCCCGCCAGTGCCAGGCCCTGCCAAACCGCCACCCTCAGCCCCTCTCCCCTGCTCTTCACGTGCAAACAATCGCCGAGTCCTACCCGTTCTGCCTCCAGGATGTCTCCTGAAGCTGTTCTCACCTGTCCCTAGTACCGCCACCCTAACTCAGGCCACCATCATCTCTTTCCTGAGCCACATGCAGCCTTCTGATCATCTCTCTGCTTTCATGCCCTTGCCCCCCTCCAGTGCAAGCTCTGCATTTTCAGCCCAAGCACTTTGTTCAGAGCACACATCTTATCCCAATTCCCCAGCTTAAAGCCCCTCATGAACCAGTGACCCCCATCCCCCGGAGGATAAGCTCCCACTCCTTGGGGTGGACCCAAGGCCTCCAGTGAGATTGCATGCCCTCTCACCTCTGCATCGTCAGTGAAAGAGCTCCTCTCCACTTTTCCAGCTGCCTCGCTCCTAATCTTCCTACCCAGGCCAGCCCAGGCACCCATTCCTCCAGGAACCCCCTTTTTTATTGGAGGATGGTTGACACACCATTCGTTGCAGGTGCACAACCCCGTGATTGGACAAGATTATACGTCGTGCTGTGCTCATCACACACGTCGCTACCACCTGTCACCATGCAGTGCTATCACACTACTGTAGACTATCTTCCCCGTGCCGTACCTCTCGTCCCTGTGATTTATTCACTCCATGACTGGAAGCCCGTACCTCCCACTCCCCTGCACCTGTGTTGCCCATCCCCCCACCCCTTCCCCTCTGGCAACCATCAGTTTCAGGAACTCTTTCTTGAGGTCCTCTGTATGGTCGGTCTCAGTGCCCCTCCTTGAGGTGCCCCTCCCCCTCCCCCCAGCCAGCACTGGCCACACTGCACTGTAACTCATTTCAGGTGCCCCCTTCCTCAGGCTGTGAAGTGCTTGACCACCTCTTTCATCTGCCCTGAGTTTTCAGCACTTGGGACACCTAGTAGGTGCTCAGGGAATGTCGAGCCATGAAAGCCAAAGAAAAACTCACACTCAGAGAAGTCACTCAACCACCCAGAGTCACACAGCTGGTGTTGCCTGAGTCAGAATCTAGATCCCCCCAACTGTGGACAGACTGAATCCAATAGGCACCCCCTGAAAATCCTTCGTCCTGTACACTCTTAGATGTCTGGGTACCCAGCTTATTCCCATCCTTGCCTGCCAGGGAAGCAGAAGCCGGTGCCGGAAGACGCAGAGGCCAGAGATCACCATGGCCTCACGCAGGCTGATCGACTTCCCTCTCCCTCCCTTACATAAAACTGTTGCTAACAGTTACCCAAACTGCTGAGCCAAAAACTATTCTGGCCACGGTCATGTTATCAAACTGAAACCCAGTCTGCCTGGGGCCTGCCAAGTACCTTTCATGGCCAGTTTGTATTTAAAGGAGAGGAAAATGTAAATTTATCAGACGACTCAAGCAGTTCTGTTTGGCAACTGGCGGAGAGGCTAGACGCAAAGGAGCGGAGTATTGCTTGTCGGCTCAAAGAATGAGGGGACGCGTGCCAAATGGGCTCCTAATACAATTGACGTTTCTAGTTTGTACCGAAAATGAATTTCCTCTACCCTCAGACCAGAGGTCTGAGAGCCAAATCTAGTATTCACCTCAGATCCCCTCTTGCTGCCTGTAAACACAGCAGAGACCTACGGCCCAGAGCATCTCGAATGAAACAGCTGGTATGGAGCCGGAATTCTTTGCTTTCCAAACAAGTTCCAGATCCTGGCAGAAGAGGACAGGGACTAGTATAGGGGAAGTTCACGTACTCCCTCCCACTGCCTCTAAAAGGAAATTGACAAATAAAACGCCCAGGTCATTTGTTCCTTGGGAGCCAGTATGATGCTGGATCTGAGTTCAAATTCTGACTTCACCACTTACCAGTGCGAGGACTTGGGCAAGTTGTTTAACCCTTTAAGTTTCAGTTTTCTCATGGGGGAGGGTATATAATACTACCTATCCTGTGAGGATTAAATAAGGTAGTGAAAGTACAGCATGTCTCTGAGTAACCCCTGAAGTTGTGCAGTGTACAACCTGTGCCACCATACATGGTACCCTGGGGAAGGCACAGATGAACTAGCTTCCCTTTTAGGTCACTTCCAGTGGAGAGAATCCCTGATGCTCCACGTGGGCTCCTACAGAATCTGGAAACAAAGACAGTGGCTTGAAAGTTATCCCTCTGTGGGTGGCTGGCCTCAGAAAGTCAGAAAAGGGTGGATCTGTCATGCATGAAGCCGCAGGATGGGATGGGGAGACCAGTATGAACCATAGGGACACCTGATTTATTTCTCAAATAATCCTGTACAATATATGGACTGTCTAGACTAGCAATGCCCAGTAGGACTTTATGCTATGATGAAAATTGTCCCAATCTATGCTTTGCGGTATGGTGGCCGCTGGCTGCATCTGGCTATGGAGTACTTGAAACATGGCTCGAGCGACCGACCAACTAAATTTTACTCTTTATTTAATTTTAAATAGTTTAAATTTAAATGCAAACAGCCACGCGAATATAGCAGCTACCATATTGGAGAGTTCAGCTCTCAAATTTATAGTGTTATTATTTCTGTAAACAAAGACAGAGAACCTTGGTAGTAACAGCTTCTCTACTTTTCAGTATTTCTGGGATGCCAGACTGGTGCCCCGGACTTTGATTTTGAGACCTCCCACCAGACATTTGAAAAAGAAACCAACATCCCCTTTTTCGAATGAGGAAAGCAGTCTCAGAGGCTAAGTTCTTGCCCACCGTTACGAGTGAGTGGGTGGTGCCCTGCTCTTGCGACTGCCCCTGAACACTTCCAGGACAGGCTAGTGGCGGAGGGCAGGAACTCCGTCCCCAGACAGCCGGGGAGAAGTGCTGATTGCCCCAACACTTAATCCAGCTCAGATGCTCCGGAGCTGTCCGAGGTGATAACTCAGGCCCGGTTCCCCAAGAGAAGCATGGGGGGGCGGCATTTGTAGGTGATGGTGGGAGCGGCTGTCTTGTGATTGGGGCAGAGTCTGTGGGAGATGCATGCACGGGGACTGCACAGCGGAGGAAGAGGCTAGAGGTGCTTGCGGACGAAGGAGTACTCTTAACCAGGGTTACCAGCAGCTCAGAGGGAGCGGGACAGGCAGGGTGGGAGTGGAATCAGTAATGTACCCAGTTCAGTGCATGGATCGCAGAGGTGGCCGTAAAAGCCTTTCTGCCACTGGTGGCATGCATGTGGCTCATGCGTTTATGGGCTCTGCTGTGGATACAGCCCAGTTCTCACACATACGGTGCCTCTCCAAGCAGGGGTGGCTTCTGGTTGCCTGGGCACTCTGGGCTTCCTAGAGGAAGTTAGAAATGTTACAGGAGGTGGGCAGGACCTAGGAGATCCCCTGCTGCAACCCACTTATTTTCTAGATGGGACCACTGGAGCCCAGAGAGGGGAAGAGACTTGCCCCAAGTCACACAGCAAGTCACCAGCAGAGTTGGATCTCCACGTCTTTCACCTCCTAACCAAGTCATTGCCCGCACCAGATTTTCTGCCGGTGCTTCCTCATACACATAGGGCTACACGGCACCCTTGTACCTGACTTGGAAGACGCGAAGTGCATATAAGGGCATTGCCTGGGAGCGAGGCCAGTAATTAATAGCAGGAGCGATTTATTGAGCATTTGCTACTTGCCAGTCACTGGGTTAAGTGCTCCACCCAGACCACTTTATTTCAGCCCCACAGCACCTGTCTGGCGTTACTGCCCCATTCTGTAGATGTGGAAGCTGAGGTTCCGTGAGTTAAGGTGGCTCACCCCACGTTATATAGCCAGGAGTGGTGGACCTGAGATTCCTGTTCTAGGTCAGCCCACCTCCAAAGCTTAGCCCTTTATGTCCCACTGTGCTGCCCAGTCCTGTCCTGCTCTGAGGCTGCCACGCGTCTCTCTGCCATTGGCTTGTCTATTTCCATTTCTGCTAAGAAGAACAAATCTGATTCTCCCTCTCTGCTCCTCTCCCCGCCTCTCGCCTCCATTGTAGTGAAGGCACAGAGGCTTACAGTCAGGGGACCCGCCTCTGGGATTGGCGATCTCCATGCCTCGGGCGTGCTGCCTTCCCACGGCGGCTGCTGTCACTTCTATAACGTGGGTGGTGCTTGAGTGGATTCTGAGGTCCCCCTAGAGACGCCACAGCAGAGCGGCCTAGAGCCTTCGCTGACCCTGAGAGGGCCCGGTGTGTGCGTTGAGCTCTAAATGCTTCATGTAATCTGACTTACTCGGTCCTCGTGATGACTCTGTCAGGTGGACCCCATGCCCGTTTGATAGCTGAGGAAATTAAGGAACGCAGGGAGGTTAAGGAGCTTCCCCGGGTACTCACAGCGAGGAAGTTGCAGGGCTGAGATTCGAATCTATGTAGTTTGGCTCCAGTCCATGCTCCTAACTGTTACACTAGCATCATTTAAAAATTCACCTTTTCGCTTCCTAGCTGAGCCTCAATTTCCAAATCTGTAACAAGGAAATGATTACTGTGTCATTAAAGGATTTTTAAATGCCCGTAGGGCACTTGGACATCATGGGTATTTGAGGATAGAATTGTTATATGCCTCTAGCACTTTGTGGGCCTGTGTGACTAAAGAGAGCTTGAGAGAGTACACGTGCTTTTTCACAGACGGATTCACAGGCACAGAGAGGCAGACTGCTTTGCGGAGGGACGCTCAGCCCTCTTGGAAGAGATTTCACCTTAGCACGCAGAACTGTGCATTCGGAGCCGAGAGTACCCGCGGGCCCCGTGCCCAGTGCTCTTGGGTTCTCTCGGATGGCATCCTCAATGTCAGGTGTTCCATGGTCACACTAGACTTAACATCAGAGGTTAATTCCGAGGCTCTGTACTCGCTGGTAGGTAAGCCCTGAATGCACCAAGATCCGGTCCTAAAAGGGAATTCGGAAATCCAGAAAGGCTCTGGAAAGTCCGCTGTGCAGCGGGCACAGTGAGGGCAAAGGTGCAGAGGTGGGAAGCAAGAGAAATGTGCGGGAGAGACCAGCTAACCGTGAGACTAGAAGGAAAGACAGGTGCAGAGCAAGAGATGGGGCTAGACGTGTCATCCGGGTTCCACCGTGGAGGCCCTGGAGTGCCAGGCCACAAGGATGACTTGTTTGGAAGGTGACGGTGTCTTAGTAGAAGGACGGCATACTTTTTTAAGGCAGATTTAATCAGCAGCCGAAAGTGCCCGACGAACTGGGCAGGAGGGAGAGAGGCTGGAGGCAGCAAGACCCCTGCCTTTACGCTCCTCTTTTCTATGGTGGAGCCTTCTATGGTGGATTTCTCTATGGCGAAATTCCCTGAGCAGATTCCAGCTAGTTCTAACACGTTCTCTGCTGCACACCGAGGTCCCCAGCCAACTCTGGCCCACGTAGTGCTGAGGTCTGCAGCCCTTCAGGGGCTGGAGGCCAAATGCATCATAGGCCCAGGCCAAGGCTCCAGGAAATTGGGGTCAATTTCCTAGTCTCCCGAGGGCCCAGCAGAATCATGGGGCCTGGGACCTGGGGCTCCAGGAGGAAGAGTCGCTTCTCTGAAGCCACATGAAGCTGCCTAAACTCTCCCTGAGCTCACGCAGAACCCCTGGGGGTGGGCCCTGCAAGACGTCCCGCAGCTGTGTGCTTGGGATGGGCCACCCTTGTCCCCTGGTCACAGAGGCTTCCACTGCAGTCAGGCCTGTGAGAGGCCCGGAGATGGCCCCCCTTTCTCTTCTGAATCCTGTCTCCTTGCAGCTGTTTTCTCAGACAGGGGAGGTCCAGCCTGCCGCAGCCCTTTCAACAGCCCATGCCTTTCCTCCTGCGCGCTCATTCATTTATTCCCTCGTTCGCCCATGTCTTCGTTGGTCACTCGTGCATGTATCCCCTCACCCACACATTCCTTTACGTTCTTGCTTATTGAGCAGGTTCATTCCCTAACTCTCTACGTGGTCACCCCATCTCCTGTCACACAGTTCCTGGTGAACCCAGATGTCTCCTGAGTGATGAATGAATGGACCCACGTGGTCAGGACCTGTGAGGTGCTGTGGAAAAGCCCTGGGGATGCGGGGGGAAGGCGGCACCGTCTTGGGCCTTGAGGAGTTCATCCTCTAGGTGGGAGCGGATGATAAACAGAGGCAGGGCGTGTCAGAGACCGTAAGGTAGCGCGCCCTGCCGAGTTAGAGCGGCCTCAGGACGGGACCGTCTGTGCCAGACGGGGTGTCTGGGCGGGGAGGGAACACGGCAGCTAGGAGCGTGAGCGCAGAAGCTGGTGGCGGGAGATGGCGTATGGTGCCTCTGAGAATGCGCGCGATTTAAACCGAGTTCAAGGTTGGTGGCAGTGCTGTAGGGAGCGAAGCCGTGGCGAATTAGTGGGAGTTAAGACCACGGGGCTCTGGAGGCCAGGCACAGGAGCTGAAGGGAAGCTGAGGGGCACGGGAGCCCAGGCATAGATTTTCAGCTCCCCTGGCCTCATACAGAGTTTCTCTTCTTATCAGAACTTGAAAGAGGGAGAGAATACACCGTTTGTCCTATGATGGAGGGACCCCAGTCCAGAAACCACCCACGGTTCTCCATTCTCAAGGGGTAGAGTCCAAACTCCATAAGCTGACATCGAAGGCCCCACCCCGCATCTGCCCTACCAGCTCATCCTCCCTTGACTCACAAGATGAGAACCCCCGGGGAGCTCTCTGCTGCTCCCTATACTTCCTTGCATTTGCACATGCCCTTTGGCCTTCCAGAAAGGTCTCTCTATCCCTGTTCTGCCTGTGATTCTGTGGATCCTTGAAAACGCTCTTCCATTTATCACCTTCTCTGCTGGGCCTCCCTGCTTGCCCCTGACAAGCGATTACTCTCCCTGTGTCCTCACAGCACCGAGCACCGTCGCACTGACGTGGCTGGTGCCTGCCCACATGACTGTCTTTCTCACGGGGCCCGGTGCCGGCTCCCTTTACTTTCGGACCCCACAGGGCTGGGCATAGACTGGGCACTAAGAAGTGATCCTCGGATTCAGGGGCGGTTCTAAATATCTGCAGAGCGGGACCTCCCACTAGAATCCCAGACTTTGAAAGGGGGCTCAGAGAGAGGACCGTGCCTGCAAGCCGCACGTGCCCACCGCCTTGCGGAAGATGGAGAAGCCGAGTAGTGCCTGTTTTAAAGAAATGGGGCGGAGGGCACAGACAGAAGGATCCCCACACTACCCTCCGGGGGCCGTTACAGCTGGAACAGAATGAAATGGAGCAAAAGGAAGGAAGGAAGGAAGGAAGGAAGGAAGGAAGGAAGGGAGGAAGGGAGGAAGGGAGGAAGGGAGGAAGGGAAAGGAGAGGAAGGAAGTGCCCTGGAAGGAAAAGCTTCTGACCTGCCCAGTTCGCGTGTGGCAGGGCTGTCCTGTGGGCTGCTTTCTCACCGGCTGAGGGAAACCAGCTTTGCCGAATGCCTGCCCTCTCACAAACAGCTCCAGGACCCACGCTCGTACTTACTGTATGGGCTGGGGTGTGTTCGGTCACCTACCCTCTCAGTTAAAAAATTAACACACAAAACAAATCCCTCTGACTGAAATCTGAAAGAGCTCGAAGCTAGGGTTCAGGAAACCTGGGAGGTAGGCTCGCTGGAGAGCTCAGAGCATGTGTCCTCCCCAGTTGAGTCTTCAGATTCCCCATCCGTCAAGCGGAGATGTTAACAGTGCCTCTATTTAGGGTAATTGGGTTTGTCTGTTTCCTTCCTTCCTTCCTTCCCTCCTTCTTTCTTTCCTTCTTTCTTCCTTTCCTTTCCTTCCTTCTTTCCGTCCTTCCTTCCTTTTTTCTTTTGTCTTCCCTCCCCTCCCCTCCCCTCCCCGCCTCTCCTTTCTTCTCCTCGCCTCTTCTGTTCTTTTCTTTTTTCTTTTCTTTTCTTTCAACAATTCCTTTCAGTGTTTCTACCATTGTTAAGAAATTGTTTTTGGAACATTTCCAAGGCTCTGGGGAGATGAGGAGCAGTTTCCTCTTTTACTTTGAGGGTCTTATTATGGTGAGGGTGACAGTCCCTCTCGGTCGCCCTGACTGTTCTTCTGTGGTGCTCAGGGACGTGGGAGCAACGTCATCCACTGCCGGAAAGATGGCACCTGGAGCGGCTCCTTCCACGTCTGCCAGGAGATGCAAGGCCAGTGCTCGGCCCCGGACCCGCTCAACAGCAACCTCAAACTGCAGTGTCCGGAAGGCTATGCCATAGGTACAGGGGGCGCGTGGGGGCGGCCGTGGGAGGGGCAGGTCCCTCTGGGGGCCTGGGGCTAGTGCCTCACGGGGTGACTGGGCACCTCTCACTCATGATGCCCCATGGGAGGGAGGCAGAGATGAAAGAGACCAGGTCCTGTGCTCCCAGAAAGAGTTGAGGGCACGGATGTTGAAGCAGCAACGGTCGGTGAGTGTAGAGGGTCGTACTGGAGTATAGAGAAGCTCACCGCTGTGTCGGGGGACACGGAAGTCTCCCTGGGGAAGGGATGCCTCTGTAGGGATTGGAAAGAGCTCGTTGGGCAGGGGACGGCCTTCCAGACAGAAGGAACCATGCGGCGCAAAGGGGAAGGAGATGCGGAAGCACACATCATATTTCGGAAGGCGGTGGTGATCCAGTATTAATCTTAAATTGTGCATGACACTAACCCTTCGTGAGTACCTACTACGACCGGGCCCCGCAGCAAGCACTCCAGAGGCATTGTATCTGCTCCATGACCTTAACTGGTGAGGAGATGGAGACTTGAAGGGATAACAGAACACTCCCTGGATCCAGACATCTCTTTTACTCTGAAGCCCGAGTTCTTTCCCTGGCATCTCCGTTGCCTACAGCGGAGAGGGCAGATAGCATGTTCCGAATACTATTTGTATGGCGATTGGTTAGCTCACAGAGTGCTCGCAGTGAGGGGAGACAGCCTGGGGTCGGGTGCCAGGGGTCTGCCTGTTTGAAACCAGGCGTCTGGACAGATGCGTTAATCACAGGCTCCGAGGCTTTCTGGGGAACTGGGCGTGCATCGAGTCTGACCTCAGTTGAGGGCGGTGGAGCTGACCTCTTGGGCTGATTCCCTAATTGACCATGATGAAAAGCCCAGGGAATTGGATGTTCTTTCTCATGGCCAGTGTGATTTATGGGATAATCAGCAGGGATGTCTGGAGCAGAAGGTTATCATGCACACATTCACTCCCAGTCACACGCAGCCAACAAGTTCTGCACCCAGCAAAACGGGAGCTGTCACTTCTTGTCCAGAAGCGAGGCCTGTGCTTGGAGAGGGGAGGTGCATGGGGCCTCTGACCACCTCCTTTCAAAGATGGAAACATAGAGCCTGAGAGCACACGTACAGTCTTCACCTCAAAGCAGATTAGAAATCGGCGCTCCTGCCTTGAGTCCAGAGCACGTGCTCCTGTGTGGGTGAGAAAACCCTCCAAGTGCAAGGTTGCTCTCCAATGATTCAGAAGGTACTTTAAGTTCCTACAGAGCCACCAAGCCAAGGGCCTGGACCAGGACGGTTGCAGAGAGGTGGTGTCTTGTGCGATCTGCCAGTATAGGCATTCTAGAAGGTTGGGGCAACAGGTGTAGCCATGATCAACCACATTGGCTGCTCTACCCCAAAGCCAATGCTTTCTTCTCTCCATCATTCCTGGTGGGTGGTTCTAGACACTTATGTCTGTGATAGGGTCCCTACCCCTAACTCAGAATATACAAGTGAACATTCAGTTACATTCATGACTGGTATTAAGTGGCCCTGGGAGGGAAATATTTAATTAAGTGACTTTTATTTAAAAAAAAAAAAAACCTTACAGAAACAGACTTCCTGCCTGTCTCCATCCACGGATACGATACACTCAAATATATTCACACTCGCAAAAATAAACACAAGCACAAGTTTACTAACCAAACAGACCCAAACACACGCATCGTAAACTCATGCCTGGCAGGTACACATCAGCCAAATACCGCAAACACATCACCTAACACACACACACAGCTACGCGTAGCATTCACACACGTGGGACATATAATCACACACGTGTCACGAGACAGACACATCTCATGCCCTGAAACATGTTACGTACCCAGAAAGCTGCACAAATGCACCCCGTGGCCACTGTGTGCACACACTGCCTACACATGTCACAACCGCACACGGCCTGGCTCTCTGCTCGCCAAGCTAGGGGGAGCCGGACGTGTGGCCGTAGCGTCCCTTTGCCCACCAAGCTTTTTCACGGTCAAGCAGAAAGGGAAAGAAGTCAGTCCAGCACTGGAACCTGGACGTCCTCCCCTTCCCTGTACCCACGTCCCTGTTGCCATGCAGATGCCCCTGGTGTGAATACAGTGATCCACGGTGGTGGGGGGCATATGTGGGAGCTAAGAGAGCAAAGGCAGCACTGGGGACGCTGGGAAACAACCTTGGGGAAGGAGGCAAAGCAGGTTTCCCCCCTGACCTCCAGGTCCCTCCCCTTCCTCACCTCTGAAGACCTCCAGATCAGAAGCCCAGGCTGAGCCCCTCCCTGGGGAGAGCCCACCTCACCAAGGAGGGGATTTGATCCAAGGCCTTACAGTCAGGGGTGAGGTGCGTGTCCCTTCATGTGGGCTTGGGGGCTGGAGGACACATTCTGGAGCCACCCAGAGCAGCTCCCTGTGGGCCCCTCCCTGGGCAGCACAGGCCAGCTTCTGTGCCAGTTAGGAGCCCTCAGAAAGTTGCTACTGGTCCCCGGGGCTGTCACCCTCCCTCCTCCTCCCAGGGAAGGAGAGGCAGGGGCCTGGTGAGATCACCCTCTGTAATGATGCCAGTTTGGGCTCATCTATCACAACACAGCAGCCTGGTCCTAAAGCCCCAGCCCCGTGGGTGGGGGAGGAGAGCGCAGGGGAGGAGCCGCAGGGAAGGGGAAGGGGAAGGGGAGCCGGGGCTGCTCTGCAGGCAGGGATGGCCTCCTGCCTTGACCATATTTTCCCCTTTGTTCCCCTCCTGGGAGAAGAGAGCCTTTGGCTTTTCCCCTACAGGCGGCCTCTTGCTTTTGCAAAAGAGGATTTTATCATCATAGCCTCGCTTCTACCTCGCTCCCTAAATACTCCCTTAGAACTGATCTCATGACAGACACGCAGCACTGACTTTCTCCAGCTGCTTCGTGACTCCCCCCGCCTTATTCCCGTCATTCACCTTTTTGGTATTTTTGCAACCCCCCCGCCATTTCTTTTCTGTCCTCTACCTTCCTTTCTCTTTCCTCTGTTGGGCTCCCCTGTATCCATTGCTGGGCTCCAAAGGCAGAGGGACGTGGGTTTTAATTCATGGGCCCCAGCCTGCTTTGTAACCTGAGCTCTGTGCAAGTCTCTAACCTGAGAAATGGGTGTGATGACAACCTGTCACACAGCACGGGATATTCAGGAGAACGAGTGACATACGAAAACCACCTGCATGGCCAGGGATCTGCCCCCCCCTTCTGGGTTCGGGGGCCCTGTGTTTAAAGTGAAGAGGTTTTAAACACTGTCCTAGGCCTGCCACTCCACCCTCGTCCCCTCTTCAGTCCTGGTGAGTCTCTCAGACTGAAGAGGATGACAAGATTGCAACAAGAAGGGCCCTCATTGATAAACTATATATACGTATATAAGTATATGTGTGTGGGGGGGCAGGGGGATACACACATAGACATCTCACACACACAACCTTTAGAATGGCTACTGGGATCGAGTTGGCTGTCTCTTAGGATCCACTTAGTGCTCAAGGGTGGTCCTAGCACTAAGGCAGGGGAATGACCTCCTTCGGGCCTTGGTCAGACTCTCACACGTCCGTTCTTTGCCCACATGAACGAGCACGGCTTGAGAGTCCTGGGCACACCTCATGGGATAGGCTTGATTTTCAGGAGACGTCACAACGTGTGAGGTCAGGGTAGAGAATGAATGCACCAAATTATAGTCTTGCTAACCCTCGGCTTAAAGTCAGCTGCCCCTCACCGGTGGCTGCTGTGTACCCACCTGTTTATCATCAGTGCATTCAGTGTTTCCTTTATCCACATATCCAGTCTTGCATTCATTCGCTCCCCCATCTGGGTACCCATGTCGTCCTGTGTGTTCATCCGCTCCTAGTCCCTTGTCCGTGTACGCATCCGCTCACCCCGTGTCCCTCACTCATTTCAGGAATACTTGCTGCCATCCAGGGTGCAGGGCGCCAGGCATGGAACAGGGAGCACAGGGAGGGCCGGCCGCGGGGGTGTACGGTCTGGCAGGGAGGAGAGCCATCGAGAGAACAGTCACCACGCCTGTGGGAAGGGGCTGGTGCCTGTGAGAGGGCCTGGCCTGTCAGGAGAGCGGGGAGGGCTCCTCGGAGCAGGCAGCACTTGGACTGAGGTCTGCAGGATCATTAATAGCGCACGAGTTGAAGAAGAGCAGGAGGGGTCTAAAGGCACAGGGAGGCGTGTGCGGAAGCCCTGTGCAAGCGGAAAGCGAGGGACTAAGAGGTGGTGCTGCGTTCATGGGCTTGCCGCGCCCCGGGCTGATGCGCCCTGAGCAGTGGCTGGGTGTCAGGCACCGGGCTAGGCTCACAGATGCGCCCCCTCATCCCTGTAGGTCTAGCGCCTCACTGTAACTGTGGAAAGGTAGTCGCAGGGAGGGCGTAAGGCCAGCACTGAGAGACTCATCGTGGCTGAACACTGCTCCCACTCAGGCGCAAAAATTAGGGCAGGCTTCTGGAGGATTTGAACTGGGCCATGAAGGACTGATAGGATTTGACCTTGAGAAGGCAGATGGGGGTGATTCGGGGGATGGCGTGAATGGGGGCAGAAATACAGAGACAAGGGGTTGTGGGACTTGAGTGGAAAACCTGGCTGGACCACCCAAAGTGTGAAGATAGTTAATGGGAGATGAGATTGACTCAACCATGGGAGCCCATGGATGCCAGGCAAAGGGGACTACGCTTTGTCCTGCTTGTAGGGAAGCTTGGAAATGTTCTCAAGCAGAGGAGGGGCATGACCAAACGGGGCTCAGGCCCAGTGAACATGGCGGTGGGTGCAGGCTAGATTGGAGATGAGAACAGAGTCAGGGAGACCAGAGGCCGCCCCACTGGGAGTTCACTTCTTCCTGTCCTCAAGGCCGGGATGGCCCGGTCCACTGGGGACCAGGAACGACAGGGCCTGCACTGTGGGAGAGCAGCCCATGGGCGTCAGGGGACTGGGCGTGAGCTGTAGCCTCACACTGTGCTTGCCCTCAGGGTCGGAGTGTGTCACCTCGTGCCTGGACCACAACAGCGAGTCCATCATCCTGCCAGTGAACGTGACTGTACGGGACATCCCCCATTGGCTGAACCCCACACGGGTGGAGGTGAGTGACAGGGCCGTCCCTGGTGGCTAGGGGAGGGACGTGACCACTGGACACTTACTGTGCCCTGGTCCTGAATTCGTCCTTTTGCATATGTTCAGTCATTGACTTGTCACACCTGTTCTGTGGGGTGGGCACTGTTCACAATCACTTCTGCAGGCTTCCAGCATTTCACACTTGCCCTTGGCCAGGCCTGTGCAGAGGGACCTTTTATTTACTGTTCCACTGAATCCTGATGACAGCCTAGGAATAAGAGGACTGTTGTCCCCAGTTCAGAGGTGAGAACACAGAGGCACTGAGAACATACACAAAGCAGAGTGAGGTCACATACACATGTCTGTCTGACCGGAAAGTCTGTACTTGGAAGGATAGCGTGATCCGGCTTCTCTAGACTTAGAAGGCCTTTCTCCTTCCATGGCCTAGATTTCTGGTATCCTTCTCCCTGCTTTACTTGTTTGGTGGAAAGCAATTAATACGTGATCTGGGGAACCGATAACACCCGTTGCTTATTAAGCACCCACTATGTTCACATGCCTAGCACTCAACACACAAGATCGTATTTAAGCCTCAGAATTGTATGGAGCAGGGGACATTGTCTGCAGTCCCTGCTTGGGGACACTGAGATCTCAGGAGTGAGCAGTGGGCCCAGTGTGAGGGCTCAAACCTGAGCCTGAATCCGAGTGCAGTGCTCGTCCCACAGTGTCAAGCTGGCGTGGACCTGGCCAGAGGCCCTGTAGGCTCCGCCTCCTGGCAGCCGCTGTCCTTGCCCAGGTCCACTTGGGGGCTGGCCACTCCCACTTGTCTATGTGTCACCTGATCCACTGGTGGCCCTAGAGCTGGTGGGGGACCCTACTCTTGCTCTCAAGGGCAGCGCGGACCCCAGGCCTCACATATCTGTTCTGGGCACTGGCTCAACCTGGAGAAAGTGAAAGAGGGAAGCAGGGCATGCAGGGCGGTGTTCAGCAATGTCCCTCTCGGCCAGCCTTTCTGCTTGGGGTGCGGGGGGCCTCGCAGTCTGCCCTCCTGCTGCAGATCTCGCTCCGGATAGCCAGGCAGAACCCGATACGAGGTGTACTATTTCTCAAATGAGCTGAGGGCATGCCTGCGAGGGCTTACTCAGCACTCGGCCTGTGGCGCTGGTGCTGGACTTGGACACCCACTCTGCTCCCCGGTGTACCCCAGCGTTCTTCTTCTCTCCTCTCCCCTTCCTCCTTCTCCCCAGATGCCCTCTGCCCCATCTCCAACTCGAGTCCCTTTTGCCTGCTTCTGTCTCCACTCTGTCTCTCTCCCCTCTCCCAAGACCTCTTACCACCTTGTTCCACCTCCCGCCCACCCATACTCTCTCTCCCCTCCACCCATACTCTCTCTCCCCTCCATCTGCCCCTGACTCCCCCATGCATACCCTAGACAGCCCTGTTTCCCTAACCTCATGCTCTTCATCTGTTCTCTGCCCTCAGCATGCCTTTCTACACTGCTAACCCAGCGTCCCCACACGGATCCTCACTGAACGCCCCGGTGAATGCCAGTGTGCTGTCCACACCCAGGGGCACGCACAGAAGCCCCACATCGGAATCTCAAGGAAGTTTGAGATCAAGTACAAGCCCCTCATTGTACAGATGGAGAAACTGAGGAGCAGAGAGGGAGAGGATTAGGCCAGGGTCACACAGGAAGCAGAGCCAGGACCATGCCATGCCATGCCATTCCTCCCCTCCCTTCCTTTCCCCTCCCCTCCCTTCCCCTTCCCTCCCCTCTCCTCCCCTCCCTCTACCCTGCCCTGCTTCCAAATACCCTAAGACAGGGGAATTACACTCCTACACAGAGAAGACACAGGAGACCTCCCTCATACCCCAGTACCGGAGGTCTTCTCTGCCTGGGCTTCAGACCAGTTTCCCCTGGCCCAGCTCCCACTCAGGCCTTTTCTCTGCCCCCTGGGTGAATTCCCACCCTTCCCTCTGTGAGCCCTGGGCACTAAAGAGTTCAGTTCTAATTCACTGTGAAATAAATCCAGGGATTTGAAAGCCTGCGAGCCCCCCTTCCCCAGTTGCCCACCCGCTGCCTGGCTGCCCCAGCCCCCACCCAGTTCCCTGGTCTGCTGGCCTTTATTGATGCCGGCCTACGGAGAGAGCCATAACGAGGTTCAGACCTCCACCGGTCTCCGGAGGCCTCATTATCCAGGAGGAAAAAAATGTGGTAGAAAAAGGGAGGAGGGTGAAGGGCAGAGATTGATGATTTCCAGGAATAAGGCAGAAAAGCTGGCCTCCGCTACACCCTTGCCCCTTGTGTGGTGAGAGCGACATAGAAACAGAGCTGCCGGAGCAGACGCTGCCAGGCCAGGGCGGAGGCCCAGGGAGCCCTGCGTTCTGCCGCCGCCTCCGGGCCGGCCAAGGCAGATGGGCGGGGGCCGGGCTCTGCTCCAACTCCGGTTACCTTTGTCCTGGGGGAAGGAAGCGCGGGCCCAGAACTGACATTTCACGGACGCCTCCTGTGACTCGGGCACGGGGTCATGCTTCCTTTACCCCCTTTCCCCCTCCCACACCCCCTGGAAGGTCCGTGTCAGTCTCTCCCCGTTTCCAGAGGAGGAAATGGAATCTCAGCGGCGGCCGGGGAAGCCCCTTGCCTGAGAGGCAGGGGAGGGAGCCCCTGGCCAGTTGAATGTGTAGTGTTCTCCGGCTCCCCGTGCTGTCTCTGTTGAACGTAGGACAATAATAATAAAGGCAAACTGGGCAAACCCTTTACTGACCGCTTACCAGGGAATATGCCGCTGAACAGTTAACCACGGGCTCTCTGTGCTCCCCCCAGCAACCCCCCCCAAAAACAACCACCGTCTAGAACTCTGACTTGTAGCATTTGCCAATTACCGTGGTGTCAATATCCCCCCCCATGGCCGATGTCCTGGTTCCCAGGTTGCCCTCACTGCACACAAAACTGGGACGGGACGGGCACCATTGCCCCTCGTGGGCCCACGCGAGCCGGCCGAAGCCCACACTGGCACGTGTCGCACGACAGCCTCTATTTTAAGTACTCTGCGCATATCGGCCTATATGACGAGAACAGGGCCTACTTAGATAAGTGGGAGATCAACAACGAGATCCCCGTGCCGTGGTGAGCGCACCAGAACGGTGACCTTTGCGAAGGCAGGCGCACGGTCCTCTTACTTACCACGGCACTTCCCCTCGTGCCTAACACGCAGTGGGAGCTCGCTAAATACTTGGGGTTGTAGGGTCAGGTGACCAAGGTTCTCGTTCAGGC
This sequence comes from Ursus maritimus, assembly GCF_017311325.1. Classification (NCBI taxonomy): domain Eukaryota; kingdom Metazoa; phylum Chordata; class Mammalia; order Carnivora; family Ursidae; genus Ursus; species Ursus maritimus. The sequence goes on from NW_024424119.1 coordinate 42,769,800, forward strand.
CCAGGCATCGTCTCGCAGCCTGTCCTTGGACAGATCCTGTCACTTCTCTAAGCTGCAGTTTGCCCATCTGTGGAATGAGAGATAGGCCTGGATCAAGAGGCCCGAAGTCAGACTCCCACGGGAACCAGGCAGGAGGGTAAATGGGTGAAGCGGGCCAGGCGAGTCATTCTGTATATTCAGTACCTAGGCAGATTATTAATAGTAGTAGCAGGGTGTACTAGACATATTTCAGACAGATAGGCTTAAAAGAATACAACGCCCGTGTGCATACAGCCCAGCTGAAGAAATGACTTTCTCAACTTTCTTCTTAAGATATAATGCATGTGCTGACCTTACATGGAAGACTTGATCAGTGTTCCTATTTGTGGCCACTCCTGAAACCACATCAGGATCTCTGGCTCCCCAGAGGTTGTCCCCTTCCCGTGCTAGGCCATGGCTGTGCCACCAAGATAACGTCTACTGGGTTGGCTTTTTTTTTTTTATTAAGGTATAATTGACATATAAAATTATATTAGTTTCAGGTGTACTAAAGTTTTTAGTTTTACTTTCATAAAAACACTCTGTCCCTTTATTTTTTTAAAGTTCTCTCCTTTGAAAGCCCCCACCTCCCCGGCTCCCACCGCCCCGCATGCACTGTTGGAAGTCATAGGGACACGGAGAAATCTTCCTCACATCTAAATAGAGGAAACAGTACAAATTCAGTGACAGATGGCAATGTCTCTTGGGCTCCGTGCTGGAGAGACTACAGGGAAAGGTGGAGACAGTGGTGAACTCTGGAAAACACATCCTGCTTCCCGGGGGGGGCAGCTCGAGCCAAGTGTGGCAGTGTGGAAATGTGTGCCTAGAATGGCTAGATTTTCCACTTTGTCTTGAATATAAGAAATCCGAAGTCTTTAAAATATAAAATCTCTGATTTTTTTTTTTTAGTACTGGCAAATAATTTTGACTTCTGTCAAGCACATTGAGTGCCAAACCGAACATTTCTGTGGGTTGTATAGCCTGGAAGCTGTTGGCTCGCAACCCTTGGATGGGGTGGACTCCTAGCCCTGGGCATCAGGAATTCAGGGTAGCAGCCTCTCTGTCCCCAGCTCCGAAGGAGCACCCCTGGTCTGCCCGGCACCTCGACTTGTTCATGGCAAATGCAGCTCACAGCCTCAGAGGCTCGTAAATCCTCTGGGCAGCTGGGACCTTGGATTTCGTAATGGCTTCTGGGAGAAGGTTGGAAGGAGGGAGGAAAGAGAGGAGAAGAAGAAAGGGAGTGAGGTACTTAAGGGGGAAAGAAAAGGAAGTCACCATTTATTATCTATGACACACGGACACTGTTTTTTAGGCAGGTCCAAATATGCCACCTCATTTTGTCTCCACCATACTCCGATGGGATCAGCAGTATCACCATTTTACACATGATGCTGAGTTCTCACTGGGTTTTCACTGCCCAATTCACGTAACTAATGCAGCTGGATCAGAATGTAAACCCAGGGCTAATTCTCCTGCATTGTGTCTTGCAAGGCAACCACCGTATATATTATAAATCATAATTTGACACTTGCGGGCAAAGGATGCAGAATTCCTCCCTTGAAGGGAAGGCAGCGCCGTGGAAGGCCCTGTCAAGAGTCTAAAGTCAGAGGTAGAATGGTTCCGAGTGCACGTGAGGTCTGGTCTGTCCGATGGAGAGGGGAGATACCGTGCGTCCGGCATCCAGTGATTTCTCATTCACTCATTCAAAGACACTGATGTACTTCAACGTGGCAGGCATCCTTCAGACACCAGGCATTCAGGGTGGAAAGTGCCTAGGCTTTTAAAGGAAGCTAGAAGCTGCATAACTGATAATGAATGGTGAACCTGTTAATTGATACCATTCATTCACAGGAAGTCCTATACACCAAGGGAAGAATTAAGGAGAAAAGAGGGCTCATCTTAGAAGGTATCAGAAGGGGTGTCCATTCGGAGCCTCAGGATGGAGAGGCTCTCTTAAGATGTTTTCTCAGATGTCTTCAGCTCTGCCTGGGGCCTCATCTTCCCTGGGATTCAACTTGGAGACACTCTGCCTCCCCACCCACCCCCCCACCTACTTTTCTCTTAAAGCCTCTACCTTTCTGAACCTTGGTCTTTCCATCAGGCCAAAGAGTAAACTATTTTATGTTTACAGTGTCGGGGGCTAGGGGATGTGAAGGAGAGTGCAGGGTTCAAATGTAGACCTGGACATCAGAGAGCTATGGGCTCCTTCCATATGGCTTGTGGCAGGTCGGGTAACTTCTCTGTGGTCTGTTTCCTCCTGTGTGACCCAGACTCGAAAATAGTACCTGCAGTTGCAGTTATGATAAGAGTTAAATAGATCAAGCTCTGAGGACAGGGCTTGTGGATGAGGATAACTATGACAGGGTTGGTAGCAGTGCGATGATGATGCTGATGACGTTGGTCCCATTCCTGATGTTGATGAAGAAGAAGATGGTGGTGGTGGTGGTGGTGGTGGTGGTGGTGATGGTCACTGCAGCCAGGAAAAAAGGACAGTGTATCCTTCTTATGCACCAAGGCAGGAAATGAAAGCCGTCTTACAAAACTTGGTCTGAAAGTGCTCTCACTGGGCTAGAGGCCTCACTGGGCTGCAGAGGAACAAGGCTGACATTTGAGGGGCCCCATCTGGGATCTCCCAGTTTGTGGTGTAAATAGCCTAGCTTTTCCTTGCTCCTGCTGCTTGCCCCCTTCCGGTTCTCCTCACATACAGAGGGGCCCTGTAGTGAGACAGGTAGGGCGTGCAGCCCTAAGGAATAGTAGAAAATCCAAAAGCCTTGGAAAGGTAAATAGGCTCATGCGGGTAGTATAAAAGTCCTTTTTCTGAACTCACGTCAGGTAAACCTCAGCTGACAGAAACCTGTACAACCACACCACGACACTCCTGCAGACGGATTAAATTAGCTCGCAGATAAACAGGGGGCGGGATGGGCCTCAAATCCCTTGTGGATCCCAGCCCTGCTGTGTTCTGTTACTTGAGCCATTACCAAGGGTCCCTCCAGCATCCCTGGATTTTGGCTGGGGACAGACTCTCCCACCCAGAGATGAAAGCCTGGGTTAAGGTCTCCCAGAGAATGAAAGCAGGTGATTCTCTCTACTTCTGGCCCTGCGGCCGGGAAGCAGAGGGCACCAAAGTAGCTAAGCTGGAAGAAAGGGGCACTGGAACTACTCACATTCCTTCATCCGGTCAACATGTATTTGTTTGCTGTGCTCCAGGCACAGAGAAAGACGGAGATGTCTAAAACCCGGGTCCCTGGTTAATCATTCCCGTACCATTCATCTCCACGTTTCATCACAAGCCCATGATGAGATTTTCAGGGCCCATTTCACAGACAGGAGAACCAAGCCTCAGAGTGGAAATTTACAAAGCAATTTCCAATTGAATTGCATCTACATCTGACATACCCCATGCCCCAGGTCTTTCCCACATGTCACCTTGTCTAGTTGTACTGGGAAAAGGCAGAAAGGGGCAGGAGGGGCTACATAGTAGGTTTCACATGGCAAGACGGGTTGTCCGACTGGTTGTTTGTGCAAGACTTTAATTCAATTCTGCTTACACTAAACTGGTCCTCTAGACTACACCGTGCTAGGCATGGTAAGGACTCTTCTGATGTTCTAGAAGAGAGGAAGACAAGTAAACACTGCCCATTGATAAAAATTATCTCTATTTCAAGATGTCGCCATTCATTTATAACAAAAACATTGATGGGGCCTCCTCCATGTGCCAGACGCCTTTCTAGGCGTGGGTGATCCAAGGGTGAACCATGGGTGCTGTGCAGCAGAAAAGAAAGGCACCAACCCAGTCTTAGCCCCATCTTGGAGTCACGTGGTTCCCTTTGTTCCAAGCTCACCAGGAAACCTAATGACAGTTGGGTTCCCATATAGGTCTGCCTTCAGGGAGAAATTGAGTTGGTCACATGATTTTCCACATTCTGGCCCATATGACTGTTCATTTCTTAATTAACATTAATCAGCTGGCAATCATCCAGGAGAGCAAGCCTGATCCTCATATTGGATTTTATGTTATGAGCTGCCTTAAATAATTTCCAAAACGAGTGCTCGGTTTCAAATCCTGGTTTCTTCACGAAACAACTATGAAGCCTGAGGAATTTATTCTCCTTATGACCCAGGATTAATGTCCACCCCCCTGCATGGTAACAACTAATAAATAAGATAAATGCATAAAGTAATTAGCACCACGGATGAACTCAATATATTTTCGTTGTCATTATCATAGTAATAATAATAATTATTAAAGGGGGCTATAAATAAATACATACATGCAAACCTAGAAGCTCTGAGCGGGGCTGGGGAAGGCACCACAGGAAAAGTAACTCTTAAGCAGCAATTTAAAAGATAACTAAAGGTTCTCCAGGAGACAAGATGGGGAAGGGCATTTCAGGGAAGGAGAACAGCAAGAACAAAGTGGCAGGGGTATGGCAGTGTGGACAGTGTCAGGGAGTTGGGAGCAGGCCCATATGGCATGGTGGCAGGTGGAGGCAGGAAGGGTCCAGGTCTCCAAGGGTTCTGAACCAGTCCGCTGCCCTCAGACTGCGGTGCGTATCAGAATCATCTGGGAGGCTTGTTTTTAAGATGTGGAGTCCCAGGCCCTGGCCTTAGAGCTAGAGATTTGGATTCGTTAGATCCAAGGTGGCTCTGAAGTACCTGCCTCCTTGAGCTCCCACAGTGACCCTGATGAACGCGGTCCTCAGCACATGCTTTGGGAAACCCTGTTCCACACTATTCTGCCATCTTCCTGTTCTAGCCGTACATCCGCTCTGCCTTTCCTCCTTCCTCCCACCTTGTTCCCAACTCCACCTATGGATCAAACATCAGCAGAGAATTTCCTGAGGGGCCTTTCTGATGGCGTCCTCATCCTCCAATGCTGCTGTTCTTCGGTCCTTATTCCTGCCAGGGAGATACAGAAGCGTGATACCTACAGCAAACACGAATACTATTGTAATCTTACGGCTCCTGTTATTGCAAGTAGCTGGGCAAATTACCCATGTAAATGCCAGGGTGAAGTCAGGACGTGGAAGATCCGGGAAGAGGTGGGGTGGTCGAATGTGGTGCCGACAAAGGATGAGTTCCTCCCAGCCCCAAACCCATCTGACTGCTCTGTCCCTCTCTCTGCAGAGAGTTGTCTGCACGGCTGGTCTCAAGTGGTATCCTCACCCTGCTCTGATTCACTGCGTCAAAGGCTGTGAGGTGAGTCCCTGGAAGGGATCCTACCGTTATTAACACCATTATTGCTGTTCTTATAAATCACGGCTACCGTTTGCTTTACCTACAAAGTGCTATAAGTATCCCTTAATAGACTTCTTGGACAGGAATGAGCAACCCCATTTTATAGATGGGGGAACTGAGGCACAGAGATATCAACAAACATAAAAAAAAATCACAGATAACAGAATTAGGACTTCAAGACAGGTGTTCCTGCTTCCTAAGCCTATGTTCAACATGACGTTGCATCTGTGAGGGAGGGAGGGAGGCCATGGTGATTTTGCATCTATAACATGCCAGACGTTTGACCAACATTATCACATTTAATGTTTACAGAACCACAGGAGGCATTCTTTTCTTTCCAATTCCTATTTTACTGCTGACCATTACTTGCAGTTCACTTCCTTTTGCCACACATTTGTCATTCACTCTTTCTGCAACCCAGAAGTAATATGGACACCTTAGACCCGACCGTAGAGCTGAAAGTGAAGGTCCTCTCTGACTTCACAGTTGAACCCTTCCCTGGAACTTGGCTTTATGGAGATGTTTCTGTGTCTCAGTGACAAGGCTAGGGAGGCAAAGGGGCAGGGTACTTAGAATGTCATCTGTATTCTCAAGGGTTTACACTGTCTATGGAACTGGGAGATATTTCTGTGCACCCCAAGTCCCTTGTGGGTCTTCTCAGCTGGCAACGAAAAGGACACCCCAAACCCCATCCAGGTGGATGCATAAATATTTCTGGTCCCCCCCAGAGCCTGAAAATGCAGGTGAGAGGGACTAGCTTGTGCTCTAGAAAACTTTATCTTTGATGCAATTCTTAGAATGTCAGAGTCAGAAATGCTCTTCTAGCTGATCTAAGCCTGACTTTTTAAAGCTGTAGCCAGATCTAAAATTTGATGGAATGCTCAAACGGGAAGGGTTCTTAGTGTGATCTAACCCTACTCAATGGTTATATGGAGTGGAAAGTGAGGATCAGAGAGGCGATGGACTGACCCGGGGTTGCACAACATAAAAGCCACAGAGCCAAAGCATGAACCTGGGTCTCCTGACTCCAGGCCAGTGCTTTTTCTCCTCCATTAGGCCACCTCCCACCCATGAGCCACCCCTGAGCTGCAAGTGTCACAAGACAGTCCCTGGGTCGCACTTCTCTATGTATTGGCTAGGGGCTCCCTGTGGCATCTTCTCAGGGCACTCAACACTGTAGTCTTTAAGAGCCCCTCATTCTCCCAAGGTTCAGCCAGGAATGGCAAAACCAAGGCCAAGGCCCTGTGGCTTTTGCTTCCTTCCACCTTTCCGGATCAGTCCAGCGCTTGGAGAAAAAGGAGCTTGGATTACCTGGATCCTTGTTCTGCTGAGTCGGCGGTCTAGGCAGCCAGTGTGACAGCAGAATTCGATCCCTCCTTTGACTCAGCACCTGGGCCTAGGAGACCCTCCCCTGTCAGGCTCTGAGCGCTGCCAACGACGCTTACCGCCTCTGCCCTTGCAGGTGATCTCCTTTCCTCCTTAGTGTGGAGCTAATAGTTTGCCTCCTGTCTGGGGCTGAAAGGGATGCCTGGGAGAGGTACAAATGCTGAGTTCAGGGGGGAGCTGTCACCCTGGAATGTCTAGAGGTAGCCAAGATTGAGCACAGGTTTTGGGACTCCTGAGCCCTCTACCCCAAGCTGTGTCCAAAGTGGTCACTTCACTCTCTCGTGTGTCAAACTTCACTGATGCTTCTTATGTGCCCGACACAACTCTAGGTTCTGGGACCACAGTGACCTCAGGCAAGTGCAAACAGTAACTTTGCTCTTCCTGAGTCATCTGTGGCATCTTCTTGTCCCTCGTCCATCCATGCATCCACGTATCCACCCATGAAGAACCTCATCATTTTACTGAATAAACCTGAAAGGAACAGATGTTTGGTGAAGTTTTGCTCAAATTGCACATGTTTTGCTAGGAAATCTAGGATACAAAAATGGGTGACACGCAGTCCTGTCCATCAGGACCTCACAGTATAGTGAAGGAGATAGGCAATTGAAGAAAGAATTCTAAAATATGCACCAAGAGCTGTAACCAAACCAAGCACAGGAAGCTATAGAAGCCCAGAACATCCCGGGGTATCAGAGAAGGCATTTCGGAGGGCTGAGGTTGGAGCTAGATCTCGAAGGGTGAACCGCTTGCCTGGACACCTTAGTAGTAGCCATGAGAAATACCAGCGATGGGAAAAATCTCTTAAGTGGCAGAGCTTTTCACATGGTATTTGCTCTCTCTCGAAATTCTCTCTTCTCCACCCTCATCTAATTAACCCCCGCTCACGCTTCTGATCTCTGCTGAAAGGTCATTTCCTAAGGGACACCTTCACAGAGCTCCCTGATGAGGTCCAGTCCTCGTACTTCTTAACAGCCTTGTGGTGCCTGTCCTCCATCGCTCTTATCAGAGGTGAAATTGGCCAATTAGATGTGTGATTATTTGATTAAAGTCTGCCTCCTCACTGAAGCGTAAGGTCTGGAGGAGTAGGAGCTCCATCTGTATTGACTCCCTGTTACAGCTTTGTCTTAGCACGATGTGTGACATGTAGCAGGCATTCAGTATATATGGTTAAGTACAGGGTGGATGGTTAGAGGGGTGGATGGAGGCATGGATGTGGCTGCAGGAAAGGTCACGTAGGGGAGGACAGCTGGTGATGAGACTGGAGATTTTTTCAGGGGCAAAAAAAAAAAAAGTTTCATTTATTTTTTTCTCCTCTTCCTCTTCTTTTCCAAGCCAGTTCCTTTTATTCTAAGGGACATTTGGTTTCCTTCCTTACTCTGTTTTATATGACATAAGAAAGATGATAAAGAACAGATCCCAAAGGCACAGAGCAAAACCAAGGGCTTCTCCCTTGTTGTTTGTACCTCTGTGCTCGGATATGAATGTAATACTGTGTTCATTATTGCAGGTACCCGTCAAAGTCATGCTTGTGTTCACAGCCATGCACATTTGCACCTAGATACCTGAGCACGGCTCTTTGCCTGTTCTTGGTTCTGTCTTGCTAAGATATTTTTTTAGACCCTTATAGGATAGTGATGAAATGGAATCTGGCATCGTGAGTTGGGAGCACAAAGGCTCTGTGAATTTGGAGCAGAGATGCAAAAGCCAGGGATGCCACATGGGAGGGACTCCTTGTGAGCTTGGTTCTCCCCATAATAGTCAGGATGGGAAGGAAGGACCACTGGATCACAGGGGTTGTGCTGAGATGCTGTGGTCTTAGCCAACTGATGACATCTTTCCCATCAGTGAGTCACTGAGCATTACAGAGCCCAATGTAACTTTTATCAGAGAGGTCTTACTTTCATCTGCCCTCTATATTAAAGGGTCACACGGTGTTGCTTTTGATGTGCGGAGGGGTATGCTTATTGCTTTGAGAAACCAGTGGGCTAATCCTGCCTCTTCATTTCACAACTCGGAGCCTTGAGGTCCAGAGAAGATAAGCCACTTAATCAAAATCACCAAGTAACCCCTCCAATTGGCTGAGGTTTGTTAGACTAGAACCCAGATTTTCTAAACCCCTGCCAGTTGTCTTTCTACTATGCCGATACAATCTATGCAATCTCAAAAACATTACTAAGAGCCGAAGTTGTACCCAGCATTAAACTAGGTAATAGGGAGACAAAGAGGAACTGGATGTTGCCTGTGTGTTCAACGAGCTCACAGTCTTACACACCAGCTGCAGGTTCATAAGCAGACATTAGAAAAAAAAAAATAGTGTGCTTCGTGCTTGGATGGGGACAAAAAAGTATTAGGGGGTTTGCAGGCACTCCTGACTTTCCCATAAGGTTACTCTGGGTTCAGATCAGTAATGACTTAACTTAGGGTTAGGGGTTGGGGTTAGGGTGGGGCTTGCCACATGGGAGGTTCCTCATCTTTGGGGCACCACAGAGTTGGAGGAACGCGGGGAAGAAAAGCAACACATCATTACGTGCTAGATGCAGACTAGACTGGCAAAGAAAAAGTAGGAAGCCAACTTAGATTGAAATCGCTGCTCTGGCCCTGCCAGGTGATCTTGGCTGAGCCCCTTTCTTGCTCTGAGCCTCAGAATCTTCATCTGCAAAGTGGGAAGAGCAGTGCTTACTTGACATGTTGTTTGGAGAACAAAGAGGACAACAAACACGTGAAGCATGTGACAGCAAGGACATCTGTACCTTAGTGCTAGAGGACAGGGAGCCCACAGGCCATTGCGCCAAAGTCCTATGAATTCTTGTGTTTAATCTTGACAATTCTTGGGCAGATTACATTCAGCTTATGTGTAATATAACTTAGGTTTTAATTACCTACTACTGGGAAAAGTAGGGGAAGGGTGCTCAAATTTTCTAATCATTTCTTCAAGTACGATGAGCCCTACTTTAGGAAGATATAACTGATCTGTCCTGTGGCTTTGCATGCCCCAGCCTACAAGCGTGTCTACCAGCAGAACCATAGTTAAGTTGCAGAAAACTCGACTAGATAAGTCTTTACAAATGATAGAAGCGATAACTTGTCCAAGGGGGTGTTGGCATTTGAAGCCAGGTAGGCTGTCTGCAGAGGTTTTTAAAAGGATGCGAGCTAGCTAAACAGCGGCAGGGCCATCCCCCACCCACGCCTGGATGCTAACGGGCCACCTTCCTTCTGCCTTTCTCCCCACTTGCAGCCCTTCATGGGAGACAATTACTGTGATGCCATCAACAACCGAGCCTTCTGCAACTACGATGGTGGGGACTGCTGTGCCTCTACGGTCAAGACCAAGAAGGTAGGCCCCCCGGGCAGGCGCCGCCTGCAGGCCTTCCCAGCTTCCTAGCCAGGAGCACCCTGCATACTGGACAACCCGTTGTCCTGGTTGTGTCAGCCCTTGCCCACAAGCTGTGTTCTGTTGTATTGTATTTTTCATTCTTTGAGGCAGTAGTTCAGCTAATATCATGGGCTGGTCCCTGAGCTGGGTGGGCAGGCTCGTGGATGATCTTTGCAGATGTTGTTCCTTACTCTTAAAGCTTGGAGCCGGGTATGGAAGCTGACAAATACCAGTGTAATCAGTACTTTCAGAAGGGGAGGCTAGAGCGCCGCGAGGGCCCAGGCCAGGCGCTGGAGAAGGGCTCTACTGAGGGATCAGCCTCAACACTGAAACTTAAGGGGGAGGGAGAAGGAGAGGGGAGGTGGCTAGGAAAAGAGTTTCTGGGGCAAGAGACTAGCTCGTAAAATCCTAGGGAGAACTTGCATTTTTAGGGAGTATGGCCAAAATCTAGGGGTAGAGAGAAGATGGGATATTCTTACCAAGGTAAGTCATAGCCTTTGATTATTTTATAATCTCTTTGTAAAATTAGGGGGAGTGGGTCTTGGATGTGATTTTCTCCCTTTGCAAATTAGGGTGCAACAGGAGTGATTCAAGTGTCTCGAGTAAAACTGGAACATTTGACTATGCTGCATACCCACCACTCACGGAAAGAGTGGCCACCCCACTTTCTTCCCGATGAGAGCTGGGATCCCCGCCGAGAGCTGTGGGAGAGGTGGTCAGACTGGGCAACCTGGGTTGAGGAGTGCTCTGGTGATGAATGAGTTAATGGGGAGCTATTTCCAGTTTTGTACTCCTCTACAATCTGAGCTGAAAAATCAAAAAATAGTTTGAGCTAATCTCTCTCTCTCTAAAGAAGGTGGAACTGTGTTCCTGAGACCGGTAGTAGTCAGTCTTGGCAGAAGTCTGTCGGTGATTATCTGCTCCGAACTTCTTATTTCCTAACGGGGGCACTGAGGCCAATGCAGGAGAAATGATTCGTCCACGGTGGAAGAGTGAGTGAGAGAAACAGGGCAAGCTTCCTGGCTTGCTATCCAAGTACCTTTGTATCACACCATCCTTAAAAGAATTAGTTCCTTTAAGAAAGATGCTCTGACACCTAGAATGTGGGGATGAACAAGGCCAGACCCAAGGAACACACTCAGATTGCATCTTTGGGGAGATGAGCAGGGCTACTGGGGCTCTCTGGGGTTGGCCAGTTTTGTATGGGCAAACTTCAGCATGCCCACCCCCTCCTTTTTTTTTTTTTTTTTTTTTTATAAACACAGGTCAATACTTTCTGCTCAAATACAGTAGAATAAAATTCATTTCCTATTACTGCATTTTATTTTTCTCCCAATTATGAAACAATGCATATTCTACTTTTTGGAAAATCCAGAAAGCAGAAGCGAACAAAGGAATCATTGCTTATCGTACAACCTGGAAAGCCATTGCTTTTCCTTCTGCCGTATTTTACTGTGTTTAAGTGTGTGGGTGTTTGTGCCTGTGTATGTATCTCGCTGTATTTCCAGTGTGGGATCCTGTTTTGTTCTGTTTTGACTTAGCACAGGAAATCTTATACATAAGAATGATCTGATATTCTTATAAACTTCCCAGCTGCAGTTTTTGCTCTATTATTATTTATTAGAGCATTGTGATGTATCGTGATTTATAGAAACGTTCACCTCAGGGTGTTCTTCTTAACTCTTGGGTTACTTTAGTTTCTCACAATGATAAATAATGAGGCTTGTGACTGTCTTTGCAGGGAAATATTTCTGCAGCTCTATTCCTTTACAATTGTGATTTCACAGTGTCAGAACTGAAATGACTAGGACAAGAGGTGTGAGCATTTATAAGGGTCTTGACGCCTGGCACCAAATGAATATAGTGAACAGTAGTGTCATGTCACCGTTTCCGAAAGTGAATGGACAATGACGTTTGTGTTTTAAATAGAAGTTTGAGTAGAGTTAGGGGGCGCCTGGGTGGCACAGCGGTTAAGGGTCTGCCTTCGGCTCAGGGCATGATCCCGGCGTTACGGGATCGAGCCCCACGTCAGGCTCCTCTGCTATGAGCCTGCTTCTTCCTCTACCACTCCCCCTGCTTGTGTTCCCTCTCTCGCTGGCTGTCTCTATCTCTGTCGAATAAATAAATAAAATCTTTAAAAAAAAAAAAAAAGTTTGAGTAGAGTTAGGACGCAGTATTCATGTGACACCATCAGTTGGAGCAAGAGCAGCTCCGATTAAAAGAATTTTCCTACCAACTATAACTTATATACAAAAACATAAAAAAAAAAACCACCCTAATTTATTTTTATTGGGAGACTTCCTTAAATGGAGTGCTGTTTCTACAGAGCGCGTGGTAGGAACATGACGTCATGAGATTGAAGTTCAGGTGCAGATTCCAAATTATTACAGTCACTTGAAAAAATATATCTGTACCCCGAATGGCCATTTTAACTGTGCATACTGGGTTCGGTTGCAACAATTTCAGACGTCAGGGCCTTTCCGTGCTGCCTCTTTAGTAAGGGACCCAGAGTCAGTTCTTTGCTAGTTCTGAATATGCTTCCTAGTCCTTTTTTTTTTTCTTTCCTTTTCTATCCACAATATATATATATATATATATATATATATAATTTTGGCTTTTTGGGTTAAAAGATCCCCTTCTTCCACTTTAAATTGGTGATCCTTATCGTCGGCCGAGGCTGCAGAATGCAGAGAGCCAAGCTTCCTTCCTGCAGTGAGATGCATATTTCTCGAGCATCTGTGTGGGCCCCATGCTGTACCGAGCCGTGCGCCCTGGGCAGAGTGCAGGCTGGCACCTGCCCTTGTGAAACTCGCAGTCCGTTAGGGCAGCCGGGCGTCAGGCAGTGAGGTGTCCAACCATGCGTTGTAGTGCCTTTATCAAAGGGCAGTAAAGGAAAGGGGCGGGATCTTACGGAGACCAGTGTGAAGGTCAGGGAAGCCTTCCCTGAGGAAGCGATGTTTACCCTGAGACCTGAAGAGTGAGTAGCTTTCCTGGGGAAGGTGAGTGGTGGCTGAAGACAGGATGGAGAGGCCTGTGAACACCATGTGGGAAGTGTGGATGACAGAGCCTACTGGCTTCTCTTCTGGTGCATTTGGCTTTCCCAGAGTTGTTTCTTATTCAGTGTTTGGGGCTTTATTTCGGATTTGAGATTTCTGGGAGTCTGACTTCTGGAGGAGAAAGGGAATCTCAGATTAAACTCGTACTTCCTACCATCTAAATTCTCCAGTTTAACTGCTAAATAAACTCCAGCTTCTCGAATGCTTTAACACTCCTTCCTACAGTAGACTGGTTTATAGAGACAGCAGGTGGAGAAATAGAGAAGAAAAAAGACACCCCTAAGTGAAATGCCGAAACTGTCGGACATCCTGCCAGACACGTGTCCTCCGTCACCTTCTTGAATCCCTGTGGCAAGTCTGACAGGTCACTATGAGCCCAGTTGCCCAGGTGAACCAGTGTGGGCTCAGAGCACTTGCAGGTCGTGCTTGAGTTCACTTGGCCACAAGTACCAAGGCGCAGATTCGAACCCAGGCCTGCCTGATGCACGAGCCCAGCTCTTTCTTGTGCACGGGGCCGAGTCCTCAGTGTGCCTGGGCCTAACCCTCCCAGTTCTGGTTGGAGACAATTCACCATGACCCCCATCTGGCAGGGAACCTTGGCTATGGGACCCCCTCCCCTTGGCAAAGGTGAAAGCGGCTTTTCCCAGCGGCAAAGACAGGGTGGGGAGTGGTTGAGGCTTTCAGCCTTGCCAGCCATCCCTGACGTCCCAGACAGCAGTTTCCTCTGAGTGGAAAAAAGTCCTGCTTTCTGTCTCCAGCTTCCCCAGCAGGAAGCCTCTTACGGCAGGAGAGGGGCCAGAGGCTGGCTTCCTTCCCCTCATTCCCTGCTCCGTACTGCTGGTCCTGGTCAGTTCCTACCTGGACTCTTGGCCCCAGGCACCCATCGTGGGGAGTTCCCTGTCCACAAGCACACGGCCTGGCACTAGAAGCTCACTGATAGAGCAGATTTGCTTCATGTACCTTCCTCAGTGACAGTAATGTCATTAATGGAGCACATACTGTGTGCCTGGCCATGGTTTGGAGGCTCTGTGCCTATTGTCTCACTTTGAGACCCCAGAAAAACCCGACAAGGTAGACGCAGGGGAGGCTCAGAGAGGTGAACTCATGAACTCACTTGCACGAGGTGACGGAGCTGGTTGTAGAATTTAGGATTTCCTGGCTCCGAACAATAGTCACTATTTATGGAGGGCTTACGATGTGCCAAGCGTAGTGGTAACTGCTTTTGCATGTGTCATCTCTTTTCATCACACCGTCGCCCTATTGTAAATGCTGTCTTGTTACCCTCATTTTACAGACAATGCATCTGAGGCTGAGAAGGGCTGAGGTCCCAGGGCCAGTGGTAGAGCTGGGAGGGAAACCTCGTGAGTCTAAGCCACGAGGCAGTTGCCTCTAACCCCTATTCTGAACATCGAGTTGTAATGAGCTTGCATCTTGCCCAGGCATTTTGCCCTTCCCCTAGTGGGTGGGCTTCTTCCTTCCTAGTGCTCCTGGACAGGAGTCCCGGGTATGAACTCAAGGCCAAGGGGTAAGCACACAGCATCTTCTCCCAGACATCTTTCTAGCCAACTCTCTAACTTAACCTCTTCCCAGTCTCCAGGGCTGGGGCCTCTTGGTCACTTGGCCCACAATGATGTCTGTCTGCTCCCTTCATCCTTCCTCCCCTTGTTTGTCTTTCCAGACACCAGCTGTTCCCCACATCTGCCCTGTGGGGTGACCTGGGCCCGGCTGGCAGACAAGAGCAAGACAGTGCAGGAAACTCCGTCTGACAGGGGTGACCGGTTTCCCATCCAGACACCTGTCTGCAGTGCGAGGCAGACAGGAAGGGGCAGGACTCAGCTCCTCAGCATGTCAGTTTATTATTTTCCTGTTGGAGCCTTGAGGAGTCTTGAATACAGAGCAGACTTCCAGAATGGTGGCTTCAATAAATTTACCCTCATAACAACAACAAAAAAAATTCATCTATAATTGGAATCATCCTAAGGAAGCATGTGTTGGAGGTTTAAGGGAAGAAGGGGAAACAGCCTTAACGTATTCAGCACAGCAAGGCTTTGTAAGGCGTGGTGGCCTGGAACACCGCTTATGGTCATGTTTTAGACAGCTGCTAAGAGACTAATTCTGGAAGATGTCTGGGAAGTTGGGGTGTAGTCCCAGTTCTATGACTTAGTTCTGTGACCCTGGGCAGGCCAGTCTCACCTTTGGTTTTTATCTCTTGACATTTGGATTATATTCATGTCTAAGGCTTCGCCATGTGGCTTCCTGAGGGAGTTGGCCATTGGTGAGAACCTGAAGGCTATTTGGGGCAGAGACCAGTAAAGATTAGGAACCAATCCCAGAAACATCTCAGCATAGGATGACATGCCTAACCGATGACATTAAGTGTAGGGTTGTAATATTTATTTGCTAAATCTAAGTGAAAATGTGGTTTCTTAGGAAAGGACATTATACCCAAACATAGCCCATTGGTCTAAGGAGTCTAGTGATTCTAAAAATCATGAGATGGACAGCAATCTTTTATGCCACTGGGTGGTCCATGCTAAAGGGTTGGGTATTGGGCTGCAGAGCTAGTGAGGTCCATCAATGGCTCTTAAATCTCAACTTAGCAACCAGAATGGTCCTCCAAAAACAAGTCTTGTGGTATCACACCTCTGTGCAAAGCCCTTCAAGTGTCTCCCCATTTTACTAAGAGTAAAAACCAGGCTTCCCAATGGTCTATAAGGCCCTATGTGCTCTGCCTACCCCCATTACTTCTCTGCCTTCACCCCCTACTATCAGTACCTTCCTTCACTTAACTCCAGCCATCCAGCCAGGTGTCCTCCTACCTTGCAGAATTTGTCACTGGCTCCTCCTTTAGCTGAGAACATTCTTTTCCATTCATCCACATGGCTCACTCCCTCACTTCCTCCAGGTCTTTGCCCAAGTGTCAAGTTCTCAAGGAGCCCCATCCTGACCACCCACCTTACATCACCCCTGGCACTCATGCACCCATTTGCTTTGGATTCCACTTTTCTTTCTTTTATAACCCAGATCACCTTGGCACATACGATAAAATGTATTATCTCATAATCCCTACCCCCTTGCTGATCAAATGAAGATTTCATGAGGTCAAGAATATGCATCTGTCTGTTCAGTGAGGTATCCCTAGTTCTGATGTACCCCACTGTTGAGCACCTTCTATGTGACAGACCCTGTTCTAGGCCACAAGCAAGGTGGACCTGGTCCCAACCATGCTGAGTTCATGTTTTGTGGCCTAGTAGCCACATATTTAGACTATATTAAGTGCTAACAGTGATAGAGCCAGTGAGGAGAGTCAACAAAGCTTCCTAGGGAAGGAAACACCAAAGGTGAGGTATGAAAGGCATGGTAGGTCTTAGCTAGGTAAAAGGAGTAGGGGGATAGAAGACCAGAAATTAGGATGTGAGAGAAAAGAGGAGTGTTTCTGGCAGAGGGCACAGTCTGCAAAGACCCAGACATAAGGAAGCGTGTTAAGGAAACCACAGTTCCCTGAGTGTGGCTAGAGCACAGGATAAGAGGGGATGTAAGTAGTAAGAGGTATGAAAATGAGCCTTGAAAAGGCTTTTTAAATCAAGCCAGGGAATCTGAGCCTTATCCACAGAGCGTAGGAGTGTTCAATGATTCTAAGCACTGAACTAGTCTACAGGATCCTAGAAGGCTTCCTGGAAGAGGGGCTAGACATGTTTACCTTGGAAGATTAGTAAAAGACAACAGGAAGATGACTAAACAGACTACACTAATCCCTCCTTGTCCCAAAAATCACTGGCTTCTGGAGTGTTACGATTTTCCCTATTTGAAGTGTAGCTTTGACTTTTTCATGCGGCTGAATTAGACACTCATTTTAGTTTGATCCTACGAAGGATCAGACCGTTCTGCCCCCAGAGTTACCATCCGTATGACTGTCCTCAACATCATCATGACCAACATCAGCATGACCGATATCACTGTCACCATCGTCGTCATCACCACCAGGATTTACTGAGCACATACTATATGGCATCTACCATGCTAAGTGCTTTACTTGAATTTTATACTTTATCTAAAATACTTCCAACGGGCAGGACTGTTAATACCTCCATTGAACAAACAGAGAAACTGAAACCCCCCAAAGGAAAGGAACTTGCCTGATGGCATACACTAAGTGACTAACAGGGCAAGGAATCAAACCCAAATCTCATTGCTTTTGCTCACCTTACCCACGTGAGCACTGTGTCCACATTCGAACAAGCGTCTGTATTCACGGTCTCCTCCGTGCCCTGTGCCGGGCATGCCTCTACCCTACCTCCAAGCAGCTCACACAAGTCCTCGTACCTGACATCACACCTTGCTCTACTGATCTCAGTCTGTCCATCAACACGATGAAGTCCCTGGGCCTCAGAGTGGTGAAGTGACTTGCCCAAGCTCCCCCAGTGGGCGGGTGGACAGTCCAGGCTTTCTGACATTCAGCACAGGATGCCTCTTGCTCCCTACACTGTACGCTCTCTGCTTGTGACCTCCCTGTTGAGTCTGAGTCAGAATCCCGCCCCTGCCTGTCTCCCAGCATCAGAGGACCTGCAGCCAGGGCCTTGTGGTGCATTTGCCTGGGCTGCATTCCACACACACACACACACACACACACACACACGGAGGTGTTATCCTGGGCAACTCACCCAGCGGAGAAACCCCTGTGCCTGAACACCATCTCCAACCCAGAGGACAAAAAGGAGAAAATCCTGGCCTTTAGTCATTGACCTGGGCTTGTTGACAGACTCTTAGAGTGGGTGGCCAAGCCCTTTACGGGGTAGCCTCGCCACATGGTGCTGGGAATCCCACATGTAAACCGGCCACCACGGCGTTTGTGCTGTGGGTGGTAGGTTTTCTTGGGAGGCCATCTGGGGGAGAAGGTGGGAAGCTGCTTGGGGAATCAGGGAATCTGAGAATCGGGCTCAGAGCTGACTTCACCAGGATGTGGCCCTTTTTGCCATGCCTCAGTTTCTTCCTGTCCAAAGGGGACCCTGACTCTTGCTCTGCCTGCCTCCCAGGGGGGTGGGAGGGTCAGTACCAAGGAGTCTTGACAAACAGGGATGCAGATCCCAGGCCACCTGCCGGGCAAGTGACTCACCTCTGTGCATCTTAGTTTCCTCTAAGATGTAAAATGGGCCTAGTGAGAATAGCTACCTTATTAGGGATACTGGGAAGAGGGAGTGAGATAATGCTCACTGGGTGAAGTCAGCCAGGCACATAATAAAGGGATAAGAGGCTATTGGCTGTAAAAAGACAAAGCAGCAGTCAGCCTGGCAAGGTTGTAAAGGAGGAGCCTTCTTACTCTCACTGGCTGAAAAGCTCTCAGTGTTTGGAGTGGACTTTGGAATCCTGCGTCATCTAGTTACTGATGGGTAATGAGGCCAGGGGCAAGTTCGCTTTGTTCTAAACATTCTGAAACCTCTATTTTCTCATCTGCAAGATGGGTTGCTAACAACAGTAGCCTCCCAGGGTTGTGCAGAGTGGACTAGCCAGCAGGTAGGAATCACCCGGCGCGTGGAAGGCCCTCAGGAAGTGGTGTGTGTGCGCACGTGCGCGTGTGTGTGTGTGCGTTCAAGTGATGTTCACTGCTGTGCACCTGCCTCTTCCAAGTCAGACCAAGGAACACCTGGGAAGTAGCTAGAGTTCTAGTCTCTACCCTTCTGCTCCTACTGGTAGGCCCTTGATCAGGGAGGAAGCTTGTGACAAGAGGAGACCCCGGGGCAGGCTCGGGGCAGGCTCTGAGCAGGCAGTTCACAGACGCGCCAGAGGCAGGCAGGCAGAGGAAACAAGACGCTGTGCGTCTCCTCTGCACGAGGACCTCTGGGAGCTGGTCTGGAGACATTATTTCATTGACTCCTCACCGGAATTCGGTGAGGTCTGAGGACCCTTGCTTTACAGATGGGGAGACGAAGTCCCCAGGGTGCCAAGGACTTGCCAGAAGTCAAGCAGTGCCTGTGTGGAGCCCACACCGGACCCCAGGCTTGTCTGCCTCCTAAACTCCTAGCAAGGGCTCAGTAGATGGAGCTGCGTGTACGAGCACACAGTGAAGATAGGCTCCCCCTCTGCCTCCTGAGACCAAACCTTCTAGACTTCGTTGTATTCTGATGGGGGTTCCTCCCTTCAGTTTCCAGACAGGTTTCTTTGGGAAAATGTCAAAACTGCCTGGGTTGACCTCACACCCACTTAGCCAGGGTGGCCAGACCCGCCAGAGAAGCTAACAGGTGGTGGGGCCCTGCCAGCTGATGATTTTGGAGAAGCTGAAGGAACTTGGGATGGCAGAAAGGGGAATGTGCAAGATGGGGCTTGTGAGAGAAAGTCTAAATTCCTTCATCCTTTCTGGCCAGGGCTTTTGCCTTCTGCTTTTTTTTCTCAGGCTGAGAAGGATTTTCAGACAGGTGGGAAGGTAGAGACCATTAAAATTGAATCTTAATGTACAGGTAGGGAACTGAAGCCCAGAGAAGGGAAGTGACCTGTCCATAGTCACATAGTAACTGAGGGTAAGAGCAGAGGCTCCCTGCCTTGGATTCTGGGTATATATTCATGCATTCATTTGTTCTTCCATTCATGGGGCCACTGGATGCCTGTTACATGATATATGGAGACCTCGGTCAACAACAGACAGGCTCCTTGCCCAGACTGAGCTGCATACAAGTACAGAGCATCTCAGCACAAGAAGGGCTTACGTAGGGTGCTGTGATATGGAACTTGGTGATGGCACCATCTTCGGTCAGACCAGTGAGGGAGGAGGTGACACCTGAGATGAGACCTAAAAAATGGAAGAAAAGCTGGCCAGGAAAAAGCAGTGAGGGCAGAGGAGCGTTAATGGCTGGAGACTTGGTTCTTTGTGTAGGCTGTTCAACAGTGTTGTGCCAGGCAACAGAGGAAAGGCCAGACTCACAGAAGAGTGTCACATAGAAGAAAGCAACATTAACGAACCACACGGCCTCCTGAATGTGTGTTCTATCCCAGAAGGCCTTATCGGTTCAGTAATTCCAGTTAATCTACCAAGATAATGTAATTACATTTACTTTTGTAAGGTATACAACAGTGATCTATTTTGGTGTCCGTTTTTTCAGTAAAGTTTTGATTATGGGCAAAAAAAAAAAAAAGTAGGAAAACACTTGGAGTATTTGAGGAACCAAGAAATAAATACGCCACAGAGAGTGAGGAGGAGAAGAGAATTAGGAGAGGTCTGAGAAGTGTGTGTGATCAAATCATGCAAGGCCTTGATCTCATGGTAAGGACTTTGGGTCTTATTCTAAGAGGTCTGTTCATTTCTTGCCTATGTGAGTGCAGCACAAAGCCTGAGTGCTAAATCTGATGTGAAACTACCTCTAATGGGTCCCAGAGATGGAGAGAATTGTGCACAGGACATTAGAGGTGACTGGATCATTCTAATGTTAGAATATGGGCAAGGGCAGGAGAAGAGAACAGATAAAGGGATGGGTTGAGTTGAGGACAAAGAAGCTGAAGTCAGGGGGGTGGGCGAGAGGGACAACAGGCAGCAGAGGTGTCACAGATGGCGAAATGCGAGCCGGTGGGGAATTTGACTCAGCACATGCGTATTCAGCACCCAGCATCTCCTGAGTGTTAGACCTTGTGCGGGGGCTTCTGGTTGTTTATTCTTGTTTGATCTTCACAACCATACAAATCACAGTGTTTTTAAAAATCACCCTTTTATAGATGTAGACATGAAGGGTCAGGACAGTGAAGGGATTTTCCCAAAATTGTTCAGTGATTACGAGTCAAGCAAGGATGCCAATCCAGGCCTCCTGGCTCCCATGATGGTACTCTCCCCACTTGTCCTTGGTTATTAGATTTGGACTTGGCTCTGCCATCAGTGTCCCCACTTGGACTGGAGGATTTCCTTCTATGTCTCTTCCAATTCGAACATTCTCTGCTTCTCTTAGAGATACCAAGGTCGTGGAAGAATACTCTAGATTAGAAGGCACAGCCTCCACAAAGGCATGATGCCTGGGAAGTAAATATCCTGAACAGAGGACAGCAAGTAGTTGTAAGCAGGAGGACGGGCATGGCTTAGAAGAAGCATCTGTGAGAATGCTTACCCTGCTTGTGAATGCTTTATGAATTTAAATTGGAAAGAGAAACAGAGTTGTGCTAGTCATGAGTATAAGGAAAGGGTCAGTAAGAGATGGAGAAATGAACAGACATTCATTCATTCGAAGGCTCAGGCCCTGAGAAAACAAGAATGAACAAGACTGACGTGGTTCGTGCCTCACTGAGGGAGAGATGAGGAGAGATCTATCATTTGATTGATCTCTGTGTGGAGCAGATGCCAAGAACTGTGTGCTCCATGGTTTTTGTTCCCTGATCCTTCATCACAACCTCAGGAGGTGGATGCTTTCATTTTTCCCATTTAGCGAATGAATTAACTGAGGCTCAGAGAAGTCCTCACACATTCAAGGTCACAGGAGTAGGAGAGAGAGCTGGGGCTCATACTTCCACCTTCCCTTTAAATCACTGCAAAATTGCAGGAGGGAGAGCGGTGGAGAGGGAGGGAGTGAAGGAAGGACAGAAGGGAGGGAGGGCAGGCCAAGAGGCAGAGAGAAGAGTTCCATACAGAGAATGAGTCCACGAACTGGGAGGACAAAGATGTTCTCTGAGACGGTGTGAGCACTTGGAGACCCTGCCTAGGCCGGAGGCGAATGAGGTCATTAAATCCGTCTGCGCAGATGGGGGACCCTCTGGGAAAAGTTATATGCAAATATCATGATGCAATGAGGTGAAATCTGAAAGCCACTTGCATTAGCTCAGGCTGGGGCTCAAGCGGGGACTGCACTGTGCTCTTTGGAAAGATCATCTCTGCGTGGAGAAGACGTTCGCTCTTTCTCTCAGTTTCTAGAAAGGAAAGCCAGCTCAAGGTCACAGAGCATGTGAAGGGATGGACGGGGACCAAAATTCAGGCTTCTCCCTGACTGCTTTTTTTTTTTCTTTGAGAGAGAGAGCAGGGGAGAGAGTGGGCACTTGAGGGGGGGGGAGGGGCAGAGGGAGAGGGAGAAGCTCAGACAGACTCCACGCCCAGCACAGAGCCTATGCAGGGCTGGCTTCCAAGACCCCCTGAGCGGGAATCAAGAGTCGGATACTCAACTGACTGAGCCACCCAGGTGCCCCTCCCCCACTTAAAAATGTTTTTTCCCCAGCTTTCCTAATATATGTGGATAACAAATCACATTGTACACCCTCACCGTTTCTTACTCAAAATCTCCTTCAGAAGGCTCTGAGAGCCTTCAGCCAAACCTTATGCAAAATCTGTGACATGTCCGCTACCGAGAGCTCAGGCCCCACGGAAGGTGGTCTGAGCTTGCTGGGACTTGCTCTTGTTTCCATCCTGGCCCCCCCAAACCGAAATTCCCAGCATATGTCTTTCTTTCACTTGGCCACCACAACGGCCCTATAAGTTAGGTGATTCCATTGTGCCCGTCTTCTCAACCAGCTCTGGTAGAGTACGTTAAAATTTCTCACCCATGATGCCCTTCAGTCCTTAGAGCTCCCAGTGCAAGGTGGGGCCGAGAGACGACAGTTCTACAGCTGGGAAGCTAGGCTTAGGAGTAGCTTGCCCGTTTTAAATATCATATCTATCAATCACTTACTACTTCGGGCAAATACCTGCCCCTTTAAGAGAGCCTCAGTTTCCCTGTCTGTAAAAGGGTAATTGTTTTAGTACCTATCTTACAGAGTTGCCTGACCCATCACAAATGCCCTCGAAAATGAAAGCTCCTATTCTAATGATTTTGATAAAAGTTATGACGGGCCTAGCAAGAAGCAGAGTTAGGACTTGAACTTGAATATGTTGCCCACCCCGACCCCCCAATCCAGTCATTATCGTTCTGCTCTGCACTGCTTCTCTGAAAATTACTATATCAGACCCAACCACCTGGCTCACCTCTTCTCTCTCTCTCTGCAGGTCACTCCCTTCCCTATGTCCTGTGACCTACAAGGTGACTGTGCTTGTCGGGACCCTCAGGCCCAAGAACACAGCCGGAAAGACCTCCGGGGATACAGCCATGGCTAAGGAAGGACAAGGAGTTGACAAAGAATTCCCAGCACCAGGACCCGCATCTCTTTGGTATTGATTTCACAGTCAGCTGCTCAACGGAATGGCCTCCCCACACCAGGGATCCTTAGCACCCAACCGGTCTGCCTTTAATTTCACCCAGGAAGGACTCATAGTAGGGGCGCATGAACCAAGTCTCGCCATGTTGGATGATGGAATGGAATCCCATCCCAAAGTCTTAGATGGATTGCATATACAAGTGTGCAGTCCAGAGCCTAAAATTCTCATCATTTGTCACACAACCACAGCAAGAAACATGTTCTGTATTTAGGAGTGTGCCCATATGTGGTTAGTACACATGTATGCATATGCACCCAAACATCTGCGTGAGGGCAGTTTGGGAGACTGAGCAGAGAGAGACTGGAACACAGTCTTTCCTTTCCCAAGCTCCTAGCCAATACTGTCCTTGGGAGAAAGAGAGTTGCAGAAACTGCCGAGGCCAAGTGTTGAGATGTCAAGCTAGCTTGCACTCTGAGGCTTGGAACATGTAGGATGTGCACAGTCACGCAGTCCTTTGGGATTAGAAGTGAAATGGTCTCTGATCACCTACCTTCTAGGGAAGTAGAACCCAGGACGAGGTAAAGAATCCAAGGTATGCAAAGCCCCCAAATTCTTCTGCTGCCATGGGGGATTTTACCCCAACTCCAGGGTTTGAGGCCAAGCTGGAAATGGCATAGGGTTGCAGTGTCAAGGTATTATAACAGCCCCCTGCTTGAGGCCATAATATCCCTCCAGAACCCACCCATTCCCCAAATCTTGCCTTGGGACCACATTCGCTGCTACTTTTCCTGCTGCTCTATCCTATACATTGAGTACCCCCAAGATGGTAGGACTAGGTTAGGAAAAACCCCACACAACCAAACAGTCTGCCTTAAAAGTGACCCACATTTTCCCACAGCTCCTCACTTCTTAGCCCTTCTACAAGAGAAAAATCCTCATTGGCCCACATGGTGAGAAGTTAAATCCCCCATGGGTGGGCTTCTCATCCTGGAAGGGAGTAGAGGAACTGGAGATGCTGAAACCCTGAGAGTCCAGAATGTCTGAGCCAGTGTTAGATTTTATAATCAAGTGGACCAGTGTTAAATGTCTGTGATGTTGGGGCCATCCAGAGACTGCTGGGATAGTGGGGACTCTTGAGTTATTATCCTTATCCAAGCTTTCCTGGTCCTCCGGGCTAGATCAGGCTTTGGTGCTGAGGACCTCACTGTGGCCCTGAGCAGCTATAATTCTAGAACAGAGAATCATCTTGGGTATGATCCATCTAAACTGTGTTCTCAAGGGCTATCAGAGGGAAGCCCAAGAGTTCACAGACTCAGTCCCCAACAACCCAACATGGTCATCATGTTTTCTACATCGTCTTCCAGCTACCAGGACTTCCGTCCAGACCTGTGGTTGGGGAATCCTTCCCTCTTAACAATGTTTAGCCTCCAAAAGTCGAGAGGAAGGTAGTCCAATGCACGTGGAAGCCCCTATCTCATTGGGGTCCTCTTTGTCTGTTTTCTACCAGTTACTTGTCCACTCCTTTTGAATTACTATGGGAAGAAATTAATACAGAATGAGGTAGAGAGAATGGTCAAGCTGGACATAATTTCTGAGACCTGGGACTGAGACAGTGAGGCCATGGGAGGGTATCACATAAAGACTGCTGTAAATCAAGTCATCTCAAGTCTAGTGAAAACCACCAACAAAAACGAAGTCTAGCATAGGAACGGGAAACCCCAGGCGTACGTGCTGACCCTCCTCATTCCTGTACCTGAGGCAGGCGCTGTTCATCAGTCTTAGTCCTTTTTCCTATGGGGACCAAAAATAACTTCAGGAGCCTTCTTACTATATTACTCCCAACAGTAATTACCTGCTGACCAAGAACACTTGAGAAGCCAATGTACCAAGGTGCTTTTTGCACAGGTGCCCACAAATTAGGATGTAGTGCTTAGATTTGCGTGGCTCGTACCATCTTCCAAACCCTGAGATTGGGTTCCAGAATGGAGAAGCTGCCACTGTGGTTAAGGACAGGCCTAAATCCTTTATGTTTCCTTCTTCTACACACTCATATCTCGTTTATATTCAGAGCATTTTCTGTAGTTACCAGGGCTAATCCTTAGCAAAATAATCATAAAAATGGAAGAACTGATCCCATCTTGTACTCCCTCCAGTAACTTAGAACTCTTGCCAACTAGTAAAGCCCCTCTCTTGCCCTGAGTTACCAACGTGTGTGGTTAGCTGACAAGATACAAACTAGAAAGGTAACCATGTGGGCCCTCCCAGTTGCTTTACCACACCAATAAGTAGTGCAAAAAGCCTTGGAGACCCAAAGACACCATCACTGATAATGGGGTTGCAGGAACCACAGAGAAACCTCACCAGCTTCCCTTCAGTTGACCCTCACCCAGTCTGTGCCCACACTGTCCAGCTGACCAAAGCTTCCTAGAGGCTGACTTATATCTTCAGACTCACAGATTGAGTCAAGCAAGGAGCCACCCACTCTCTTTCTGACCGTCCTCCAAACCTGTTACTCATAAATTCGTATTTGCCAAGGATATTCGGCAAGACAGGCTACTTGACGGGTGGCCAGCCGCATGCCCACATGGAAGGCCCTTCTCAAAAACCCAGTGAAAGAGGCTCCATTCTATTCCTGCAATGCACTGATTTCTGGCTTCCTTTTCTTTCTGGGAGTAAACTCATTGTCTTATCCCTTCGATTACCTCCTGTTTAGGGTCATGGAGTACTCACAAGGAGGCAGATCGGAAGCACTGTTGTCTATCAGCAGCTCAGGGGCCCTAAAGCAGTTGGGGGTTCTGGGTCTGAAGAAGTATTAGCCTGTTGGCAGCAAGAAAGAAAAGATGAGGAAGAGGGTTGTCCAAACTCTGTTTTGGGGAGCCTTTCCAAGCCACAACCCTAACTGCATGCCCAGAGGACTTGTTTTACCCCCATATTCTGTGCCAACCACCTCTTAAGGGAAGACAGTCCCTGGGAAGTCCATTTTGGTGGCTGAATTAGGGTGTTAGGAAAGGGAGTGATCGATGGTCATAAATAGCAGGGTTTTGAAGATGGAGGGTATCGGCTGCTGCTCCTGGCTTCAACATGTTGACTTACTGCCTAGACAGTTCTCTCGGTCTTTTTCCCACCTTGGCCCATGCTTCAGTGCTATTTGTTGAAAATAATTCTTTGAGACAGATTTCAGCTACCTCCCTTCCAGGTTCAATTTAACTTGGTTGTAACTGTCAATTTGTTATAGGTCTTACCTGTGTTTTAAAAAGAAAAAGTAAGCAAGAAAGAAAGACAAAGACAGGAAGGAGGAAAGGAAGAAAGGAAACCATAAATCCAAGTTAACAGTTTTGAGGTTTTTGTGTTTTGTGTTTTTTTTTTTTTTCTGGAACTACTTCAAGTGGGAAAATAAATTGATGGTAACAAAGCTGTACAGATAGAGATTGATAGAAGACAAAGACATGAAAAGGAAATAGAAATGCATGATTAAAAATAAGAATTAAAAAAACAACCACCTATATTTGTGCTTCCTAAAGGGAACTGTTTATTCTACAGGCTGCGTAGGTAGACACAAGCATGAAAATTTCCCTAGCAGGAGACATAAAGCAGGATTTTATAATGCTGTTATTTTCTGTACATTGTGGTAGGGTCCAGGAAATAAGGCATCTTCCCCCTTGATATGTAGTTGTTGTTGGGGGAGCATTTTGTCTATGTTTGGTGGCAATCGGTGGTAGTAGGGAGTAGGGAGGGCTTAAAATTGGTTTTACCCGATATTAAGGGGACATAGTGTGTTGTGCTTTTCACGTTATAAAATGTTTGTATTTACCAGTAGAGCACTGGGCTTTCTAAAGACTGCACTTAGAATCTCACTGCACGGTCCACTTTCCTAAAAAGCTGCTACATGACCAGACAGGTAATTCCCCTGGTTTTTGAGAAACGACACAAAAACAAACCAAGCAAACGTAAAAACTAAATAGCAAAGGAATAAAAGCTTATTCTTTTAACTTATTCAACTTTTGCCAAATTCCTACCAATTGTTTGATCTTTAAAAGCATCGTAATGATAGCCAAGAGAGAGGAGTTATGTCTCTAGAGAAGGAACCTGGAATTCTTGATGCCAGGCTGCAGTTGGCTCGTGATCTTGAACAAGTCAACAAAGAGCTTCTCCATTTGCCTCAGTTTCTCCAGCTGCAAAATGGGGATGATATTACTTACCTACCTCACAGCGGGATGGCAGGGGATGGTGAGGCCCTGAGGTTCTAAAGGGGCTGTGGCAATCTGTGACAGACACAAAGTCCATGGGTTCCTTTTCAAGAATGCACAGGCCCAGTGGCCATTTACGAAAGACAGGGAGTGCTCATTTGATATTTCAAGGAATTAAGCTGGAGCTCCTGGATTTTATAATCCACCTTAAGAGAGGCTTGTATTTGGGAATATTTCACTCATAAGCAAATTAGATTTTCTCCCCCTATTCTGGCCATTACCAGTTCTAGAATTTGATTAAAAGCCAATTACATCTTCCAGTGTAAAAGTCAGTTTACTGTGTGGTCTAAGACTTAGGGGCCATTTCCAACCTCACAGAGGAAGGGAGTCACTAAAATCCCTTCTCCTTCTCAGACTTAAAATTCCACATTAAGTGTTCCGTTAAAAGAAGATACGGCATTCTGAGTGCAGACAACTCGGGGCTTCTTAAAACCAATACACCAGCAGTCAGTGAGGAGAACTTTGAACAATTCTTGAGTTGCTTTCTTGGGTCTCTATAATCAATAACCTGTCCGCAGATATCTATCTATATAAAGATGATATTATATATAAATATAAATTTACATATATATGCACATGTATATATAGTACATATATGTGTGTATATATATACTTAAATGTAATATTTACAAAATAAAACTGTGATCTCGTCTAGAGAAAATGTATTCATATTACAAACTGCTCTTCCATATTTATGTATATTATACCTTTTTATTATTGTTATAATTATTATGGGTATTTCTCATTATTATGATGTTGAAATCTGTTTGGCACCTTCTGGAAACGACCAAAAAATGACTCTCCATTGAAGTGCTTAAAACCTGCTCTCATGAGAATTCTACTGGCCTACTACTATTTAAAAAAGAAAAAAAAAATCTAAACACCAAAAACAAAACACAATTCTAATCCTTTTTCTGTACCTCACGCGCATAAATTTGCTGCTCCTATTTTGGGTTTTATTTTTTTTTTTTCCTGTTGATGTGTTTTTATGGATCTAAGTTAAGTCCTTCAGCAATATATAAGATTGTAAATAGTAAACTTTATTTATTAAGAATGTCATCTTTTTTTAATTTATATTTACACAATTGTTCATCTAATTTATTTTTTCTATACGGTTTTAAATACTCAGACATATTTTGCTGTTCGTGATATTTTCTCGTGGATTTGTTTTTCCATACTGTTTTCTCTGGTCTCAATTACAGGTTGGATCTCAAAAAAAAAAAAAAAAAAAAAAAGATGTAAAAGACAGAAATATTTTGCCACTGTTGATTACTATACCTTAAAATTCTATATTATGAAAATATATAATAGCTTGTATGCTTCAATGTCTAGCGGTGTGGTTTCTGTCTGTTGTGGAAATCTGAAGGACTCTCCTCCGGACACACTCATAGGGAAGGGAACCCCAGGGCCTCAAACAAGAAGATCAAGGGTAGCATGAGGTTGAATTCAATATACACCCAATTTTCTATACAAATAAGTCCTGAAAAACATCTACATTTTGCATATGCAAAAACTGAAAAACATTATTACATGCTAAAAAAAAAAAAAGTCCAGTTTTCAGGGAACAGAAACAAATATCACTGAGAGCTCTATCTAACCTTTTGGATGCCATCTTCAACAACATACTTCCAGCATATCCTTTAGTTTCAGTTTTTTTCCTTGATAATTGAACGCTTAGTCATCCAGTTCATTCAAGGAACCTACGGGGAGACTGAGGTTCTGCTCTTTTTGATCTGCCTATGGGATCTCGTTTTTCATCTTATCACCACTGAGTAGCCATGTGATCTTTGGGAAGTTATCCAACTGCTTTAAGATTTAGTTTTCCCATCTGTAAAATGGAACTAATAAAAGGACCCACCTCACGATGTTGTTGATGATAGAATTAAACAAGATAAACATGTAATGTTTTTAGAATGGCAGCAGACCCAGAGTATATTAACTCTTGTTATGATTATGATGAGACGGGTTGCTTATGACAACTATTCATAATACACGGATTTTTCTGAGATCTACTTACTTTTTAAGAGAATAAAACCAAGAGGTAACAAAGCATTAAGCCCTTGCACAGGCATGGCCACGGAGTAAAGTTGTTAGCACAGTACCCTAGCTCTCGGCTGGCAGGACCAATGCAAGACGGGTCAAAATATGTATTGATCTGCGGGTACCTCAAAATTTTGAATCTGTGCAAAAGGGCGGTTTGGGAACATACAGTGAATTACATGCAAGGGTACAGGAAGGGAAGTCAAGAACTACCCATGGTAGGTTTTCTGTGCTGTCTACAAGACAGGAGGGAAGGCACCAAAGAATAAAATAAAAATCTTGCTAAATGCTGCCAGATAAATGGTTATTTCCAAAGAGAAATAATGATTAAAGAGAATGTTTTACTCTGTTCTTTTCAATTCACTGTGAAGACTGAAACAAGATTTAAAAAAATAGTTTCATGAAAAGAGAAGAGAGAAAAAGTCTTCATATGGCTTTTTGGACTTCTTGGTTTTGTCTGCAGAGACAAAGTCATGGGGCAGAGATTTCTCTTGGTAGATAGAAGATATTCTAGTGTCTTCTCCCTTCCTCCTCTAACCTGAACACACACACACACACACACACACACACACACACACACACACACAGAGTAATGGAGAAAGTTCACTGGGTTTTAGCGGCTTAAACTGTCGAATGGGAAAATGACTCCCTTTTCACTTCAAAACAGGCAGACATTCAGCATTTACATCTATTTATACTTGTCATCCACATTCTAGAGCCTAACCAAGGAATTGGTTTTAAAGTTAAAAGAAGAAGAATAGGATCCACGTTCCGTCATGCTATATTGGCATTGGTAAATCTATCCCGTTCTTAACCTTCAGGGCCAGAAATAAAAACCTAGGACGAAAGCATAGCCTCTCTAGCCTTTAACTCAGAAGGAGGCTTCCTTCTTCACCTCTCTAAAGGACTGTGATTTGACGTGGAAAACAGCAGTGCAGTGAGTTGGCAAAGAGGAACGGGCAGGTGGCACGTTTAAGCAAATGGGACTAGCAGGTGCTGCATCCAAAGTAAGAAAAAGCACGTCACCTTTGAGAAATTAAATAAAAGACCAATGCACTTAGGAAGTAGAAAGAGAGGGTACCAGTGGACCAACATGAGGATGGAGAAGTTATCATGAACCATGTTGAGAATTTCAGGCTTTATCTTAACAGCAACGTGGAGTCATTGAACGGTTTTTCGGAAAGGGATTTACAAGGTCAGATCTACGGTTGAGAAAGATCCCTCTGATGGCAGTCTGAAGGCGAAAATGCAGAGAAGTAACAGATGTAGGGAGTCAGAGGACATTGTGTAGTCCAGGAAAGATATGACGACTGTTCGGATGACAGCGGTGGGCCTAGTGAATGGGTGGGGGAGTTTTCCATTTTACTAGATGGTGAGGTTGGACAAAATAATCTTTAGTGTTCACCATTCTGTGATTCTAGAAAGTCATTGCAGACCACAGCTATTCACTGATTTTAGAGGTTCTTTTCAATTAATAGATTTTACTTTTCTAGAGAAGTTTCAGTTTTACAGAAAAGTTGAGTAAAAAGTAGAGCTCCTATTGGGCTTCTTTTTAAATCATGAAATATGTGAGACTGAGAAATCTAGTGATTTCCTGGGGTCAGCCATCAGGAAAGTATAGAATCCTAAAGCCATGTGATCAGGTGTGTAAGTTTGGAAATTCAAGTAATATTCCTGATGACCCCTCAGTGGTTTGTTGTGGTGAAGTCTTAAGATGAGAGTGGAAGGCTTTGAAGAAGTGTTTGGAGATGGGATCTGGAATCATGACCATTTATATCCTGTGCTGTCTTGGACAGTTCTCTTCCTGCTCAGTTGCCTTGTCTGTAGAATGGGATTTATTATTTCTGTCCTAAATGGGCTATGCTGAGGAAAATGTATCATAATTTAAGTAAAGCACTCAGCAGGGGGCTGCTATATAGTAGGTCTCAGTATATGCCGCCTGTTCCTCTTTTACCCTCCCAAATTCTCCACCCCACCTTTGACTAAATAGGACTCCCATGGCAGGCTGCACTTTGCAGAAGTGGGATGGTACAGGGAGGGAAAAGAGGCATTAAAAGGACTCTTCGTATTTTACTGATTAAGAGGATGCTATGACAGTATCCAATGCCAAAGATAATGCCCTAAGACCGAGCAATGCCACTTCTAAGAGCACACCCAAAAGAAATGCATACATATATTCACCAAAAACAACTTCTAGAATGTTTAGAGTAGCACTACTGATGGCAGCCCAAACTTGGAAACTCACCAAATGCCCATCAACAGTATGTTGGGCAAATAAGCAGTGTATATTAATGCACTGAAATTCTATACAGCAGTAAGAACAAATGATCTACAACTTTATGCAATAATACAAATAAATCCCACAAAAATGATGTCAAGCAAAAGAAGTAAGACATGAAAAATACATACTCTGGGATTTCCATTTTATGAAGTACAAAAATAAGCAAAGCACAATTAATGGTGCTGGGGCAACTGCAAAAGAATGAAATTGGATCCCTACCTCATACCATACATACAAAGTGACTCAAAATGGATCAATGGCCTAGATATGAAAGGTAAAAGTATAAAATTCTTAGAAGAACACATAGGGGTTAATCTTAATGACCTTGGGTTTGGAGATAGATTCTTAGATATGGCACCAAAGCACGAACAACAGACCAAAAAAAAAAAAAAAATCAGACTTCATCAAAATTAATTTTGTGCCTCAGAGTACACTATCAAGAAATTAGAGAAAATATTTCTAAATCATTTATAAAGAATATACAAAGAACTATTACAAAAAGACAAAGAGCCCAATTGAAAATGGAAAAAAAAAAACTTGAATAGACATTTGTCCAAAGATTAAAGACAAAAGATGGATATAATAAAACAATGGAAAATAACAAGTGCTGGTGACGAAGCAGAGAAATTAGAACCCTTGTGCATTGCTGGTGGGCACATATAATGGTGCGGCCACCAGGGAAAACAGTTTGTCGGTTCCTCAAAAAGTTAAACGTAGAATTGCTGTAGGATCCCCAAATTCCACTCCAAGGTACATGCCCAAAATAATTAAAAAAGGTTACTCAAACAAGAACATGTACACACGTTTGTAGCTTCACTATTCATAATAGACAAAACAGCCCAAATGTCCATCAGTAAATGAAAAGATAAGCAAACTGTGGTAGACACAAAAGGGCATTATTCAGTCATAAAAAAGAATGTAATACTGATGTGTGCTGCAAAGTCGATCAGCCTCCAAAATCTTGTGTTCAAAGCCAGTAACCAAAAGGTTACATATCATATGATTCCATTTATATGAAATATCAGAATAGATAAATTCATGAAGAAAGATACACATTAGTGGTTGCCAGGGGCTTGAGGAGAGTCAAATGCGGAGAAGCTGATTACTGGGTAAAGGGTTTTACTTTGGTGTGATGGACATGTTTGGAACTGGATAAAGGTGGTGGTCTCCCATGGTTATAAATATATTAAATGCCACCAAACTGTTCATTTTAAAGTCATAGGGCACCTGGGTGGCTCAGTCAGTTAAGTGTCTGCCTTCAGCTCAGGTCATGATCCCAGTGTCCTGGGATGGAGCCCGCATTGGGCTCCCTGCTCAGCAGGGAGTCTGCTTCTGCCTCTCCTTCTACTGCTCTTCCTGTTCATTCTTCTTCTCTCTTACTCTTTCAAATAAATAAAATCTTTTAAAAAAATAAAGCCATTAATTTTGTTATGTGAATTTCGCCCAAATAAATTATTATTTTTTTAAGACATTAGAGGGGCACTTGGGTGGCTCAGTCGGTTAAATGGCTGCCTTTGGCTCAGGTCATGATCCCAGAGTCCTGGGATCAAGCCCCACGTTGGGCTCCCTGCTCATCAGAGAGCCTGCTTTTCCCTCTCCCTCTGCCTGCGGCTCTGCCTACTTCTTCTCTCTATCTCTCTGTCAAATGGATGGGTAAATCTTAGAGAGAGAGACTGGAGGGGTGCCTGGGTGGCTCGGTTAAGCAACCAACTCCTGCTATCAGCTCAGGCCAAGATCTTAAGGTCTTGGGATCAAACCCTGTTGAGGCTCCCCACTCAATAGGGAGTCTGCTTGTGGATTCTCTCTCTCCCTCTGCCTCTGCCCCTTCCCCATGCTGGTGCTTGCTTTCTTTCTCTCTCTCTCTCCCATAAAGAAAGAAATCTTCAAAAAATTAAAAAAATAAAGAGACTGGGGAAAAAACCCAAATGTGAATAGCAAAAAAAAATACATAATAATAATAATGATGATAATAATAATAATAATAATAATAATAAAAGAGAAGAAAGAGGAGGAGGAGAAGGAAGATGGAGACGAGAACAAAGAGGTGGAGGAAAAGGAGGACGAGGAAGAGCAAGAAGAGGAGGAGGAGGCAAAGAAGGAGGAGAAAAACTTCAATGTCCATAGAAGTCAGGATAAAGTGGGATGCTTCGGAGAGGTAGAAAGGGTAGTCACTGGATGGGAAAAGAAAGGGAGCTTCTGGGAGCCTAGTAATGTCCTGTTTATTGATTTGACTGCTGGTTACACATGTCTGAGTTTATGAAATTCATCAACTACTTATAATAAGTATGCATAGTTTTCTGTATGTATATTATGTCAATACCAACGTTTTTAAAAAAGGTTCACTGGCAAAAACGCTCCCTTAGAAGGAAGACATTTTTTGAGAATATTGTTCTGAAATGGAGTAAGACCCCACTTCAGTTCAGCAGCGTACACTGTCATCCACATTTTCCCCCAAATTAGCAATGATTCTTTGAAGCACAACAAAGCTTGACTATACATTGGGTGGGGAGAGGAAGCAGTGTGCTGGTATTGTGGGACAGCAGGTAGTCAGGAGCCTGGGCTCCAGCTCCGCTGTTCTGCTTCATAGCACTATCTGACCACAGAGAAGCCACTTCAGTGCTGAACCTCAGGATTCCCCGTTTGGGCACCGGGCATAATAATGACCAAGAAGAAGATGAAATGAGCTGGTCTGAGTCTATTGCTCTCAAACTGAATAATGAGACAGAACTGCAAGAAATGTCATGGAGAAGTAGGTGGAAAGGAGCCAAAAGAATGGAGCTCATTCCCTTGGGAAGCACACCCTACCCCAAACAGAGCTAGAGCAGTTTTTAATCTGCTTTCCTCCAGGAGCCTCCACGTAATAGTAATGCACCCAAGCCCCCACCTATTCCGTTTTGATCTGCCTTTCCTTCCCTTGCCTCATATCCTTGGGAAACTGGCTAAGATGTAATCAGGTCAAAGATTCTCAAACGTTTTGGGCAAGTGCAATATTATTTGAAATGCCAACAAGTCAAAAGAGCTTCCTTCTTGGGGCACCTGGGTGGCTCAGTCGTTAAGCGTCTGCCTTCGGCTCAGGGCGTGATCCCGGTGTTCCGGGATCAAGCCCCACATCGGGCTCCTCCGCTGGGAGACTGCTTCTT
Source organism: Ursus maritimus (assembly GCF_017311325.1). Lineage (NCBI taxonomy): Eukaryota > Metazoa > Chordata > Mammalia > Carnivora > Ursidae > Ursus > Ursus maritimus. The sequence goes on from NW_024424119.1 coordinate 42,804,672, forward strand.
TCTCTCCCACTCCCCCTGCTTGTGTTCCCTCTCTCGCTGGCTGTCTCTGTCAAATAAATAAACAAAATCTTAAAAAAAAAAAAAAGGAGTTTCTTTCTTAATCAAAGAGGGGATGAGGGACTGCCCTAGTTGGCCCATGCCTATCTTCTCTAACTAGCCCAGGATCACCCCAGCAACAACTCCCTAGAGCTTTGTGGTTCCAAAGAACCTCATGTAAATGCAACTAACCTAATCTAGTCTATTTTACAGATGGGGAAATTGTCAGAGGCTCCATCAGAACTTGGACTTGTCACTTGCCCAAAGGACAAAGTAGTATTGCTAACTTGCTCTGCTGCTACCTGGGTATCTGTGGGTTCTTAAAAGCCTGGGCTCCATGCCCAGAGATAAAATGAAGCAAGGGTCTGGAGGCAGTCAAGGCCCACAGTTTTTGAGATGCTTTGTTTTCCCTCTCCTTGACATGCAGCCTGGCCATTGTCCACTCCTGGGAGTGGGGGATTTCTTATTCCCATATTGCTTTGAGGCTGCACCATGCATATTCCAGCCTGGGCTACCTGCCTGGCTGAATGCTTTCATTTCCTTCTAACCTGTGGCCCTCTAAGTCAAGCAGAACTCTTCCCAGAGGATACAGATATGGTGACCAAGTCCCCTGGACAACGTCTGGGTGTCAACTTGCTGAAATCATTGTACAAATAGCTCCTTCGATATACGCACCACTTAATACTTCACAAAATACATTTACTAACTTTCAAATATAATCATTTATTCAATTAAATGTTGGATAATTGTTTTATTAAGCATTACTATGTGCACTGCATTAGACTGAGCACTGATAAGGTTGCTGGTCAAGACAGACAGCTGCTGTTACGGCCCTCAGATTTTATCAACCAGCTATAGCCTGAGGCAAGCAATCAGCTCATTGGAGGGCAGTGCTGTAAATGGGGGAAATCATCCCAGAGGAAAAATGGTAAATGGTGCAGGCACAGATAACAGAGTGTGTAAGACCTAGGGGGTAAAACAGGGCATAGCTTGTTTGGGGAATACAAGTGTTCGGGTTACTGGGATCTGACCTGGGGCTAAGGATAACTGAGAAATCACATTTGGGGAGAAAGGTGTCAGCTAATACGAGGGATTCATGTAGATAACGAATTGCCAAAACCTCATTAAATGCGTGTCTTCACTTGGGTTCCTTCAGAAGCAGATCTTGAATCAAGGATTCAAGTACAAGTAGTTTATGTTGATGGTCATCCCAGTAACCACCAGTAGAGAAGAGTGGATGTGAAACAAGAATGGGAAGGTAGCCAAAAGAGGATGTCTTATCAAACATGTTGCTACTATGAGCAACTGCAGCTCAGTCTCCCTGGGAACTCAGCCTCAGAGTTACCCTACCTGAGATGCTAGGGAGTTGGGGTATTTATCTGGTAACTCCCATCAGTACCTGGTGGAAGGATTCCCCTCGGGCATTAATCCTCCAACACATCTACTACAGCATTAAACTGTTTGGACATCATTCTGATGGCAATGGGAAGACATGAATCTTTTCAGGGAAAGGGAGGTCAGGAACAAATTTTAATTCTGAGGTAGAGTTCTTGGTGTGGAACAAGAGTTGCGGGAGAAAACCGGGACCAAGAGGGAGGCTGGAGCAGTGGACCAGGTGAGAAATAACCTAGTGGTGATGGGGCAATGATGGAAAATGTAGTTGGGACCAATAGAGTTGTAGGAAGTAGTAGGATAGCATCATTGATTAATTGTATTGAGGACTGGGGGAAAAAGAGATAGCATGATTTACTTAGAATACACACATTTCCCATAGACAACTGGATATTCCAGGGTGTTTAGGGGCCAAAAAATAGCCAGAAAAGATATAAGGACCATGAGAAATCAAATACATAGCAATTCATTTTTTATAGAAAAGGGGAATTTAGTGCAGGGAATATGACAGACATGGATTTTTGCCAAGTCCTTTTAATGGTTTAAAACCACAGAAAACTGTGTAGAGTTCCCAGGATTAACCTCCAAATAGAGTAAAGAACTTTTTGTCCATAGTGAATGGTGACCTTGAGTTCTGCTGAAGCTAGGGTCAATGGAACCTCTTAGGAACTATACCATTCTTATCACCATTGTCCAAGCCCCTCTTCTGATCAATGGTTCTCAAACTTTATCATGCATCAGAATCCCCTGAAAAGCTTTTTAAGATTTCTGGGCCCCACCCCAGAGTTTCTGATTCAGTGGTTCTGGAGTAGGGCCCAAGAATTTGCATTTCTAGAGGCGCCTGGGTGGCACAGTCCTTAAGCGTCTGCCTTCGGCTCAGGGTGTGCTCCTGGCGTTCGGGGATCGAACCCCACATCAGGCTTCGCCACTGGGAGCCTGCTTCTTCCTCTCCCATTCCCCCTGCTTGTATTCCCTTTCTCGCTGTCTCTCTCTCTGTCAAATAAATAAATAAAATCTTTTAAAAAAATTTGCATTTCTAAACACTTTCCATATGATATGGTGGGATAGGAGGCAATCACAAGAAACAGGGCTGCAGAAGAACCTAGGGGACTTCTTAGAGGATGTAGCACATGAGATGAGCCTTAAAGAACCAGTAGGAATTCAGAAAAAAGAAGGAAGGATAGTTGGCTGAGAACAACTCATGCCCACCTGACTTTAGGACTCTATATTGTCTTCTTCATTTCTCTTTCTCCTTCAAATACACAAGGAAGCACACAAGTGGCCTCCTTTCACACAAGTTTGTCTAGGAGATAGTGTCCTCCCCAATGGCTCCTGCCAGAAGCCTGTCTGGGCTTTGCAGGGAAAAGGAACAGCTCATTCTTGATACACTGTGCCATACGGAATACATTCATTTCCAGGATTAAAAACACATTAAGGTAGCTCGGGGCGCCTGGGTGGCACAGCGGTTAAGCGTCTGCCTTCGGCTCAGGGCGTGATCCCATCGTTATGGGATCGAACCCCACATCAGGCTCCTCCGCTATGAGCCTACTCCTTCCTCTCCCACTCCCCCTGCTTGTGTTCCCTCTCTTGCTGGCTGTCTCTATCCTGTCGAATAAATAAATAAAATCTTAAAAAAAACACAAAAACACATTAAGGTAACACACACTGCATGTAGGAAGGGAAGTGACCAGACACCCTGTTTTCTCCATTCCCTGAGAAATAAATATAATTCATCTATCCATCCATTCATCTGTGTGTACACCCACCTATACACACGCGTGTGTGCGCGCACACCCCCCCCCACACACCCCTTCTCTACCAGCACAGGCCAGGGAGGCACAATTTCCAACCTCAAAACCTCTTCCCAAGGAGCCAAAGAGAGAACTTAGCTTCCAGACATTTAGTACACCCTCCGAGACCTAAACCCAAACCTTGATATTCTTCCTCTGATAGGAGAACGGCTTTTGGTTATTACACATTTTTCTCTGTGTTGATCTTTTTCAAATATTTCCACAAAGCTACCTGCCAAATGTTTTCATCTCAAACATGTGTAGCTTTTCTGTAACTCATGTTGTGGTTACATCAGCGGTTGGGACTCCATTCATCTGTAAATTGAAGTTGTCTTCAGAGCCTAAAATTCGTCAATAGGCTCAATTCTTAGGAATATAGCTCATCAAAGTTTTAGTTTGCCTAGACCCTCCACTGTAGATTCCGCCTGCCTTGCCAGACTTGTCTTTTGCTCCCATCCCTCCCATCACCTACCCACCCCTCACTTTATGCTCTCACCAAACCGAACTTCCTTTAGTTACTTTAGCGTGCCGTGTTTCCTTAGTTCCCAGCATTGGGCTCAGGCTCTGCCCTTTATCTAGAACACTCTCCCTTAACTATGCATAGCTTACTTCTACTCATTCTTTATGTCTTAGCTTAGATGATCAGTGTGTATTAACAATTATTATTATTATTATAGCTTATATTGACTGCAGGCTAACAATGTGCCTGACATGAAATTAAGTACTTTACATGCAGTCACTTATTTAATACATATAATAACCCACAGAAGTAGATATAATTATCAGTATTATTATTTTATAAATGAGGAAATCAAGGTAAGAAATTGTAAATAACTTTCCCAAGGTTGTAATGACTAGTCAGGGCCGAAATCTGAATTTGAACCCAGGCAATCTGATTCTGAATGCTCTGAACATAACTGTCTAATGGTGCTCCTTAAAGCCTTCTCCAAGTTCAGCTAAGCCTAGCAGCCTTGTGGGTCCCCACCAGCCCCTATTACTTGCAAAACTGTCCTAACCATACTGCACTGATTGTCCATTTATTTCTTCCATTCTTCAAAAACACATAGAAGCTGTTTCCCATTCAACCTGTATCCCCTGGCTCACATGTCTGTGACTGTTTAAGGAAGATATGAATAAATTTGAACAGAGGCTGAGTCTACTTCCATTCACAAGAAAACACATGTTAATCCAATTAGTGATATAAACCCCAGGCTGTAACTAAACTGATTAAAAGAACAAAATTTGTCAGCACTTTGATAATGCCTGGTAACACAAAAATCATGTGTCAGTTAACAATCTTTTTCATTTATTCATGAAAGAAAGTGTCCCAAAGACTTCCAATTGCTAAGGGTTCCTATGATGGGCAAATGCTTAGAGAGAAGAAAGCTTAATTAGAAAAATAATAATCAGTAATTCCAACACTTAGTACATCTCAATTGCTTATGTTTAAAATAGAGTCAAATCTGGATAAGAGTTTGGCTGACTGAGTGGAAAGCTATGTTTAAAGTTTGATGTCAGGTGGGAAATTAAGCAAACATAAGGACATCTGAGACCAGGGAAGAGGGTTGGTAAAACCAAGACTACAGCCCACCAACTCTGGAGGTCTAGTGAGTTTCATGTGAAGATGGGTCTCAGCTTTCATAGACTCAGATGTGAGGGATTGCCAAAGTCCTCTGCCTCAGAGTAGGATGGGTTTTACAGCTTGAACCTCCAACTGGCAGCAAGAAAAATGAGGTGGTATCCTGGGTTGACCTGCCCTTCCTCTCTTGACACCCTTGGGTTCTAAAGGAGAGGTTACCACTTAGTTCAGAGAGCTGATGATTTAACAGATTCCTAGGCTTAGACTTCACTGTGTGACCAACTTTACCCAGACATCTGACCTCTCCACCATACCCTGTCTAGGTCAGTTAAAAATCTGTTTCCACCACAAAAGATTCAGAATAGCCAAAGCAAGCCTGAAAAAGAAAAACAGGGGTGCCTGGGTGGCTCAGTTGGTTAAGCATCTGACTTCAGCTCAGGTCATGAGCTCAAGGTCCTGGGATTGAGCCCTTCATTGGGCTCCCTCCTCAGCGGGGAGTCTGCTTCTCCCTCTCCCTTTGCCTTCCCCCCACCCCACTCATGCTCTTTCTCTTTCACTCAAATAAATAAATAAAATCTTTAAAAAAGATATCTTAAAGATCTTAAAAGAAAAAGAAATAGAAACTGGAGGCATCAAAATTCCAGACTCTGAGGTATGTTACAAAGCTGTAGTAATCAAAACAGTATGGTACTAGCACAAAAATGTAGATCAATGAAATAGAATAGAAAACCCAGAAATGAACCCACAATTATATGGCCAATTAGTCTTCGATACAGCAGGAAAGAATATCCAATGGGAAAAAGAATGTCTCTGCAACAAATGGTGCTGGGAAAACAGGACAGCAACTTGCAGAAGAATGAAACTATGGGATAGGCTGGTGATGGGTATTAAGGAGGGCACGTATTGCATGGTGCACTGGGTATTATACGCAAGTCATGAATCATGGAAATTTACATCAAAAACTAGGGATGTACTGTATGGTGACTAACATAATATAATAAAAAATTATTATTAAAAAAAAAAGAATGAAACTAGACCACTTTCTAACACCACACACAAAAATAAATTCAAAATGGATTAAAGACCTAAAATGTGAGACATGAACCCATAAAAATTCTTGAAGAGAGCACAGGCAAGAACTTCTTTGATATTGGCCATAACAAATTCTTCCTAGATATGTCTCCTGAGGCAAGGGAAAGAAAAGCAAAAATAAACTATTGGTATGATATCAAAATAAAAAGTTTCTGCACAGCAAAGGAAACAATCAACAAAACTAAAAGGCAACCTACTGAATGGGAGTGATATTTGCAAATGACCTATCTGATGAAGGATTAGTATCCAAAATATATAAGAACTTATAAAACTCAACATCTCCAGAAATGAATAATCCAATTAAAAAATGGGTAGAATACATGAATAGACATTCTCCCAAAGATGACATACAGATGGCCAACAGAAACATGAAAAAATGCTTAACATCACTTATCATCATCATCATCAGGGAAATGCAAATCAAAACTGCAATGAGATATAACCTCACACCTGTCGGAATAGGTAAAATCAACACAAGAAACAAGAGGTGTTGGCAAGGATGTGGAGAAAGGGCAACGCTTTTGTTAGTGGGAAAGCAAACTGCTGCAGTCACTCTGGAAAACAGTACGGAGGTTCCTCAAAAAGTTAAAAATAAAACTACCCTATGATCCAGCAATTGCAGTACTGGTTATTTACCCAAGAAATACAAAACTACTAATTTAAAGGGATATATGCACCCTGACGTTTATGTTTATAGCAGCATTATCTATAATAGCCAAATTATGGAAACAGCCTAAGTGTCCACTGATTGATGAACGGATAAAGAAGATGTAGTGTGTGTGTGTGCGTGTGTGTGTGTGTGTGTGTGTGTGTGTATACATACACATACACAATAGAATATTACTCAGCCATAAAAAGAATGAGATCTTGACATTTGCATGGATGGAACTACACAGTATTTTACTAAGTGAAATAAATCAGAGAAAGACACCATATGATTTCACTCATATGTGGAATTTAAGAAACAAAACAAAGGAGCAAAGGGGGAAAAAACAGAAAGAGGCCAACCAAGAAACAGACTCTTAACTACAGAGAACTGATGGCTACCAAAAGGAAGAGGGGGATGGGTTAAACAGGTGATGGGGACTGAGGAGAGTATTTGTTGATGAGCACCAGGTGATATACGGAAGTGTTGAGTTGTACACCTATACTGTACACCTGAAGCTAATATTCCATTGTAAGTTAACTAACCGGAATTTAAATAAAAACTTTTTAAAAATCTGGTTCCTTTATTTTCAATTTCACAGGTTTTATGATAAGTGACATACTCTCTTTCTCTTTCCCATGCAAGTTGGCCATTCTCCCTTCTTCCTTTCTTCTGCTTTTTGCTTTCTTCTTTGAGCCCCCTACCTCAATGCAATTGGCCAGAAGGAAACCAAAAACTTAAAGATAACTATCCCGCTCACAGAGTGATACATAAAAATCCCATTGCACTTATGCTAAAGCCCAGACTCCATGGACGGCGCACAGGGCTCTGAATGACCTAGCCTGGCGCTGTCCAACACAGCAGCCACTAGACATCTATGGCTATTGAGCACTTGAAACACGTACAGTCTGAATTGAGATGTGCTGTAAGTGGAAACTTCACATTGGATGTCAAAAACTTTGTACCAAATAACAACAACAACAATAATAATGTAAAATTTCATTAACTGCTGTTCATATTGCTCACATGTTGTGATAGTATTTTGGAGATTTTGAGTTCAATACAACATATTAAATTTACCTTCACTTGTTTTTTTTTAATTTTTAAATGTGGCTACCAGAAAATTTAAAATTACATATATTTCTATTGGATGTTCAGCCTCAATTCCTGTCACCGTTTCTACAACAGTCAAGGCTCCATGTACACTGAATTCCTTTTAGTCCTTCTAAGCTTACAAGTCCTCTGTCACTCCCCAGACTTTACTTATCTAGAACAGTTTTTTCACTTATTTTACTCTTACCCAACCTTTGTGCCAGAGTTCAGATATTACTTCCTTGGCATAGTGTGGTATGTGGTCAGCCTTCCCAAACTTGAATCTCTGCAACCTCATGACCCCATTTGTTTCCATCCATCACAGCACCGGTCACACTGCTATGATGGATTCTTTCTGCCCCTCTGGAACATAAGCAAAAAGAGTGAAGAAATTGCTACTCTACATGGCACACAGTAGGCACTCAGTAAGTACTTATGAAGGAAGGAGGGAGACCTAACCTGATTGTACTGCATCAACGTCACCCAACACACTACATCAGGGATTGGCAAATTATAGCCCACAGGCCAAACCCAGCGTGCCATCTATTTTTGTAAATAAAACTTTACCGAAATAGCGCTAGGCTCATTCATTTCCATACCACTTACAGCTGCTTTTGTGAAGCAGAAGGGAAAAGTTGTGATAGAGACCATGTGGCCCACAAAGCCTAAAACATGTACTCTCTGACCCTTTAAAGAAAAAAGTTTGTTGGTCTCTGTCCTGTAAGATAATGCCCAACTCTTCAGCACAGGTCGCTGCTTACCTGTCCAGCCTTATCTGATGGTACTCCGCCTATAATACCTCTCTGTTTCGGGTGTGCTGAGCTACTGCCATTGCCGGAAAACCTCCCACATTCACGCTCATCCATTCCATGTTCAGACCACACCGTAGCTCTCAACACTCTGTAACATACATAATATGTAATGATAAATATATAAGATGTAATAAAAATGAATATAGACCCACCCATCAGTAGGTCTGCTTTAGACTGTCAACTAACCGCTCAAGAGCAGGGACAATTTACTCATTCAACGCATACTGATGAAGGGTGCCCAGAATGGGCCACTGGGAGCTGGAGACAGAATGGCCACCATGTTCACATCACTTATAACCAACTGGAATGGGATGGGAAAACCATTTTCCCTCAACTGTGTCCCCACCATCCACCCCAGCGCCAGACATGCTGTAGTCACCCAACATTTGTCTGAGTGAATGAATGTCTCCTACCAGAACCATACTTTGATCTTCGCATAATGCTATAAGCAGTGAAGTGAAATTAGGAGTCAGACCCATTTCCCTTCCCAGCCTTGACAGGCAGGCAGGCAGGCAGGCAGGCAGGCAGGCAGGCAGGCAAGACATGGTGGTTGAGGACACTGATCTGGGAGGCAAACTGCCTGGGTTTGAATCCTGACTCTGCCACTTGCTCTCTGTATGATCCTAGGAAAATTGCTAGCCCCTTCTGCGACTTGTTCCCCTTGTCTGTAAAGGGGGGGTTAAAAACATCTATCTTGGAGAAATGCCATGTAGATTCAATGACCAACACTATAGAGGCAAAATGCAACAGACCAGTACCTGTCCCACATCAAGTGCTTTGTAAGTGTTGGCCACGTTATCACTGTCATTGCTCTTGTTACCATAGCCTAAAGCAAGGGCATGTGACAACTTTAAGAGCCCCATTGGTCAAATGGGGCTAATGATATCTGCTCTGCCCACTTTGCTGTGGGAATCCAACCAGAGACATCGGTGGGAGGACTCCATGACCTGTAAAGGGCTCTCCAGATGTAAGCCGTGGTGATGATTAGCTCCCAGATGTGTGGGTCAAGCCATGGCCGGCACATCTGCAAGGCACAAACATCTGGAGGCCTGGCATTCCATCATCTCAACCCCTGCTGCCCTTTCCTCTCCTGCTCTACTTCCTTTCCTCACACAGCCCCTTCTCCCACCCGGGGGCGGCTTGCCAGTTCCAGGGATGGAGCGAGAGGAATAACATTCTTATATTTTCTTTCCAGTGTGGAAATTCCATCTCTTTTCAGTTTCCATCATGTCAGGGTTGCACAGAGGGTCCATTAAGCTTCTTATGGGAAGAGAGGAGGGTGTGGAGAGAGGGAGGGAATGGGAATCCCTTTCGCTGGGATTTTTACAAGCACCCCTAGATGAAATCTTTCCATCCAGTCACCAAAGCACTTGGTGGGTCATGGCTACCGCTAGAATGTGAGGGTTTTGTTTTGTTTTGTTTTGTTTTTTAAGTAGACCACCAGCAAAAGAATGCTTCATTGAATCAAAACACATCCATTGCAATTCTTTCCCAACCATTTTTTCTCTTTGCTTTCCCAAATACAACACTGTCTGGGTTAGTGTGCAAAGCAGTTTTGGATTTAAGGCTGAGACTGCTTTGTAAGGAATCCCCAAAAGCAAGTCAATTTAGTTCAATACACATTTATTCAGCATCAGGCACTGTGCTGGGCCCTAGAGGCCCAGAGGTGAATGAAACACTTCACTGTTGCTGGAGACAGTGCAACCTTTGGGGAGATAGTCATAAAACCCAAAGCTTTCTGACATGCTCTGGTAGGGCTAACATAGAAGTGTTCCCTGGCACTTGGGGATCTCAGAGGAGGGGACAAGTACTAGACTTTGTGTTGCCTGACCACAGCATAAAAGCAAACACATCCTAAGTCTTCCTTAGTAATTTCATGAATAAATGAGCTCTCTATTTGAGAGTTCAAGGAAGACTTCCCAAAGAAAACACTCATGGAGCACGGTTGAATATATGTGCCAGGATTCATAGGTTGTAAGTGACAGCAACAAAATTTGGCACAGAAAGAACTCACTGCAAGCATTTGGGTGAGCACAGCCCATAGGTTTCTATCTGTGAGGGAAGACTGGAAAAGAAGACTCAAAAGAGTCTGAAAGCCAGGCAGTTTCAGGGGCTCAGTGGCAAGAAGAGCTCAAAAATTGTGCCCAGGCTCTACAAACTCCAACTATTCCTCTCTAGTAACACTCTGCTCAAGACTCAGAGTTCTGGGAGTGAGACTCTTGTTGTTACATGCAGGTCACATGCTCCCATCTTCAGTGGGAGATATAACGGTTTCAGTTCCACCAAGACCATACCCGATGGGGCAGAAGTGGTTTCCCCCTTCTCCCTGAAAAAAAAAGGGGGGCTGTTGCTGAGGAGTAATTGCTGTTGAGCAGTCAAAAAAGATATTGCAACCACCTACAGAGTTAGGCAGGAAAAAAAAAAGGTGTCAAGAGTGTACATGAACATGGAAGCTGGATGAGCAAAATTATGGAGGTCTAGAAAAATAAGGAATGGGCAGGGAATTTCAAGAAACTTGGCATTACTTGGGTATAAGCCATGAGATAAAAAAAGAACTGGGTATGGACAGGGGCACAGTATGGTGATACTTAAACTTGAAATTGCACTGTGGAGTGCTTGGGACAATGAGGGAGGCTACAGAGTCCAGTGCCATGCTTGTCTGTGTCCTCACTGCTTGGAAATAGTGTGTTGTTTTTTGCCCAGCATCGAGGGCTGCAGCATGTTCCGTGACTGTTACATATCCCACTGATACTGGGACAAATAGATTAAACACATCCAAATACCATTAACCCAATTACAGATGTGCCGAGCAGGCTCTGCGCTTGGCCCATCCCCAACCGGAAGTTTCACTTGAAGACTTAAAAGGAACAAGGGTGAAAACTTCTCATCTGTGGCCCATGCCCCATGCCCCTAGCCAACCACGGAAACCTCTGCTGCCCAATAATCATCCTTTGCTGTGTTTTTGTTTGTTGATTTTGTTTTTAGTGCAGGCCCCAGTGTCTTATGTAACAGAACACATGGCTGGGTGAGAAGCTTTCTCCCTGAAGATAGGTTTTCTTGGAACTAATAGTGATGCCAAAGGAATGACCAACTGAAAACTAAAGGAAAAAAAAAAACACAACACAAGACTTTACTGAGCACCTACTGTGTGCCTATGTGAGGCCCTTTCTTATTTGTTGATAATGCCTTCCCTACAATGAATGTCCTAGTGAGGTAGATGAAACTGATGATTCCTGTTTTTCTGGTGAGAAAACTGAATTCCAGGTCTGTAAAATTCCCACGTTTGGGGAAGCTAGAATTTAAATCCAAGTTTGTCTGACTCTGGAGGCCAATATTCATTCCTCAGAATTACTCTATTCTTTATCAGTTCTTTCTGTAGTTATTTTGTTCTTTGCCACAGGGACCTGAACCTCAACTTGGTTGACTGTCAGTTTGTACCTCTCTAGTGATGGAAAGTTCACCACCTCCTATACAAAAAACAGCTCTTTTTTTAAATAGGGAGGCAAAACTGGCCTCTCTGGGAAATCCTCTTGTCTCCACTCTGTTTTCTTAAATCCCAACAAAGGAGCCCATTCCTTCAGCTACATGTTTACTATAACAATATCTGAAGATGAGACTGAGCCTCAGTGTATTTTCCATATAAGCTCACAAACTCTCTTCTTTGGTTGCAAAGGTTCTTGAAAATCATCTAGAACTATTGTTCTTAAACAAGGAAAACACCAAAGTCACCCTAGGAAACTTGCAAAAATATAGATTCCCAGGTGTCTCCCGAGACTTACTCAACTGGAGACTCAATGAGTGGAGCCAGCAATCCGTATTTCCCCCAAGCTCCCAGGCCTTCAGATGTTTCAGTCCAATGCTCCAAATTATATTACATGGGAGATCAAGATCCAAAGAGGGGAAGAAATTATCCCGAAGCCACACAGCCAATCCGTCATGCTTTTACTTTCTGATAGGGCAAGGCCAGCCTTGCTGATCCCCGTAGACGGCCCCTCTAAACACATGCCTGTCCCTCTGCCCTGGGGAAGGCCGATCATGGACTGTGGAGTAGAATAGCTTACAAGTGAGTGAAGAAACTACGTCATCCCTGATCATAAAACCTAGTGAACTGCGTCCAGGCTGGTATTTGTACTACAAAACCTCCTGGGAAGGCTGGCCACACTTGGTGCTGGCCTCGCTTCTTGAGCAGAGGTTAAGCCTTCCTTCCCTGCCACTCCCAACCTGCACAGACGTCAGGAAAGAGGATGGGCCTGGGGTTGCCCAGGGGTCAGGAAAGCACTAGAGATAAAAATCAGGGAATATTCCACTCTTGCTTTGCCAGCTGCATGACCTTGGACAAGTACTTTTTCCTTCCTGGCCCTCGGTCTTATTTCTAAAACGGGAGAATTTTAGAAATGCTCTGGAGTGGTTATGAGAACAGAGCTGCAGAGTCACACCTTAAATGAGAACTCCATCTGCTCCTTACTGACGGTATCACTCCAGGCACATCACCTACCCTCCCCGCGCCTCAGGACTTGTTCTGTAAAATGGGGATGCCAACAGCTGGGTTACGGGAGGTAAGTGACACCTAAAAGAGATACTACAACTAACACTAACGTGCTTGGCACAGACCCTGGCTGTGGAAAACGCTCAGCAAATGGTAATTATTGCTCTTGTTGTTATTGTAATTGGTTATTCTAATCTGAATCTCCAAAAGACCAGCCTCTCTGACCAAGGGGAAAATGTGGAGGCCTCACATTTGAACAGACTTCACCAGTTCCTTCCCAGATGGTCTCCTTGGGTCTCCAGGGCTCCTCAGTCACCTCATGAGTGGACCTCCTGGCATAGCCTAAAGGGATTTCTCTGAGGGTCAGAAGAGAGACACCCAAAGACCTGCTCTGGTGTGGAGACCCGGTGTAAACACAAATCCAGCCTCGGTTTCCTCTCTCCGAAGTACAAAGCCTGCGTGGAACAGGTTTCATGAACCCTGTCCTAGAAGATTCTAATCAGCACACATTTCCTGAGCACCTAACATCTGCTTCAACCTAACCTGGGCACAGGAGATATAAAACATGGCTCTACCAAGGAGGTGACCTCTTAGGGGAAAACAAAATAAAGGGATAATTAGAGCTTGATGGGTTAGGTAGAAGCATCACTAGTGTATGGGGATGGTAAGAACCAAACGGAGGAGGCCCCATCCTGAATTTGGGGTATATGGTCAGAGCAATTTTCCTGAAATAAATAACACTTCTCCTCTGGGAGTGTGCTTGGTAAAATATCGGTGTCTTCTACAAACACACAGGAGTGTTTATTCCCTCCATTTCCCATTGTGGGCCTTGAGGGCTTGAAAATCCTGGGATAGTAGAGCAGAAGGATTTTTCAGGGAAGTTCCAGTCCCATCTATCTGTTTATGAAAAGACCCTGAGGGTAAGACTGAGGAGAGACTGGCCCAGGGTCCCACGGCATTTTAGTGTCAGTGCTGGGAGCAGATTCTGAATTCTTAACCTCCCAGGGGACATTCACGGCTACCTGAATTGACAACCTCCTCCCTGGCCTCTCTGTCTTTTCCTTCCCCCCTCCCTCCTTCCCTCCCTCCCTTTCTTTCTTCTCTCACTCCTTCCTTTTCCTTCTTTCTGCATCTCTTTCTTTCCCTTCCTTACGTCTCTTCCTTCTCTCTCTCTCCTGCCTGACGCCACCCCACGCACTTGTCCAGCAGAGGACACCTGTGGCCCCTCATGCTGCCAACTCCTGTACAACAGGAAAACAGCAGCTTGACTTGAGCTACAGCATGTACAGACACATGCAGTGAAGTTTCCAAAGACAGACAGACAGTGAGTGCCTTTCAGGGTCTGGCAGTTTTATGGGCAGAGGCTCATTAAAAAGCACACCCCCACACAAAGCCCATGCGTTTTGTTCGGCTGCAGCCTTCTCTCCAGGCCCTCATATGCTGCAGTGATGGCAAATCACGTCACTGCTCCCAAGGGATCCTGGGTATCTATATGCTTCCTGGGATCCTCCCTCAGGGTCCCTTTCATTCTAGACATCAAGCTCCATTTTGCTGGATACTAGCCACGAGCTAGGTCCAATGCAAGACTCCAGGGTACAAACAGAATCCTACCCAGACCATGCCTTTGTGTTGCTCATTGTCCTATGGGGGACAACGACACTGAGAGAGGAAAATGCTGGAATGGAGGCGCGGAAGTCCTCACTGTAAGACCCCAGAGAAAAGAGTTATCAACTCCTTCTAGGGGAGGCAAGAGGTCCTAGGGAGGCAATGAAAGACATTTTAGCTGGATTTGCGTAAGTTGGAAGGGCAATCCCCGCAGAGAGAACAGCACATGCAAAGGCTGAGAGGGAAGGTGTAAGAGGACGTTGTTTGAGATTTTTTTCAGTGTGGCTGTAAAGTCGGGTGTTGAATACAAGAATGACAACAATAACTAACACTTGTATAGTACATCGTACACACCAGGTACCATTCTAAGTATCTGATATATGTTGACCCATCCTCACTAAAATCTTATGAGGGCTGCTATTATTTCCCCTAGTTGGCAGAGGAGAACACCAAGACACACAGAGGTTGTCACTTGCCCAAGGATGTTGGACTCTGAACAACTAGTGTCTTGTATGATCGTGAGAGGGACTTGAGTTGTCTTTAGGCCAGTGGAGTTGGCTGGGAATCCAGACTCAGCTCCAGGCTTGCTGGGACCTTAACCCTCTCCAGACTTGCCAGATGGAGCCACTCATTCTCCCACTGTCAACTTCAGTGGAAGGCAGTGAAGATAAAAGGGAGAGAGAAGTGAAAAATGTTATTCGTACGTATGTTATCATATAATCCCTCATGTCCATGACACATCTTCCTCTGTGTGATGGGGGCATATGCAGAACCCAAGGCCCACAGAGGGTGAATAGCTTGCTAAAGGCCACACAGCCACTCTACCATAGAGGCAAGACTAGAAGTGAGAAAGAGGAGGAGGAGGAGGAAGTGGAAGAGGAGGAGGGGGAGGGAGAAGATGATGAGGAGGAAGAACGCAGAACTCTTTTCTCAGTCTACATTCTTTTCCACAAGTCTACACTGGCTTTACACAGCCCCTCAGTATGGTCACATACTTGCATTTGGAAGTCATACTACATTCATGCAGGTACACACAGGTCCATGCAGGATTTCCAAATAAAGCTAAATGATATTTTCAACATTCTTATATTCTATTACCATATCTGCATGATACAAATTATTACTTTTCCATGTACTGTCCATTGAGCCCGAGTGGATTTATCACCACTTCATGCCTCATATTCTGCCCATTCTAACACTCAGGCACCAGAGGGGAAAGGGAAGATCCAAGTCCCCAGTCCTCTTAGCAAGTTCTATTGAGTCAAGATCCTTAATATGCTCAGATCCAGCCTTACTATTGCCAACGACCCTAGCTCAGCCATTCTCATCTTCCTCCTAAACCTTTATCTATTCTCCTATCCCATCCCATCCTACTCCACCCTACCCTCCCTAGTCTCTGTGCTATTGGCTCTTCTCCTTCTCTCTACTTTCCTATTCTGCAGCCAAAGGGGTCTTTTCAAAATGCTTATCTGCCTTTGCCACACCCTGCTTTCAATCCAGTGCCTTCCAATGGCCAATATATTCTGCTCTGCCAACCTCTCCAAACACCCTCCATCTTTCAGCCCACAGCAGTTGCTCATCATCTCTCAAATATGGTGCACTCTTTCATAGATTGCTGTGTCTTACACATCCTTGACTGTGAAGGCTTTCCTGATGGCTGTCTTTCAATGGCAGAGTTAATCTGGTCTATTCTTTCTTGTGTACGTAAACTGTTGTAATAACTATTTATTGAGAGCTTTTGTTTTCAAGCACCTAATGGCTTTATATACATTAGTTGATATAATCTTTCCAACAGTCCTTCGAGGCAATGTATTTGTCCCCTTTAAAGATGAAGAAAGTGGGGCTTAGAGAGGTTAAGGTAATGTCAGCTAACTTGAGCCTCTAAATTAGCAAGACCTGTTGAGTTTGCCTTAGAAATTTCTCTCAACGGCCAAACCCTCCTCACTGTAACCTGTACAGCCAATATTTAAACCCAGATTGGCTTGACTCCAAAGTGTCTGATTTTATCATATTATATTAAATTAGCTAACTTCCAAGAGTTTCTTAAAGGCAGGCTCTGGGTCCTGTTCATCTCAGCACTCCAAATCTGGAAATCAGTCCTAGACATTGGCTAGAAGGTAGAGGGATGTAGCTTTCGACTTGGGATGGGGAAGAAGGGCACTGTATCCATTTGTTCTAGGAAGCACAGTTATCACTGGTTTGAATTACTTCATCTGTCCAAATTTGGATGTCAATACCTCAATATCATCACTAACTATAGCATTTGGAGCCGGTTATTCAACTGGTTTAAACCTCACCTTCTTTAACTGGAAAATGGCAATAATAGCATTGACTCTTTTGCACATAGTTACATGAGATCAGTGTGTAGTCACTGATGTGATGACGACTCCCTAAATAGTTGTCAGCATTTGTCTATGCAGACCCCTCTTTATCACGAAGCTGCCTGGAGAAGTACCTCCTTAACCATACAGGAGGAGAGAGTCATGTAGGGGTGATTTCCTTTGCACCTCTAACACACACCTTCTTTCCTCAGTGGCGGTGACCACACAAAAAGTCCCATCTTTGTCAGCACAGTGGGGCAGGAGCTGGGCATTTTCCATGGTGGCAAGTGGATCAATCCAGCCACGTGGAGGCCAGGGTGCTCAACCCAGCAAGCCTCATCCACACTTCAAGAATTTTCCTGTTTCTTTTTCCCATGAAACATCTTAACAAATACTGGTCTGACCAACTTCCCTGTCATGGCAGGGCACAGACACACACACACACCTGTCTCTCCAAGTTTCTGGAATCCCACTCTGGAGAGACTTACAGTGGTTGAGAAGAACAACATGGCTCCACAAGGGGTTGAAACCAGAGAGGGCATGAGTGGCTGAGTTGGGGACAGGCTGATGGCACCTATTCTCAGGTGTTGGCCAACTTCGGCCAACTGGGCAGCTATCCGGAGGCCACAGCTGTCTGTGAGAGCCTCAGAGAAAGCCACATACCTCTCCTTGGGGCTCCTGCATTGCGTTAAGTTCCGCCACCATAGCCACTTCTCCCTGAGTTAAACTTTTGATACTATTTACAGTTCACATACCTCATAGGACTGCTAATCATTAACTCCTTCTCTGAATCAGAATTTTCTAGGCCTCTCCCAGACAAAATTTTCTTGTCATCTCTCCAAGATTCAAAGCATTATGTATATTATCTAATAAAAAAGACCCTACTGTACGTTGTGCTGAACACATTACAGTTCCTATCTTGTTGAAGCCTTATAATAACCCCACAAGGTGGGACTATTACTAACCCCATTTTGTTGATGAAAACACTGAGGTTCTGACGGCAGGGTACTTACCCAAAGTAATAGCTGGTGAATGGCGACAGAGACAGAGTCAACTTAATCAGGCTCAGATCACAGCCCCAGCACACTGCGGAGCTTAATTTTCTGCAACTGTTGAGCTAAGTTTTTCCTCAGGATGGGTCAAGACAATGGAAAGCTACAACAATGGGGTGACTCAGCGAAGGCCGGGGACCTAGGGTTCAGGAAAGGGTATACACGAGAGGAATTTAGAACAGGGCTTGACAAGTGGCAATGATATACACTGAATATTGGTGTCCCCCTGAAATTCCTATGTTGAAACCTAATCCCTAGGGCGATGGTATGAGGAGGTGGCACCTCTGGAAGATGATTAGGTCACAAGGGGGGTGCTTCTTGAATGGGATTAGTGCCTTTATTGGAGAGACCCCAGAGAGCTCCCTCCTCCTGTCTACCATGTGAAGACACAGCAAGAAGACAGCTGTTTATGAACCAGGAGGTTCTCACCAGACAATCTGCCGGCACCTTGATCTTGGGACTTCCCAGTGCCAGAACTGTGAGAAACAAATCTCTGTTGTTCACAACGGTATTCCATTATACCGAACTAAGACAGGCAACTAACAAAGACAGGAAAGTGTTCAATGTAAAAACTATTTTTCTTTTCTTTTCATTTCTTTTCTTCTTTCTTTCTTTTCTTTCTTTCTAAGAAGTTGGTTCCTCTCTGACTATATCATGCCTAGGAGTAGAAGAATCAGTAACACCATAGGAGAAATTTATTCATCTAAACTCCACCTACATACTTGCAGAAATGTAAATCCAATAATAATAAAACTTCTTGAAAGAGTATCTGTGAGTTTAGGTTGCTGGAAGTTGAGCAGATCTCTAGGCACCTGAGTTGTCTGGAAGAGTGCCCTTGGGCTTGTTTCCCCATGTGTAGTAGCGTCAGGGGGTGGGGCTGGTGAGGGGGGCTCAGCATGTAGATTTTCAGGAAGGGGACTGTTGACCTCATAAGGCACTCACCAAAACTGAGAAGTAGGCATATTTTTAACTGCTTACATTTTACTGGTATTCAGTTGCTCTCCCCCTCTGAATTCCCACAGTGCCCTACTCTCTTCTAACAGGTGTCATCCTTGCATTATGGAATACCTGACTTACATCTTTACTTCCTCAACCAAGCTATCTCCTGGGAGCTTTAACAAGATTGTTAAGAAGCTACAGTACCTCTTTGCATTCATTACCTTCCCAGGTAACACATTGGAAGCAGTTCCTTCGCCTTTAAAAAATAGGGGTAAATCGTCAAGACCTTGGATTTGACAAGGGATTCTTTGTTTTTGTTTGCTTTTTTAAAAAAGATTTTATTTATTAATTTGAAAGAGAGAGCCCCAGAGAGAGAGAGAGCACGTGCATGAACAGGAGGAGGGGAGGAGGCAGACCCCTCCGCTGAGCAGGGAGTGACATGGAGCTGGATTCCATCATGACCTGAGTGGAAGGCAGTCGCTTGACCAGCTGAGTCACCCAGGCATCCTTGGCAATGGATTCTTAGATAGGACTCTAAAAGCACAAACAATGGATGAAAATATAAATGGAACTTGATCAAAATCAGGAAATGATTGAGCCCCACGTTGGGCATGGAACGTACTTAAAAAAAAAAAAAAGGAGTGCTCTTGGGTTGTTTGTATATGTTTTTCCTTATTCAAGTGATGAAGGAAACAGATAAAATATACATATGAAAATATACATTCTAAACATTCTGTCCTAGACATAACCTCTCAAGTGTAAGCTGCCTGAAGGCAAGGCTGTATTCATCTTGCTGATTCAATAAATATTTGTGAAATAAAAAGTTAAAAATAAATAAATAAATAATAAAAAATAAAAGGGACTCTAGTGGTGGAATTCCTCTCCATGACCTCAAGATCCAAGCTGCCATCACTTCTTGCCTGGAAAATAACAACAGTCACCCTTTTTTGGGCTTTCTCCAGTCCCACTTCCACCCCTGTGGCCAAAATAATTTTTCTTAAAGAGCAAGCTTGGCATTTCACTCTGTTAGCATTCTGTGGTGGCTCTCAGTTACTTCAAATACTGTCAAACTTTCTGTCCCAAACTTCCAACACCTCGCCTAGCTCCAGCTTTCCCTCCAGCTACTTGGGTCTCTATTGTCATTGAAAGTGCTTTCAGGGGCACCTGGGTGGCTCAGTTGGTTGGGTGGCTGACTCAGGATTTCAGCTCAGGTCATGATCCCAGGGTCTTAGGATCAAGCCAGGGTCAGGCTCTGCACTCAGCATGTAGTCTGCTTGAGGATTCTCTCTCTCCCTCCGCCCCTCCCCTGGCTCGAGCACACTTTCTCTCTCTCTAGAGTAAATAAACAAATCTTTAAAAAAAAAAAAAAAAAAAAAGGAAAGTGCTTTCAGCCCACGGGGGCTCTGGGTGGCTCAGTTGGTTAGGCGTTGGACTCTTGATTTTCAATCAGGTCATGATCTCAGGGTCACTAGATCGAGCCCCACGTCAGGCTCCATGCTCGGTGTGGAGTTTGCTTGAGATTCCCTCTCCCTCTGCCATTCCCCCTGCTCAGCTCACACACACTCTCCTTCTCCATCTCGCTAAAATAAATAAGTAAGTAAATAAGTAAATAAATAAATAAAATATTTAAAAAGAAAAGTGCTTTCAGCCCTTGAATGTGTTCTCTCTTATTTCCAGACTTTTGCTCATGGCGTCCCATCTCATCCTTCTGTACTGTGTCTGGTTTATTCCTCCCCATCCTCTGGGCTTTAGGCATCCCTTTTTGAAGGAAGCATTTCACAATTCCTCTAGTTTGTCTCATAGCCCAACAATGAGTTTAAATAACCTCCATTCTTCCCCTGCTATAGCCTGAAGTCACTGAACTGCTTCTCTATAATTCCCATCGACTCTAAGTTCCCTGAGAGCAGGGAGCTTCTCACTCTTTAGTTGCACATCCAGTGCCTGGCATATAGTAGGTAATCAATAAATACCTGTTGAGTAGATAAACAGAGGTCCCCCAGTGGCAAGAAACACTCCCCAAGCAGAAAGAGAGACAATAAGAATTTTTAATGCATGGAACGTCCTGCAGGGACTCTGGGCAGACCCACAGGTAGCAGGAAGAGGCAGGGGTCCTGCAAACTCAATAACGTCTTGAAAAAAAAAATTATAAAGACCCAAGCTTCCTCACTGCACCAATTCTCGGGGCCTCCTTCCTGTTGCTGAAGAGGCCAGATTGTCTCTCCAGAGGTCTCCTCCAGGGTCTGTTGCCGGAAGGAAGCTGAGTGTGGCAGGAGGAAGGAAGAAGATCAAAGGCCGCTTGGTCTCCACCTGAAAGCTCCTGCCTCGGGACTGACCACCATCCATAAGAAAAGAGTTTAAAAAGGAGAGACTTTGATAGAGCCAAATAATATCTTAGAAAAAATAAAAGATAGAGAAAAACGGATAATTCCAGTGGTTACAAAGTTCTCTGTCGGCTATCCACAAGAGAAAGAGTTTGCTTTGGCCTTGCTGGCAAGCCTCATCCGCCAGGCCCATCCTCAGCTGTCCCCCAGTTCCCCCCAGGCCCCAGGATCCACGAGAGTACTGCTCCCCCTCCCACGGAGAGTCTGTGTGCTCATGGAGGGCAGCGCCCTCCCTCACCGGCCCTTGGACTCCCCATACGTGTTTCGGGCCATGGACACCATCTTCTCCTCGCACGTGATTTTGGTGTCCTTGAGGATGCTGTACCACACCATACCCGCGGGCCGGACCTCCTCGCTGCGGCAGAAAAGGTAGGGCACGGTGTCCACGCGGCTCTGGATGTAAGCGCTTCGCAGGAGGCTGGAGCAGTGGCTGCTCACCCTCTCCAGTCGCCGCAGGATCAGGTGGGCCTTCCTGAAAGGGAGGACGAGACGGTGATGAAGAAGGAAGCCAAGACCAGGGTTTAAGCCTTTGAATGGTGAATAAAGGTCAACAGAGAAATGAGGACTTCCTGTCCCAACAATCTCCTATCCATTCCTGGCCCGAGTGTGGTATTTCAAACACCTACTCAAAAATCACCTCCGAATTTGTCCTCTTCGATTGTGCAATGTGTAAAAACTGACAGCTACATAGAACCTTAGATTCAGAATTTTCATTTCTAAGATATGAGAATCCCAGGAGTTATAAGGTCACCAGCTTTGGGACTCTGACCAAGAAGAAATTGTTATAATAATGATACCCAGCAATAACAATCACAACTAAAATTTACTGACACCTGCCACACTAGATGCAGAATGAGTGCTTTACCTACATTTTAAGATTTTATGTAATCTTCACAACAGCCCTGAACATACTGTTCTTTCCACCCACACCAAACGGATGTGGAGCCCACAGCTCAAAGACATGACATTGCGTGACCAAGGTCAAACATTCAGTTGACCACTGGGGCTGGGCATTCGGATCTAGGCCTGAACACCCACAAAGTCCCTCTCTAACTTCTGCTTTTGTGTTTCTCTAGTTCTCTCATATTCTTTCTTTTCTCACAGTCAGGAAATTTGGAAATCTTTCATCAAAGCCTTAATATCTAAGTCCCCAAATCAGATTCCTCTGTATCTCGTTTTTCTCATCTCTAAAATAGTGACGATGGTCTTAGCGTCATAAGCGGTGGTTAAGATCTACCATGAGTAATGCCCAAAGCCTGGCACAGCATAAGTTCCCAATAAATGATACCTAGGACTATAAAGAATTGTTATGATGGTGTCTTGGGATCAAGGTCACACCGAACACTAGTCTAAGCAAGAATCACCCTGTCCTGTGGTGATCATCATTGGTAACTTATCTAGATCCCTTTAACCAGTAACAGAGAGAGGATCCCTGAGGAGGTCTGACAGCTGCACAGAAAATTAAAGCTAGCAAGGATCTCTGACATCCTTGGGTTTCTCAATGATGGCACTATTGACATTTGGGCCAGATAGTTCTCTGTTGTGGCGGCTGTCTCGTAGGAAGTTTAGCAGCATTCCTGGGCCTCTGCCTATTAAATACCAGTAGCATTCCTTTGCCCCAGTCATAGCAATGCAATGGTCTCCAGACATTGGGAATTGTCCTCTTGGGGTGGAAAATCACCCCAACTGGGAACCACTGACCTAGACTAACCTACTCTTATTAAAGATGTGAAAACTGAGGCTCAGAGAGGGAAAGGGATATCCTTTTCCTGGGTCACACCACACGTTAGCTTCACTGTCAAGGTGCCTGTCACCATGTGAAATCCAATTTTCTCTACATTCTAGTATCTTCAAGATACCCAAGGGCTAAACGAGCAGCTCTCTCCTGCTGTCCTCTCCATGCCCCTCTGAGACCCCAGGAGGGAGGGTGTTTTACGACAACAGACCCCACAAATGGGAGACTGTGTTAGGCACCTGCATGGCAGCGGGAAAAGGGCCGGGCTTCTGTGTGTATGTTCTGTGGGCATGATTTATGAGGTACATTTCAAAAAGTCCTCTTTGTATAGTTCACCACTTGGGTGGAATATTTCCTGAGGTGCCAAGAATTCATAGCTTCATAATCACACTCGAGTTGCCACTCTGCCCACAGTCCTCTCTCTCTGCTGGCAGGCACCTCCCAACGAGGAGCTTGAGGAGTTCATTTCTCTCTCCTCCTGGTTTGAGCCCTTGCTCTGTTCCTTAATAGCTCTGTGTCCTTGGGAAATTTACGTAATGTCTCTAAACCCGTTTCTTCACTTGAAAAATGGGGCTGTTGTGAAGTTACAGGAGATAAAGTCATTGACTGATCATTTACTGAGCACTTATTTTATGGTAGGGCTCCCTTTTTGGTGTGAAAGACAGACAGATGGAAAATTACAACACAGGTAGCAAAGGCAATGATAAGAGGAGGCATGGGGGCTGGGGGCGGGGAGGAAGTAGAAGAAGGTGCCTAGGTAGGAATGAGAATATTCAAGAAGACTTCCTAGTAGAAGGGCAACTTGTGTTGAGTCTCAAAAATGAGTAGGGGTTAAAGAAGACAGAGGCATACCAGGAAGCAGAGGTAAAAGCACAAAGATAAGGGACTGCATAGAAGTTCTGAGGATTTACGGCTGGGATACCAGGATTACCGTGGGTAAGTGGCGACACAGTGGGAAACTGGAGAAGTGGCAGGGTCCACACCATTGAAGCTTAGGAACTGGAGTGTTGGTTGTACAGAATAATGGCACGCCATCCAGGCTCTAGAGCCTGACTGCTCAGATTCAAATCCTGGCTCAGTCACTTACTAGCTCTGTGACATCGAGGGAATTGTTTAACCAGGTGTGACCCAGTTTCCTTATCCATGAAATGGGAATAATACCTGTATCTACCACAAAGTCTTGTTAAAAAAACAAAAAACAAAAAACCCAACAGCATTGACGAATCTGTAACAAGCCTTCAATAAATGTTATCTATGATTGTGGTCTGGAGAGTAAATAGGGGAGTAATTAAAGGGTTTTAAGGAGCAAAGTAATGCATTCAGAGCTGGACTATTTAAAAATGTTTCTGGCTGGCTTGAGGAGAATCAAACTGGGGGAAGGGCAAGACTGACAGCAAGAAACCAGGTAGGGCACACACCCAGGTGTTAAGTGTTTCCTACCATCGTACTTAAGGGTGCTGGTTTGCTTTTTCTGTGCTTTTAAAAAGCTACGTACTCCTTCTGCTTCCTCATTTATAAAAAGGGAGTAACATTCACCAACCTCATAAAGTTATAGTGAGGATTACATAAGTTAATACATACAAAACTCTTAGAAACATGTTCGGCACATCTTAAGTCCCTGACACAGGTTAGAAAGTATCACTACAACACCACCATCACCCCCCCCCCATCATCAGCCTTATTTGTGTCCTGGTGTAAGCCTAGAGCACCTTTATAAGTCAGTGGCAGGAAAGAGACAGAAATACAACAGCCTCTAATACGGGGTCAGAGTGCTGGGTTGGAGACATGCTGTGTGCTCTGAGAATATATAAAGTGGACATCTAATCATTAATTTGGGGGCTCCGAAATCTTCCCAAGGTATGTAACACCTGCACCAAGACTTCAATGATGAGACAGGTTTTTCAGGGAGACGGGGAGGCAGAGAAAAGAGCCCATCTAAAGTTAGACGAGAGAAAGCATGAACACCCAGTTCTTTGAAATGGTTAGCACAAAGAATGGGTGAGAGACTAGTCGGTTTGGCAGATACCAGACCATCAAGGCTCTTCAAAGTCATGGTGAAGGCAATGGAGAGTGGCTGTCTGCGGCAGACAGTCACAAAGACAAGCTACGAATATAAAATGAGGTGGAAAGGGAAATTCCTCCAACATTTCCAAATGCTTTGCCTCCAAAGGCCCAGCCACTTCCTCAGGGAGAATCTTGGAACTCAACTGAACCAAGCCTCCTTTTGAATGGATGGGGAAACTGAGGTCTGGAGTGAGAAAATAGTCTAAGGGAACACCTTACATTAGTAACAACAGCAGAGCAAGAACCAGAGCTCCTGATGTACAGAGCTAAATTGAAAAATCTGGCCCTGGAGTCACAGATTCAAATCCCAGCTCTATACCTTAACAACTATGTGGACCATCAGCGAGTTCTTCCATGCCGCTCTTAGTTATGGCATCAGGACAATGGAAGCAATAGCAGTGTTTTGCAGGGGGAGAGAGAGAACCTGAGTAATTTGCTTACTCTCAGTAAATGTTAGCCAAGATTCAAAGGCACATGCTGTAGTAGAAAGGACACAGGCTTCAGAGTCCATTAGGGAAGTCACTTCTCTGTAAGTCGGTTTGCCCATTTGTAAAATGGGATTAGAGGTGCTTATTTTGTAGGGCTGTTGTTAGGCTGAAATGAATGACTACCCTAGGCGTCCAGCACAGAAGTTTGTACACAATAGGCATGAAACCAGTTGTCAGTTCACTTAACTATCCCCGCTCTTTTCCCAACGCACACACTGCCTCAGACCTTGGCTTGCATTTAGCCAACAATGACAGGAGAAGTCAGAAGGTGACGCCATGGAGAGAAGGGTTGGAGGTGCTTAAAGGCCAGTGAGCAGGAGGACGGAGTGAGGGACCAAAGGCGAGAGTGCTGGGTAATAAATTTTAGGCAATGGAGATGCATAAATCAAAGGCCAGGCATGGTCCAAGCTTTCCCTGGAGAGGGAATCGTAGGTCAGAGTGACCACTTTTCTCAAACACCGGAAATGAAATCTTCCTCATTGGAGACAGGACCCAGGCCCGCTGGGACAGGAAACCAGAGGTGAAGGAGCCACTGCACATTAATTTATGGTTGTATTAGCAGGCGAGACTGAGACAGGAATGGCTTGTGGAGGAGTCAGGAGCTGAGTTCTGATGCCACTTCTCCGGGAACTATAGAACCTTTGACCGACCATTCTATTCCCAGCACCATTACCCAATCAGCTGTTGACACAGTTAGTGGATAGAGACCTAAATTCTAAGGGGGCCTTGGACTGGAGGGAAAAAAGGAGGCAGTAAGGAAACATTCCTATTGGTCTCTCCCCCTCCTCCCTATCTCCTTGAGTTGAACTTAAATATCTCTGTGTTCGCTGACCTCAAGCTTAATAAGAGTTGAGGGCATGACGTGGTTGCACAAAAATGGGACACACCCTCCAGAAGTAGATAGGGCAGATTAAGAGAAAGAATGACTTCATTCATATTGCCCTGGTCAGGCCACATCTGGAGAACCCCAGTCACTTCTGGTAACAGGGACATGTGCAAACTGTAGCCAAATCATGATGCTGAAGGTTGTCTCAAAAGCAAGGCTTAGGAGGAAGTGTGGAAAGCAGGAATGGAATGTGTCCACTGAAGGGGGATATGCAAACGGTTATGTTGTTCTAATAAATGAAGACGGGGGGGGGGGGACTGAAACTAAATATAATCCTCGCCACAATTATAGAGTTTGTACTTCAGTCCCAGTCTTTGGGTAGTAAAAGTGAGCCTCGGGCTGGTCATATGATTTGACCAGGGTTAGCAATGTAAGAATAGCATCTAGATCTCTGTTGCAAGGCACTCCAGTGTTATCAATGGTGTCACTCTAAAAAGGTGGCAAATTTTGACTTAATAAAAAACTTAAAACTAGAGTCCTCTAAGTATAGAATGGATCCTTCCATATCTCCAATGGGCTTCCTTCACCGGAGATGCTCAAATCAAGTATGTTTTAGAAAGGAGTCTTAGTCTGTTTGGGCTTCTGTAACAACATACCACAGACTGGGTAGCTTATAAACAATGCAGATTTAGTTCTCACAGTTCTGAAGGCTGGGAAGTCCAGGATCATGGCACTGGAAGATGTGGTGCAGTGGCTGGTGAGAGCTAGCTTCCCAGTCCATAGATGGTACTTTCTAGTTGTGCCTTCACATGGTGGAAAGGGTGAAGGATCTCTCTGGTCCCTCTTTTATAAGACTACTGATCCCATTCATGAGGGATCCACCCTCAAGACCTAATCACCTCCCAAAGGTCCCATCTCTTAACACGATTACCTTGCACATTAGATTTTGGACCTATGAATTTTGGGGGATACGACATTCAGACCAAAGCAGAGTCTAATGGTAGTAGAAATTGGAGAAGATTTTTGTTGTTTTTGTTTTTAACCTAAAAGGAGTTAGAGGCTTCGTTCACAGAGAAATACCATCTGATGGGCATCTGATGAGCACTTCACAACAGAACCTGGTGTGACACAACTGCCAACACATGGAGTTCCTGATGTGAGAGGACCACGTTCATTGAGGGTCTACTCATGCTTCAGAGTCATGCTGAAATTTCATCTTCCGGAAGTCTTCCAGATCTCGCCAGCTATCATAAGCCATCTTTCCCCCTTTGCTGCTGAAGCCTTTTATTTCTCTGTTGTGATACACATTATATTCTGCCTTAGTTGTATACAAATCTTGGGATGCGATGTATTATAATGGACAGGATGTTGGTTTGAATTTTGCATTTTGAAGTTATTTTGAATTCGGCCTCTGATAGTTACTAGCTGTGTAGCCTTCAACAATTTACTCAATTCCACTGATTCTCTCTTGCTTAATCTTCAAAATAGATGGTTCAGGAGATGAAATGACATATAAACGATTGGGCCCATAACAGGTGCTCAACTAATATCTCCCACCTGCTTTTTGGGCAGCATAGAGTCCCCCTGTTGCCCCGCTCCTGATTGTGCAAGAAGGAGAAATTAATAAGGGTAAATTGACTTGAACTGAGGAAATTCTCAGTCCCTAGCTTTCCAAATCCAGTAATTCTCAAGCAGGAATTGATAAAGGAAATGAAATGGCATAAGAGCATTGATGTAGACCAAGGGAAATAATCTGGTAAGTGGGCAAAATGTTTATATAGATTTGTTTATAAGAGCAAAGCATTTGGAAGAAAACTAGTTGCTTTTTAATAGAAGACTCAATTAACATATGATAGATTCATATAATTGCATGGATAAAGGGCCCTCCCAGATAACATATGTACATATGCATCCGTGAGAAAAGGCTTGTTATGTGTAAACAGGCAGAAAACAGAATATAGTGTAGATATTTACTGAACATAGCAGTGTTGGTGGAAATAGGGCTGTGGCTATAGATACAGGTATATCCTTAAGCCTATATCAGAGTCCCTATTCATGTGCATATCCATGTCATACCTGGAAAGCACACTGCTAATGATTTTATCTCTGGGTTGGGATTACTGGATTCAGAGGTGCAAAATTTTCACTTTCCATTTTATATACATCCACTTCACATAGATGTTATCGAGTAAGAATTACTTTTAGAACAAAATACAATCAGGTAATTCCATTTTGAAAACATGTGTATACACACATATATTTTACAGTTGGTGTGACGAATTTGTGCGATGAAACAATGGTTTTATAGCTTCCCAATAGTTCACTGGAGTTATTTTCAGAATAAATCCACATCAAATCTAGCCTTGGACTACTCCCACAAAACAGAAATCCAGCAGCTCAAATACTGCCACCTGGATATGTATTTCAACACCAGGTTTGAAGTGTGATTTGTAAGATAAACAGTGAAAATATTTACATTTTATCTTCTCCTTTTTCTCTCACAAGAAAACATAAGACCTTCCCAAGAATTCACTCCTTAACTGATGGTAAGTATAACAGAGTCTCAACTAACTCAACGATTTCGGTGTGGAACTGACACAGACTTCAAGATAGCAGCCAACCTTGGTACACTATCAGTGGGAACACTGATCCATGGGACGCTTGTTCAAAGTCATACTGTGTTTTGTTTGTATTTATCCACCCTAGGACATCTTAAGTTATAAGAAATGCCACTGACTTAAGTAACCTTTTAAGAGAAGAATGTAACACTTAATGTGCACGTCCATTGTGCACTGCCCATCCTGATTTCAGAAATGTCAAAATATGCAGAAAAATTAAAAGCGCATCTGAGATCCATAGGAATATGGCCCTAGAGGCCTAAGTTTGCTTTTGTTCCCCAAATCCTAGAAATTCTAAAAGACTTAATCCATGATAGTTAAGGAAAGAGCTAATATAATCTTGAACTAAAAGAATGTACGGTGACATCAGATTTGCTTAGTTTCACTATGGATACAGCATAGGCTATGGATAGAGTTCATAGGATGTGCCAGCTCTTCTCAGATAGGAAAGGCTTCTTGTCTTGCTGTGTTGAGAAAAATCCCAGGCTGAACCAAGTCTGTGATGATTTCTGTGATCGATTAGCGATGTCTGCCATGGAAGCAAGAGAGGCTGAGGTAGTAAATACACTATTACCAGTCCAGAGAGATGAATTCACTGAAACAAAATCCCTTCAGTGCTTGCTCTCTTCTTCCTTCTCTGTCATTTCAGCCAAATGTAGCTGAGAGGATCGAGAAGCCCAAGAGTAGTCAAGGGTGTTCCGACTGAAGCAAATTCTGGTCCTTAGCCACCTATGAGCTCAGCTTCTCAGGTCTCCTAATAGGAACCGTATGGCTGGGACAGCTGGGTATCAGCAGGTCTTCTCTGAGCAGCTGTTTGTGGCACCTGTGGCTGTCACGGGAACCAGGCTCTGGAGGACACTGGCCTGATAGACTCATTAGGCAGACGTAAGAGATGCCCTTTTGTCACTAAATTTTATGGGGGTATGTGACTATAGATACAGGGAGAAGTAGAGAACATTTTGGGGTTTGGTGATTAGAGGCCAAGAGAATCCTAATCGAGTTCATCCTATGGTATGAGTCCTCCTGGGAAGAGCTCTTAACACCCTGGCCACCCTAGGTCCCTGAGAATCAGGACATTCTGGACTAGAGGGGAAAGGACAGCCAGGATGTGCTTGTTCTCTGTTTTTTTTACGACCTTCAGGGCTTTCTGGTTTCCTGGCTTTCCAGCTGGAAGGGACTTTGGAGTCCAGCCTTTCTATGTTACAAATGGGGTCCAGAATGGCAATGGCATTTGTCCAAGGTCACACAGCAAGTGGATGGCAAACCTAGGACAGAAACCCAAGGTCCCTGGCTCCAGGGCAGTGTCTCACTCTCTCACCTTTACACTTTGAAACCATGCACATTTGCAAAACCTTCAGAGTCATGGCACATTTACCCAAACTGCTCCTCTGTTTAAAACCTTTACCTGGCTTTTGGGAGAAAGAACAAACTGAGCAGAGCTCATAAGAGCCATCATGACCTGCCCTCCGCTGAACTCCCAGCCTTGGGTTTTTTTTGCTTCGTTTTGTTTTCCCCTATCACCTTGAACTCTCTGTCCCAATGAGATTTGTACTTCCTGACTCAAGTGTATCCTCTTAACTACCCACCCTAACACTCAACTTTGTGCTGGCTGTTCCTTCTGATGAGAATATCCTCCTCCTTCCACCTGGAGGACTCCCGTTCATCCTTTGATGCTAGGCATAGACTTCCCTTTCTTCTCCACCGGATCCTCCTTTGAGGTCCAGGTCTGGATTAGCTGTGCCATCTATTCCCATCTAGAACCTCGTCACTCAAAATGTGCTTTAAGAACCAGCAACATGGGCATCACCTGAGAGCTTATTAGCAAAGCAGAATCTCAGGCCCATCCTAAGCCACAAAGTCCATGTGAATCTTAGCAAGGCTCTCAGGGGATTCTCATGCACACCCAAGTTGGAGAAGCACTGCTGTAAAACAAACTTCCCACCCTCTTTAGAGCATATGCTTCTTATAACATGTTTCACTGCAACTGCCCACAGACTTTTTCTCACTAGATGCTGCTCCTTGGAAAGACAGGATCTGTCTTCTTCAGTCATACGTTTCCAGCCATAGCGCAGAGCCTGGCACATAGTAAACACATTAAATGATCAATGAATAAATAAACTAATGAAATGTGGTCTCCATGGGTCTCTTAATATTTCCAAGGACAATGCATTTTTTGATTGCTATTTTTGAGCTGGAAAGACAGAGTTCATGGAATTCAGTTGTTTCCAACTATGACCTATGGATCTTTAAGAGCTGAGAGAGAGACAGACAGAGAGAGAGAGAGAGAGAGAGAGAGAGAGATCTAAGAGTCCCTTGGGATTGGGGGAAAGGGGATTTGAAATGGAGACCCAGCAGGTGGATCTTCTACCAGAACAACTGTGCAACCATCTGAGCCACAAATCCACTCATCCCATTATCCAATTATTTAACAAGTAATTATTTAGCACCCACTTACAAGAGTGACTAGGACATAAAGAATCACTAAGTACACACAAGCTGACATCCTAGTGCAGAAGAGAGATAACACAACAGTAAACACATGAGCAATGTGACATACTGAAACTAGTAGGTATGACCCAGAAAATAAAACATGAGAGTGTGATTGAGAGAACAGGTAGAACTTTTAGAGGATTCTCCGAGAAAGTAGCATTCTAGTTAAGACCTGTGGTTCTACGTAAGATCTATTTAGGAAAAAAAAAAAATCTACTGCTAAGAAGAAAGTACCACTGCCCTAGTTCATCCTGATCGTTTTATAGATGAGGAAACTGAGGGCTGGAGAGACCCTAGAGCCCAAGGTTGCACAATGAGTTCATTAGCAGTGTCAGGATAGATTAGGATGCAGCTATCTTGATTGCTGCTGACATGCCTGTGTGGGATGTTAGAGGAATCTCATATCCCCTCCAGAGACTAGAAAGACTGAGGAGGGAGGAAACTGGGTGACACCAATCGGGGTTGGCGGACAGTGACTGGTGACGGGTTGGCTGGAGGTTAGTGGGTTATCACAGTCCATTACCAAGTGGGTTGTCCTGCCTCTGTGGGAGGCCAGGCAGCCTTTCCAGAAGATTTATGTCCTAGAAGGTCATAAAGGAACCCAGAAGGCTGTAAAGACAAAGTCAGGAGTGGAGCTCTGGTTTAGCTTCCACCCAACTCTGAGCCCTGTGGGAAAGCCCAATAAAGTGGGATGCCTTTCCCTGTCCATGGGCAAGATGGCGGCCCAGATGACTCACACAGTAGCTTTCATCTGGGGCTCTGTGACTCTGCCTGTCTGCCCTCTTTTAGCTTTTATCTAAAGAAGCTTCCTTTCATGTGAAAGAGAAAAAGTTATAGTCCAGGACCCAATGGGCAGATAAGGTCTGTTCCAGGGAGAGGTCCCTTTTATCCCTGACCAAGCTCTCATCTGTTCCCAAGGGTCTCAAATCCTTGGAGAGATATTGCAAGCGTTCTAAGGGCTCAGGGTGAGAGCTCAGGGCAGAATCAGCCTTCCTATCAAACCGTGCAACTATGGGCAGCTTATTTAACCTCATGGGGCCTCCAATTCCTTATCATCCACAAAATGAGAATACCCCACCTTGCCCAGTTTACAGCGTAATTTTAAAGCTTTTAAAGCACGGAGTGCTGCCGACTGACTAAGTATTTCAGGAAGTCAGGTGATTCTTTCCAATGCTATCAGTTCCACTCTGCTCCAGAACACCACACTATCTCTCCTGGATTATTAAAAGAGCAGCCTCAAGGGCCTCACCACCTCCCTCCTGTTTTGACTCCTCTCCCCCGACCGACCGTCTAAGCTTCCAACTGCCATAAGAGTGATCTTTCTTCCCCTGAAGATCTGCCAATATCACCCCCTTGTGAAAAACAATTGAAAAGCTTCCCATTACTCTAGGGAGATAATCCGAACTCTTTAACCCTACTTACAGGGCATTCAGAACTGGCTCCCCTGACCCCTTCCTTCTTATCTCTTGCCACTCCTGCTGTCACACACTCTGCTCCAACTACAGGGAAATTCTTTCAGTTCCTCTACAGAGTGTTTACCAAAGTGTAGAAGGAGTTCCCCAGGGGCAGGAGAAAGGATTTTAGGTGGCACTCCAGAGGATCGCAGACCCAGCATTAAACAACGAATCACGCTGGGAAAGGCAGGCAGATTCTTTTTCATTCTCTTCCCCTCCTCCAGATTACTTTAAAAAAGAAAGTCTTGGCTTGATACTGTGTCTTCGGTACTTCTCTAACACTTGCTAACCTCCTTTTTATTTATTTTTTTAAAGATTTTATTTATTTATTTGACAGAGAGAGAGAGGGAGAGAGCACAAGCAGGGGGAGCAGCAGGCTGACGGAGAAGCAGGCTCCCGAGCTGAGCAGGGAGCCTGCCCAGAGCCTCAGGCTGTACTAGGATTGAAGAGCTCTGTTTTCTGTTTTTGTTTGTTTCCCTTCCATTGTATCAAGTGTTTACATTTAATTTTCTATTAAAGGTAGATGATGCTAATTTTCCCTTTATAAAATAATAACTGTTTTCAAATAGATTTTCAGTGAGAAGTGAATCTAAGAAATACCAAAACAAAAAGTGCTTAGGGTATGGTGATATGTCAAAAATCATAAAAGTGGCAGACAAATGATGAAAATTTGAGGAAAACCATGCCCTAATGTAACATTATCTTCTCTGTGCATTCCCCAGGCTCGTCACTCTGCCCTAAACCCTCCAATCCTTCTGTCCTTCTTCTTGTCTGACCCCTATTCGCTCTGTCAGCCTCAGTCTCAGCCCCTGGGAAGGCTTCACTGGGTTATCTAGACCAGATGTCTATGCCCTGTCTCCCTAAAGGGCTCTATTTTGTTGTCATTATACTTATTATTCCTATTCTTTGCAATTGCTTGTTTAATTACCTCCAACAGTAAGCTTCTCCCTTTTTGTCACTGCATGGTCAACAACCAACTGGTAAGAGGCGCTACTAAGTAAGTGATGAACGAATGAACGAACGAATGTATGTCGTGAGGCGTAACGCATGAAACACAGCACCATTTCATACACTACTTTATGAAGCTTCAGAAGAGAGTGACTGTGTCTTAGTTATGTTTGAATCCACCGTGGCTCCTAGTACAATGGTTGGCATAGTCACTGCGGGTGACAAAAATCATGTCTTAATACACATTGAATTTAGGAATGTATTTAGTCACAGTTACTA
The DNA here is from genome assembly GCF_017311325.1 of Ursus maritimus. Taxonomy (NCBI): domain Eukaryota; kingdom Metazoa; phylum Chordata; class Mammalia; order Carnivora; family Ursidae; genus Ursus; species Ursus maritimus. The sequence continues at coordinate 42,838,797 of NW_024424119.1, forward strand.
ATGGATTTCATTCTAGAAAAACCCTAGATTTCTTCCTTCCTTTCTTCCTTTTCTTTTCTTTCTTTTGTTTTTTTTTAGAAAGGGAGAGAGAGAGAGAGAGAGAGAGAGAGGGAGGGAGGGAGGGGGTGGGGCAGAGGGAGAGGGAGAAAGAGAATCTCAAACAGGTTCCATGCCCAGTGCAGAGCCTGATGCAGGGCTTGATCTCATGACCCTAAGGTTATGACCTGAGCTGAAATCAAGAGTCAGACCCTTAATTGACTGAGACACCCAGGTGCCCTTAGAAAACCTCAGATTTCTTATGGAAGAGTGGGAAGAGCCCTAGATTTGAGGCCATGACCCTGCCACTATACCCTTCCATGATGCTGGTTAGAATACACTTCCTCCAGGAGTCCAAGGTTCCCACCTCTAACACTGAAGAAGGAAGGTGGGTGAGAGGAGTGAATGAGGGAAAGAGTGCTGATGTCTCTCTCTTATCTGACATTCCAGGAGTCTAAGAAGCTAAAATTCCAAGATTCTGTCATTCTCCCTGCCCATTTCCCATCTCTAACCCTGACATGACAAAGTGGATGACACTTATTAATTTGACAAAGCCCATTCTCAGCCTATGGGAAAAAAGGGTCTAGTAAAATCAGACAGAATCAAGAAGAATCCACCATTCCACTCATATTCCCACACCTGTTCATACCTGGGCCCCAGCTCATCCTCACTCCTCCAGACGAAGTCGCCGAACTTCTCGTAGTGGGAGTTGTAGTGGTGCTGGACTCGGAACAGCATTGAGGCTGAGACCTCCATCAGCGTGTTGTAAGCAGTCTGCTGCTCCTTTCCACTTGTGTACCCATTGTACAGATTGTAGATCTTGTCTGCTATCTCTGAGGGGAGAGAAGTGCAGGCACAGATCATGGGACAGTGGGAAAAAGTGAGGATGGAAACACGCAACAGGAAAGGCACATTTGTGTGGGAATTCACATGTGCGGTATCTGAGGGCAGACAGACCTTAATTCCATCCTGAACAGCATTGACTAGTTGGGTTCAGTTTTCCTATCTATCAACTGAAAATAACAATGTTTGTTCTGGAGGTGTGCTGGGAGGACAAAATTAAACAGTGAATGTAAAGCATTCAACACGGGGCCTGGCACAAAGTTAGTGCTCATAATTTGTAAGCTTCATTATTAACATACATTTGGTGCCCATGATTTAACATAAAATTTCAAAGAAGTGCAGAGGCTTATTAAATCAATGGTCTTGGACTCATCTCAACAGTCTACTTCTATTTCCCCTCTGTAATATTTCCAACACAGTTCTGTGATCAGGTCTACGAGGTCTTCTTCTTCTTTTTTTTTTTTTAAGATATTATTTATTTATTTGACAGAGATAGAGACAGCCAGCGAGAGAGGGAACACAAGCAGGGGGAGCGGGAGAGGAAGAAGCAGGCTCCCAGTGGAGAAGCCTGATGTGGGGCTCAATCCCAGATCGCTGGTATCATGCCCTGAGCCGAAGGCAGATGCTCAACGACTGCGCCACCCAGGCGCCCCGGGTCTAAGAGGTCTTCATTCAAAAATTTTTCAGAGAAAAACCATGGCAATTCAAGGCAATTTGTACTCCTTCAGTCATTCCTAGGAACTGATGTAACTTAAAGTCATCATGGGTTGCTCCCTTGAATGGAAGGCCCATTCATTCACCTGTGAAGACTCAAATCAAGATCTGTGTACATCCCCAAGTCATCGCTAACAGTGATTGCCTCTAGAAGAATCATGGGAGGGAGGAGATTTTAGTTTGCAGTATTTCCACTCCGGTTTTTATTCCTAGGTCTTTTTTTTAACCACATGCATTTTTTTTAATGTAATGATGATGATGATGATGATAAAGGACCAGGAAACCCGCTCAAATCCCCTCACATTGGAGACACGATAGTTCCTCAATAGGGGGACCATCTCCTCTTGTCTGGTAGCACAAAGCCTGTAGTATTAAGCCATTTGTAGAAATGTCATTCTCTCTCCAGAGAGACTAGAATGTGAATTTCTGAAAGGTGAAGAGCGTATCTCTGCTGCATTGCTTGTATACCAGTGCTCTTAGAAAATATCCACTCAACTTGAAGTGAGCCATCAGGACTCACGATCTGTCACCCCATTCTTGCCAGTTCTGATGTAGAAATTATATCTACATGTTGGCTAAGAACTAAGCACCTGGTGCATCTGATTGATTGCTTCTAATTTTTTTAGGTACTTTGCCTGATGTTTACAGTGTCATGGGCCAGGAGCAGCAGAAAGGTTTAATCCTGCATGTGAACTCTCACTGACAGTCACTGACTGTAGCTCTATGCTGAGGAGTCTAAGGCCACCCCAGGCTAGATGGGGATGCATGCTATGATGAGGTAATGATATCTGCCATGGGCTTGGTGGTAAAGTGGTCCTCTACTGTCACTGATATGCCAGCTCTAGCATAGACTGAAGTGGAGAGAAGTGATTCATCTCTAAAAAGCCTAGGTTAAGGGGCAGGATACAGTCATGGGGCTCTGACTCTACCATTCCTTGCCTCTATGTCAGAACATAGACAAACATGATGAAAGAGGAGCAAGTCTTTCCAACGGCTAAGATATTGGTGGTCCATCTCAATTTTCTTCATGGCTTTGACTAATAGCTCCATGTGCCTCCTGTGCTCTTAGTCCCTTCCCTTTCTTCTCTCGGTGCCGATACGTGTATGAGGCAGGAATGGGGTAGCAGTTAGTGACTGCAGGGTGTAGAACTCAGAGGAAATACGGGAGAGACCTGGGAAGGGAAGAAATGGGCCACCTACCTTCTGCCTTGTTGTCATCCACCAGCGGACAGGCTGTCCTCAGGGTCACTGTGCTGAGCTCCGAGTGCCTCCCTCGTGTGTCCACAGCATACAAAGTGAACCTGCAGCACAGCAAGAAAACAGGGCACCGGGTTGTGACATTAGAGAAGGCCCTGGAAGGTGGAACACAAAATCACAGTACAGGAGCAGTGGCCAAAGGAAGTCAGGGAGGCTTAGGCTGTGAGAGAAAAGATTTAGAGAAAAAAACCATAAAGCATTTATTGGGCACCAATTGGGTCATGATCACCTGCACTTCACCACGAAGGAAACTGAGACTTTGATTTTCTATCTTTCCACGGTCTCACAGCTACTTGGGGACAGAGCAGTCTGAACCCTGGACTTCACAGGTGAACCCTAATGCTGTCTGGCATGGCTGGACATACTCATATGTTCTTTCATTCATCCACTGAACAAGTACCTCCTGAGTGTTAACTGTGTGCCAGGAGTTATTTTATTCCTATACCGTATGAGCTGGATACTATGGTTGCATTTTACCAGTAAGGACACTGGTTCCAAAGAGGTCAAGTAATTGACCTATTATTACATATTAAGTAAGTAGCAACAGGGGACCAGAACTTTGGTCTGCCTGAATCCAAAGATTATGTACTTAACCACACTGTCAAATCTAATTCCACCTTTTGTCTTTCGTTAGCTGGCTTGGAGTGCTGGCAAGGGTAAGGACGTGTGGGCCTGTACCGAAATACATGTCTTAAGAGGCCTAAACATGGGGTATGTTGGCCCCGTCTTCAGAAGGAAGGTAATCTATTCATCTGCTTTCTGGGGTTTTTGGCTTCTGCCTTTGGTGTAAGAACAATAGCACTGTGATGTGGGCATTCTCTCCCCTCCTGCTCTATCTCGGCATTATGAGTAGAGCTCAGTTCCAGTGCTTACTACATCCAGTACTGTTTTGGTCAAGAGAAGCAGTGGTGACAGAGGAAGGAGCCTGGTCTTGGAGATGGCCAGGCTGGGGTTCACGCTCTATTCTACTCCCTTGGTCTGTGGCCTCCGCTGAGTCACTTCACTTCTCTGTGCTTACTTCATCTCTCTGCATCAGGTATCTCTAAGGCTACACAGGGTGAGTTATGATTGAAAAGCCTTGCAGAGGGGTTAGAAATAAGATCACAAAGAAACTCCAGGATGTGAGAATAAAGCAAGTGGCAGAGTAGGGAGGTAAGGACAGTACTGAGTATTACTACCCTCACAACAACCCATCGAGAAGGTGGCAGAGGCAAGATCCGAACCGTAGCCTGCAGCTCTCAGAGGGCGTATACTTCGCGGCCTGAGTACAACGATCTCCTGGTATTTACCAGTACTGGCTATAGATAGTAGGCAATCGGCAAATATTTGAGTAAATGAATGAACCTGAGCATATCACACCTCATTTCTTAATCATTTCTACCTCAACAAAATGGGGATGCTTGTAGAGATAATGCATGACGGTCTCAAAGATTACATCGAGCGATACATGAGAAATGGCTTGTAAGCTGCAGAGTTTTATAAAGACCATGTAAATACCACTTACTTGTACAAGAGTACACATTTAAAAAATGCTTTCTTGGAGAAGAGGAGATGCATTTCAACTGAGAGAAACATGGAAGGATGTAGTGAATGGAATATGTGAGTGAGCCTGAAAACATGAGGAGATGGAAAATGTTTTTAAACACTACTTTCCCATTGGCTACTTATGTTTTCGTGGTACTTCTGCAATACATGTCCTCCACCAAGAGGGTCACCTCTCTGCTTCGCTGCTCAGCCAAGCAGCATGAATAACAGCATGCTGGGGAGGAAGCAGCCTTAGACTTTCAAGTTCTAAAACCTGGGTGGAAATCTTGCTTTCCCCAGCTGCTGGCTGAGTATCCTCTGGGCCTCAGTCTCTGTCATAAGGGCGGAATTACCCATTTCTCACAAGTTTGGGACCAAGACTCCACGCTTCAATCATGCAGCAGGCCTGGCTCCATCTTTGCTCCCTAAAAGGTAGCTTCTATTTGTATTATTAGAGTAACCAAACGTGTCAGTGGAGGCCTCGGGACGGAGGAGGCCTCAGGCCACCCTGCTGGCGGGCACTGAGGGGTGGAAAAAGAGGAAGACGTCAACCTCACAGGCTTGGGTCAAAAGTCACAAGGCCAAGCGCTTTCTGCCCGTCTCAGCTGTAATTGTAGAACTGTCCCAGGGACACATCTGAAAGCTGTTAGGAGACCAGGGAGGGCTTGGAGGTCTTTGTGGGGGGAAGAAAGTGGCGGCCCCTAATGTGGAGAAGCTGGGGTGGGCGGAGACTGAGAAGCAGACACAGGGACACACCCACAGTGCAGAGTGGAAAGTGGGGACGGAGAGAGACAGAGAGGGCACAGGCAGACCTCAGTGTTCCTCAAGGCATTTAAGAAGGGTGCTAGCTACCTTCTGCTCAGTTCTTCCATCTTCTCTTTGCCCAGTGAAGCAGGCTGAGATCCACTGATAATTTGAACTGAACCCCTGAGCCGGCGCCAAACTCCATATCCATATTTACAGGTGGGGAAATGGAGGCCCAGAGAGGAAAGAGTCTTCATAAGTTCAGAGTAGACACTGGCTTTCCCCTGGTGCTCCTTCTATACACTACCCGGCTTCTGGTACAAGTGGTTGATTTAGGTCTCACTGCACCTATCGGATACTTTTATTACAAAAGAGGTGGTTTCAAGGATGTAGCGGGATGGGCTCTTTAGGAACCTGAAGCTCCAGGCTCAAACCCTTGCTATTTCTTCCTCCGACTTTGTTTTAGGGGAAAGAACACCGGCCAAGTTGCCTCAAACAAACAAAACAAACAAAGAGAAACACCCGTAAGTACATAGAACAAACTGGTGGTTGTCAGGGGGGTGGGGTGTAAGGGAGAAGCAAAATGGGTGACGGGAAGTAGGAGGTACTGCCTTCCAGTTATGACTAAGACAGGCGGAGGAAAGGGAGGGAATGTAGTCGATGGTATCATAATGCCCTTGCATGGTGACAGACAGTAGCTACAGCTGTGGTGAGCACAGCATAATGTAGAAAGTTACCAAACCACTATGTCGTACATCTAAAACTAATGTAATGTAGTATGTCAACTATTCTTCAATTAAAAAAAAAAAAACACAACTGAGTTCATGTCCCAGATTTTTCACAGACTGTGGCCTGTGCGATCTTGGCAATAAGGCTTCAGTGTACTGCAATTTCAATGTGGGGGGAAGTGCCTTGGGATTGACGACACAGATGCAAAGTGTTTTTCAATGTTTCTTCATCACCCTCAGGACTAAATCTAAACTCCCTACTACAGGCTCCCAATGCAGCTCCTTGATCTTCACTCGTTTGACAGTACTGTGTCACTGAACCTCAAACCAACGCTGGCCACACATCCAACCTGGTTTACCGGTCTTCGCTTCCTATTCTGTTTTACGGTAGGACTGTATCCAACTGCTAACAGTTCCAGACATGGATTCTATCTCTTGGCCTTTGCACATGCTACACCCTCTGTCTGGCTCATCCCTCCTTTTCTCCACCCATGGTGCCCTGTGACCGCAGATGCCGCATGACTGGGTTACGGCTCATACACTTCTCTCTCGCCCCTGTGAGTATGTATCTTGAGGACCAGAGTCTGGCTCTGCCCATCTCTATCCACCCATCGACATCTGGTGCTCGGACACCTAAATCATGCAATCCTCGGCGAATACTTTCCAGAATGAATGACAGACTGAATGAATGACTCAATCGACTATGAAGTAGTTCCCTTGTCTGGAAATCTGCTTCCCCTTCTGTGAAGTGAACAAAAAGGGATTTGGCTGAAAGGTCATTATAAGAGGTGGAATGACAGAATGGCTAAAAGCATGAACCTGGAATCAGACAATTTGGTTTTAAATTCTGGCTCCCCATTTATTGACTGTGTGAGGCCTTTTTACTCACCTGTAAAATAGGAATCATGATTTTAAAACCCACTGTATAGGGTAGTTGTTGGAATAAAGAGAGGTGTGGGTAAGTGCTTGCTATGATGCCTGGCATGTGCTAAGACTCAATGAGAGACAGTTACGGGTATTATTATCAATAGTATTGTTATCATGACACTGCACAAGGGTTTGACCCCCCCTTTCCCGCAGACATCCAGAATAAGTTGTCCTAGTGGAAATCAGAGGAGAGTAGGTGGAGAGGAAGCTGTTGTTGGTCCCATCCAAGACCCCCAGACCCCCTCGCAGCAGGGGTGAGAGAATGAAACCGAGAAGTTAATTGGCGGTGAGAGCTTCTCACGGATCTGACAGGGGGTAAGAGCAGGGATAGAGCCCCAGAGGCCCACATCAGGACCAGGTCCCCGAGAGTACGGGAGAATGCGTTTGAAGTCTCCAGGCCAACGCCTGCTCTTCCCCAGCCGCCACATGATTTAGGCATTCTGGGGAGGCAAAATTCTCCTTGCTGATTTGAAGGGAAACAGATGTTTCCAGGCCAGAGGCCCTGGTCTTGTAAAATGCTCCTTCCCCCCACACAACTTTGGCAAACAACTTCCCGTTAGTTTAAACCCCCTCCACCCCCACCCCACTGCCCAACACCCAACCTACCATCACTCCCCTCCCTGCCATTCCCAGCACAATGTAGCAGTCAGTGTGGTGGGAAAAACACGGAGTCCCAGCTCTGGCTCTTCATCTGAACAGCTGGATCACCAGGGATACCTACCTGCCCTTCCTGTCTCCACAGTGAGAAAACTAAACCAGCATCATTTCTAAGGATAGGCCAGATCTTAGGGACTGAAGTTGTTTTTTGTTTTTGTTTTTTCCCCCCTCTGAAAGAGTTGGTATTATTCATTCTATATCTTTCTCCATTGCAGTCAATAGCAAAGAGCATGGGATTGCATATTGAACTGCTCTGGCTTTGAATCTAGCTAGACTCTATCAACTACTGGGCAAATAGTGACTTAACCATGGGCCTTGGTTTCCTTATCTGTAAAATGGGACAAAGGTTCCATCTCATGGGGTTGTGAGAATTAAATCAGAATTCAATTCCCTCGTCCACATTTTAGGTTTCTTATGAATGAAATCAAGTGTCATACCTCTTCCCTCGGACTACCCAAAATGCACAGAACAGTTTGGACCCAGAGTAGGTGTGCAATAATGTTTTTAAGCAATTATCGGCAGGAAGACTAGCTAGACACTGGGCAGTCCAAAGACTTGGGTTCTTAATCCGTCTCTGCTTTAGTCGCAGAAAGATCATTCTCATTTCTGTGATCAAAAGGAAGCAGGGTGCGTCATGGTTGGAACAAATCTAGGAGCCTGACTACTTGAGTTCAAATGTTGGTTGTACAACCTACTTTTTTTGACCTTGGGCAAGTTAATTAACCTCTCTGTTCTTTAGTGTATCTTGTCTTTAAAACGTGGGTGAAAATAAAAATAAAATGAAGTGTGGGTGATAATATTACCTCCTTCAAAGGGACGCTGAAGGAATAAAGTACTGCCTGGCACACGGGAAGTGCTACGTAAGCAATTCACCACTATTCGATGTGTGTGTTTAATTTTTTTCTCTATTCTATAATGGATTTAAAAGTCAGCCCCCTCCCCCAATTCTTTAGCATCGCTCTCATTGAGATGTGGGGGTTCTATGTCCTTTCACTTTGAATGCTGGTGGCTTCGGGAATGTTTTGACCAATAGAGCACAGCAGAAGGGATGCTGTGCGACTTTTCAGTCTGGATCACGAAAGGCTCGGTGACTTCTACCTTGCTCGCTGAAACATACTTGCTCGGAGCCCTGAGCCTCCATGCAAGACATACAGCTATGCCGAGGCCACCCTAGGGTGAGGAAGCCGGGCCACATGGAGGGAGAGGTTACAGCAGGCGCGTCAGCAGTCCTGGTGTTCAGGTCATCCAGGCCCAGGCCCCAGCTGGGAAAGTAAAGGAACCTTCAGGTAATGTCAGCCCAAGCGGTCATGTCACTCATCCCGCAGCTCATGCTCCAGACTTCATGAAGGAAAGACAGCCGAGTCCGTTGTGCCCTGTCTCGGTGCCTGACCCACAGAATCCATTAGCGTAATCAAACAGTTTGTTTGAAGCCACTCAGTTTTGGGGTCATTTATTACGTCATCAACAGTAACTCCAACAACTTCCAAGCATCTACAGCCAGGGTCAGCAAACCACGGCCCATGGCCAAATCTGGCCTGCCGCATGTTTCTGTAAATAAGGTTTTAATGGAGCACAGCCACACTCATTTTCTTAAAAACGTATTTTCTGTGGATGCTTTCACACTACAGTGGCACAGCTGAGTAGCTGCAACAGAGACCATATGACTCACAGAGCCTAAAATATTCACGATCTGGACCTCTAGAGAGAAGTTTGTGGACCCCTGAGCTAAAGTTTTGCCAGTGCTTAACATAAAATCATTTGTCTGCATTATTTCCCAGGATTAGAAATCATTCTTGTCTTACAGATAGGCTCAGTGAGTTCAGGTGACCTATCCAAGGTCACACAGCTCTCTTGACCTCAGGTCTCACGTCACGACTGCTTGCTGAGGATCTGGACACTGGTTTGGGTTCCGACACTGAATAAGCAGGGTGATGGCCCTGGGCAAGTTCCACTGGGCTCTGCTCTCAGTTTCCCAGCCTGTGAAATGAGGGCACTGGTGTGAACGGGCTGACGGAATTCAGATGCCCAAAGTTTTCCCCAGCTGGGCGCTGGCCGTCAGGACTATCAAAGTAAGACTTGAGAATGAACAGCGAGGGGCTGCTGTGGGTCCCTGCTCTGTTCTACACGCAGCCCACCTACTCCCCAGCACCAAAAACCAACCTTTTCATCCTCCCAACTTGGGCGGACAACTCGTGCTCTCTGCCAACATAAATATTTAATTCCAGTGCCCAGCACGGAGAGACCATCGTGGTATTAAGGACTCCAGTGCTGGTTTCTACTTTCAAAACAACCCCGGTCTGAGGCATGATTGGGAGGCTGCGCCTGGGACAAAGGTGAGGCAGTCTGTGGCTATACTCCAAACAACAACTCCTCCACTTGCCCTCCCTTCAACTCCTCCAGCTGCATGAGCTAACAGGTAAAGAATCAGGGGAGTGGGGGGAAGCCAGCAGAGAGAGCTCTGGGGGAAGGCCAAGCCTGGAACCGGTGCTGGTGCTAAGCTCAGCAGAGGCAACGACAATCTAGAATAAGTACCAGACACCCACTGCTCTGCCTGTCAAAGGCCCCCCAATTCACCGGGATGTGAACGTTACTGTAAATGTCATAGTGCCAACACCACAGGGACTCAGAAATGAATGACTATAGTAATGACATTTAAAATGAGATACACATAAATTGACTTAAAATTAAAGTGTGTTGAGCATATCTCCAGTATCCGACTGAGGAATGGATGATTATCACAGCTGCTCTGCCCACTGTGCGCCTGGCATTAGTGGGGCACCTGTTAGGTGCCGAGCACTCTGCTAAGCAGGACAGAAACACTTATGGAGAGAAGAGTGTGGTCCTTGCTTTCCAGGAACTCACAGCAGAGCAGGGAGATGGGGTCAAGTGAGTAAGCAATGGGATGCAGTGCTAGGGGCACTACAATAAAAATTTATTCTTATCTTTACGTTTCCTTCAGGTGTGTTCCTTCTTCCTTCTTTAAACAATGGACTAAGTTTGGATATGCATTCGAAGACTGTCTGGATTCCTTGTCAGCTGCAACCTACAGGGAATGCCAACCACCTATGAAGAACACAAAAGGGTGACAGTCCTTATACTCCACACCCTGAAAGCCTTAGAGGAGTGAACATGCCAAAGGATTTTAACATACAAAACTAGGTAAATGGTCCATTTGAGCGCATGCATTCACCGATCAAGTATAACCTGACCTCTCTCGAAAGGAAAATTCAGGTTGGCACTCGGCTTGGCTTTAGCAGTTGCTCTTGTCCCTCTTCCTTTTCTTCTTCTTGTCTGTCTCTTCCCTTTCCTGTCCCTCCCCTTCTCCTTCTCCTCTTTTTTCAGTGAGTGGCCTACATGATAACACACAGACTGACCACTGCTCTTAATTGGAGGATGTTCATCTTTTAACAGGTTGTTTTAGGGCAAAGCAGACACAGACTAATTTTATGGTTTCAAATCAAGGAATGAATTAAGCATGGGATGACTTATTATTCCCTTTCAATTTATATTCTTGGGATCTTTAAAGCAAACTGTGGCCTTTTTCCTATATCTTTATTATATACTGGACAGCCTCTCTAATATCCAGAGAAAAACAATTTTTAAATGACTTCAGTTATAGGAATTTTTTTGCAGGAAAGTATAACTTAGAAATATGTTGCATTGAGAGACAGAGGGCATGTTTTGGAGGTTTAACCTTGTCTTTAACTAGCTATGTGGTTTAGGTCAGATTATTTGACCTCTCTGTAGCTTGGGTACTATTGATAACCCCACAGGGACACCGTGAGGGCCAAATGTTCATTACGGATGTGAAAGTGCCTTAGAGATCCCACACACATTTCCTGGGCACTCACTCTGTGTCAGACATTGTGTTGGGGGCTTTTACACAGTTGTCTTCTGTTCTCTTTAAAACCGCCTAAGGGGTGTGTATTGTTAAATCAATTTTACAAGGAGGCAAAGAAGCCATGGAAATTTAAATTGACTTTTCTAAGGTTGCACAGATAGTTCAGCCAGGCCCCAGCGTACATCTCCCAACTCAAAGTTCAGTGCTATTTCCAAATAGATAGAATTGGTAGCTATTCATTGGTCCCAACTGGGTCTTGAGTCACAGTTTGGAGGAGGTTAGAGTTAGGAGGATGAACTCCATGTTCCCAACTTTTGACAAGGAAGAGTTCTTAGTACAGCAACACCAATACCCGTCATTCCCTTTCAACACTGACAATACTCCTCTTCCCGTGTCTGACCCTGAAGTCTTTCTCTTCGTCCTTGGTGCCTTTTGAAATTGCATTTTGCCAAAGCCAAGCTCAGAAGAGAGGAGGCCAAGCAGAGGCCCCCAACTTGGATTTACCCTTGGACATTAAGACAGGAAACATTATAGGCAGGATGGTTCTTAACTACTTAAGTTGAGCTCAGTTTCCACCTGATGCATGAACAGCGTTTTCCCACAGGTTGGAGGAATAGGTGAGGGCAGAAGGACCAAGCTCTGCACTTGGCAATCTGAAGGACTCAATTTGTATCATAGCTGTCTTTTACCTGTTCCTATTTCCATTGGTTGAGAGCCTTGGTTTCCGTATCAGTAAAATGGAGTTAACAATATCTGCCGCACGAGATTGTTGTAAGAATTAAATAACAAGGAATCACCTAGAACAGTGCTTGGTGCAATAAATATTATCTTGCTTGTCTTGCTTATTTATAGTACTCGAATGGAATAAAGTGGAAACAAGGCTTCTTGAAATCAAACCCCTGGGCAAAAGCAATCCTCCTGGAGGGTATTATGGTAATCAGACCACTGGTTTTCATAAGGTTTGGTTAGAACTCCAGCTCAGTCACTGGGTGTGTAGGCAAATTACACCATGTCTCTGAGCCTCATTTTCCTCATCAGATATCTGCTTTCTCTCCCCAGGCAAATATTAACACAAATAAACAACTGGGATTACATCAAACTGAAAAGCTTTTGCACAGTGGAAAAAAAAAAACTATCAACAAAATGAAAAAGCAACTTACTGAATGGGAGAAGATATTTGCAAATGACACATCCAATAAGAGGTTAATATCCAAAATATCAAGAACTCAAACAACTCAACACCAAGAAAACAATCAGATTGAAAAATGGGCAGAGGACCTGAATAGACATTTTTCCAAAGCAGACATACAGATGGCCAGCAGACACATGAAAAGATGTTCAACATCACTCTTCATCAAAGAAATGTAAATCAAAACCACAATGAAATATCACCTCACATCAGTCGGAATGGCTAGTATCAAAAAGACATGGAATAACAAGTTTTGATGAGGATGTGGAGAAAAAGGAACCCTTGTGCACTGCTGATGGGAATGCCGACTGGTGCAGACACTGTGGAAAACAGTATGGCGGTTCCTCAAAAAATTAAAAATAGAACTACCGTATGATCCAGTAATTGCATTTCTGAATATCTACTCAAGGAAAATGAAAACACTAATACAAAAGGATATATATACCCCTATGTTTATTGCAGCATTACTTACAATAACCAAGACATGGAAGCAATCTAAGTGTCTCCTGATAATGAATGGATAAAGATGTGGTGTATATATGCAATGGAATATTACTCGGCCATAAAAAAGAATGAAATCTTGCCATTTGTGACAACATGGATGAACCTAGAGGATATTATGCTAAGCAAAATAAATCTGACAAAGAAAGGCAAAAACCAAACCAACCAACCAACCAACAGAAACAGAATCCTAAGTATAGAGAATAAACTGGTAGTTGCCAGATGGGAGGGGTGTGGGGAGATGGGCAAAAAAAAGGTGAGGGGGATTAAGAGGGACAAAGTTCTAGTCATAAAATAAGTAAGTGATGAAGATGAAAATTACAGCATGGGAAATACAGTCAATAATATTGTAATGGTGTTGCATGGTGACAGGTAGTGACTACACTTTATATGGTGAGCACTTCGTAGTGTACAGAATCACTGAATCACTACGTTGTATACCTAACATAATACACTCCAATAATTTAATCTTAAAAACGGTGCTAGGAAAAACAAACAATACCTGCTTTTTTCCTTCTTCTTCATGGAATTGATCACTCTTGTTAATCAACTGCAGTTTATCTATTTATTTTTAAAATGTTAAATCCAGTATAGTTATAATATATTAGTTTCAGGTGTACAATATAGTGATTCAACAATTTTATACATTACTCAGTGCTCATCAAGATAAGTGTACCCTTAATCCCCTTCACCTATTTTACCCATCTCCCACCCACCTTCCTTCCCTCTGGTAACCATCTGTTTGTCCTCTATAATTGAGAGTCTGTTTTTTGGTCTCTTTTTGTTCCCCCTTTGTTCATTTGTTTTGTTTCTTAAATTTCACATATGAGTGAAATCATACAATATTTGTCTTTCTCTGACTTATTTGGCTTAGCACTGTACTCTCTAGATCTATCTATGTTGTTGCAAATGGCAAGATTTCACTCTTTTTTTTTTTACTGCTGAGTAATAGTCCATTCTGCATATATACCACATCTTCTTTAACAATATCTGCTTCTAATAGTATGAGAATTTGAGACAATGCACACAGTGAGCTACTAACTGAGCGAGGTCTGAACTCTGGGCTGCCCTTGCTTTGCCCCAGTCAACACTGTGACCTTGGGTGAAGTCCTTCCTCGTGGACTTGCTTTCTTTTCCTACAATGTGTTACTAGATGTCTTCACTGGTGAATTCTACCAAATCTTTTTTTTTTTTTAAAGATTTTATTTATTTATTTGACAGAGATAGAGACAGCCAGCGAGAGAGGGAACACAAGCAGGGGGAGTGGGAGAGGAAGAAGCAGGCTCATAGCAGAAGAGCCTGATGTGGGGCTCAATCCCATAACACCGGGATCACGCCCTGAGCCGAAGGCAGACGCTTAACCGCTGTGCCACCCAGGCGCCCCTGAATTCTACCAAATCTTAACATCAGTTAACACCAATCCTATATAAACTCTTCCAAAAATATAAAAGAGGAGGGAACACAGCCAACTCATTATATGAACCCAGTATTATTCTGATACCAAAACCAGACAAAGTCACCATAGGAAGGAAAACTACAATCCAGCATCCCTTATAAATACAGATACAACAAAATAGTAATCAAATCCAGTAACATATAAGAAGGATTATACACCATGACCAAGTGAGATTTAAGCCATGAAAGCAAGACCGATTCAGCATATGAAAATCAACTAATATAACACATCATATTAACAGAATAAAGGACAAAAATTACATGATCATCTCAATAGATACAGAAAAAGCTTTCAAAAACTCAACAACCATTCATAATAAAAACATTTAAACTACAAATAGAAGACAATTACTCCAACCTGATAAAAGGCATCTGTGGAAAACCGACAGCTAACATCCTACTTAATGGTAAAGACTGAAAACTTTCCCCCAAGGTCTAGAAACAGGACAAGGAAGTTGACTTTTACTATTTCTATTCAGCATTATATTGAAGGTTATAGACAGGGTATTTAGGCAAGAAAAAATAAAAGTCACCCAGATAGTAAAGTATAAACCTATCTCTGTTTGCAGATGACATGATCTTGTATATAGAAAAACAAAGGAATACACACACACGCACACACGCACACACACGAAGATCTAACAGAAAAAAAAAAAAACAAGTTCAGTAAGGTTACAAGTGAAACAGTTAATATACAAGAATCAATTATATTTTTATACACTATTAATGAATACTAAGGAAATGAAATTAAGAAATGATCCCATTTATAGAAGCAACAACAAAAAAGTAAAACAGGAATACGTTTATTAACAAAAGGCATGCAAGACTTATACACTGAAAACTACAAAACATCATAGAAAGAAATAAAAGAAGACCTAAATAAAAGGAAAGGTATGTTGTGCTCATGGATTAGAAGATTTAACATTATTACAATGGAAATACTCCCAGATTTATCGCAGATTCAACACAATCTCCATAAAAATCCCAGTTGATTTTTTGCAGGAAATGACCAGCTACTCGTAAAATTCATACGGAAATGAATGGTAGGGAAATGTAAGGTACCCAAAATAGCCAAAATAATCCTGAAAAAGAAAACAAAGCTGGAAGAATCCCACATCCCTATTTCAAAATTTACAACAAAATTACAGTAATCAAGACTGTCTGGTACTAGTATAAAAATAGATATATATCAATGGAGTAAAACTGAGAGTCCAGAAATAAACTCGTACATTTATGGTCAATTGATTTTCAACATGAGTGAAAGAATAGTCATCTTTAACAATGATGCTAATGATGCTGGGATAATTGGGTAGCCATATGCAAAGGAATGGAACTGGACCCCTATCTCACACCATATATTTATTTTTATATATTAAAATATATTTATATATATTAATTTTTATATATTAAAATACATATATATGTGTGTGTGTGTGTGCATACACCTATATGTAAAACCTCAAAATGGACCAAAGACCTAACCATAAAATCAAAAATTAAAAAACTCTTAGAGGGGCGCCTGGGTGGCACAGCGGTTAAGCGTCTGCCTTCGGCTCGGGGCGTGATTCTGGCGTTACAGGATCGAGCCCCACGTCAGGCTCCTCTGCTGGGAGCCTGCTTCTTCCTCTCCCACTCCCCCTGCTTGTGTTCCCTCTCTCGCTGGCTGTCTCTCTATCTGTCAAATAAATAAATAAAATCTTTAAAAAAAAAAAAAACTCTTAGAAAAAAATAAAGGAGCAAATCTTCATGACCTTAGAGAAGATGATGATTTCTTAGATATGACCCAAAAGTACAACCAAAGGAAAAAAAAAAGATAAATTGGATTTCATCAAAATTAAAACCTTTTGTGTTCTAAAGGATGATATTAAGAAAATGAAAAGACAATCCACAAAACAGGAGAAAATATCTGTAAATCATATATCTGATACAAGACTAATATTCAGAATATATAAAGAACCATTGCAACTCAACAATGAAAAGACAAATAACACAATTAAAGAATGGACAAAAAATCTGAATCTATTTTTTCTCAGAGAAGATACACAAATGACCAATAAACACATGAAAATATGCTCACATCATTAATCATTAGGGAAATGCAAATCAAAACCATAACAGGACACTGCCTCTTACCCATGAAGATGGCTATAACCACAAAGACAAAAAATATAACAAGCGGTTGGCAAAGATGGGAGAAATTGGAACCCTTATACATTGCTAATGGGACTATAAAATAGTGTGGCCATACCAGAAAACATCTTGGCAGTTTCTCTCAAAGTTAAACACAGAGCTAACATATGACCTAGCATTTCTATTCCTAGGTATATACCCAAGAGACCAGAAAACATGTCCATAAAAAAAAAAAAATTCATCACTATATTATTCTTAACAGCCAACAAGCGGAAAACAATTCAAATGTCTACCAACTGATGAATATACAAAATATCTATACAACTGAATATTATTCAACCATAAAAAGAAATGAAGTCCTTATTCACATTACAGTATCACTGAACCGTGAAAATATTATGCGAAGCGAAAGAATTCAGACCGAAAGGCCATATTTTGTATGATTCCATTTCTATGAAATGTCCACAACAGGCAAATTCCTAGAGACAGAAAGGAGATTAGTGGTGGCCAAGACTGGGAGGAGGGGGCAATGGGAGTCACTGCAAATGGATATGGAGTTTCCCTTCCAACCAATTAAAATGTTCTGGAATTAGTTGTGATGATCGTACAACGTTCTGAATATCCTAAAATTCACTGAATTGTCTATTTTAAAAAGGGTGAATTTCATGGCCTGTGAATTAGATCTCAAAAAAAAATAAATAAATAAAGCTCTATAAACAAACAAAAGCAACGGTGTCAATCTAGAAGAATTCTGCATCCATAAAGGTGGCCATGGCAAGAAATTGGGGCCTGGGCCTCTAATATCCGTAGCTTTCTGATCTCTGAGTTTTGAGCGAGCACCCCCTGTCCCATATTTGCTCATATACGCAGAAAGGGGACACAGGGGACCTTCGGTGAAACCTTACGCAAACAGTTAAGGCTCTGGTTTATTTGTGGGGGCGTCTGTGGACTGCAGCAGAACTGCTCAAAACCTCAGTGTGATGCGGAACTTAGGGACGTGGACTTGGAAGTGGGGAGAGTCGTGCTGCTGCTTACAGGCTATGTGACACTGAAGTCCCTTACTTCCGCCAGCGTCGGTTTACTTGTCAGTAAAATATACATGGTTGCACCTGCCTCACCAGGTTATCAGGAGGAGTCCTCGGAGTAGGTAAGATTCCCTTACCTCAATTCTTGACAGATATTAACAATTCAATCCATAGTTAGAATTCCTATTTTTAATGATCGTCATCTGCATTTCCTATGTCTCTGAAAACAAAAATAACTGCTTTCGATCCAATGCAACTTCACCTTGAACCTCTAGCATATTCCCAACAACCTGCACTGGCCTCTCTCTCTGCCTGGGATGTTCTCTCCTCTCTTCCTTCTCTCACCTCCTTCAAGTCTTTGTGCCAATGCCCCCATCTCCATGAGGTTCCCTTTTAAATTTCAACTACATCCAAACTACTATACCTAGAAGGATATTAGAATACCATTTACCCAGCTCTATTTTTTTTCTTCATAGGATTTACAATCTTGTAATATATACTTTCCTTGTTTGTTATATTCATTGATTTTGTCACTCCGCTTGAATATAAAATTCACAGAAACAAGGATTTAGTCTGTTTTATTCACTGATATATCCCCAGTGCCAAAAATAGAGCTAGGTCACCTGGTAGGACTTCAATAAAGGTTTACTGACTACGTGGGTGTGCACCTATGAGTATATGTAAGTGTTCATGCTTGCGTGTGTGTGTGTGTGTGTGTGTGTGTGTGTAGTGCGAGTAGAATGTGAGACATTGCATGTGCATTGCTCAGGGTAAGCGTGGATCCTTTCTCCTACACTCAGCATTGGGAAGCTAGGGGAAGGAGGAGGTGGAGAATGAGGAGCAGAAGGCATTACAGTGTTTAGAAAGTCAAAGACAGGAAGGCTAGTCCCTTTGTGGCTATTTAAACAGCAGTTCGCTCACTTTACAGTATTTCTAGAGACCTATGTGCACCCAGGTGACTTGGCTGTAGCTACTATAAAAGCAGGTGCAGCCCAGCAACCTTATGCACCAGTGGACACTATGTAAAAAGAGATTAAAAAGAAATATAAAGTCATAGTCTGTGCCCATCAAGGGCTCCCAATTTACCTGACACACACACACATCTCATATGTACACATCATCTTTGCCAATCCTTGACTATATGTTATCTAATTTACTCCTTACAATATCTTAAGTAGATCGTGTTATCTATATTTATCTATGTTTGCAGATGAAGAAACAAAGTCTCAGGGATAAAATGAAATGGCTGAGTCACTCTGGGAGCACGTTCCAGAGCAGGGTTCAAACCCAGAGCTGACCTACCCCAGTCTGCATTCTCTGTATTACACAGTATGCCCACCAGGAGTTAACAACACTTTAAGTCTTAATCCAAAAGGCACTTATAATCCTACTTCAACAGATAAAACATGCCCCCATAAACCAATGATGAACACGACAGGACAGAAAGTTAGGGGCCAGTAGAACTGGTCAGAGAAGGTGTAAGGGGTTTGGCAAAGTCCTCCCTTAGGGGAGAGATGGGGGCTATTTCCTTCAGCAGTCTGGGAAGGCCAAGCAACAGAGGGTACAGTTAAGTGGTGCGAACAGCACGGCTTAAAGATCAGTTCTCCAAGCCAGGCTGCCAAGAAACAGGTCAAAGATGACGAAAGCACACTAGACTTGGACGCGTAGTATCTCAGTAGAACTCCCAGCAGAGGTGGCAAGCAGAAGGGCTGCAAGCGGCTGCCCAGAAGGCCCCGAGGGAAGCCTTGCTTATGTCAGTCCTGAGTTCCACAGAGCACTCAGAGCATTCTTACAGGCTGAGAAATGGTTAGCACCAGGACACAGTATTGACAAGTAGCTTATTTACCCCTTTTGTTTAACTAAGGCTCAGAGAGAGCAATCAACTCGTCCTAGATCACACAGTAATTTCAAAGCAAATCCAAGATCTGAACCCGGTCCCCCTGCCTCCAAGGCAGGACGCTCTATAGACGCTTAGCAGAGTTAGCACAGTGAAAACTGAGAACACGGCTGAGAGCGGGGTGCCCTTTCCCAAAGGTGTCATCCTGCCTCCATTCTACTTAGCATGACCTGCCAGCGAGGTCCTCACACAGCCTTTACACTAGATTTTTGCTCTGTTTTGATTTTTTGCTCTGTTTTGATTTTATTTTTTCCTCCTCTCTCTCCACTGATGCTTGCTCTCTGGGCCACACTGCCCTGTTCTCTGCTTGCCCACACGGCCCAACTTACCCCTTCTTCCCAGCAGCCACGATGGCTGGTGAGTAGTGTCAAGCACTGGAGGTACTACATGACTGATCCCCATTTTCCCGAGAAAGGATTTCTGCAAAGAATGTGCTTCAACCTCCCCTACATGCACACTGCAGCACCAGGGTGTTTTCCTCTGGAAGGTTGTGTGCCCCAGTTACAGCAGAGGATAGGTCTGCATTCAAACCCACGGCTGTCTGCCTCCACCACCAGGGTCGCACACTCCCCAACACGATGTCCCTCTTTGTTCCAGCCAGCGGGTCTGATCCTGCTGCAGACTCGGGCGACCTCACAGAGCCTTTGTCTAATATCTCAGAATCCCAGCCACCATCCGGCTCCCTTTGCCCCGTGAAGATAAGCCTTTTTGGTCGACTGGACACATCGGCCTTAGAAACCTTGAGCTACCAGAGTAAGGGCAACGGGCTGGCAGGCACGGTGGGGGCATCCGGGCCTGATAAGACCTCGCCACGGCTGGACAAGCGCTCAGAGACGTAAGGCTTTGCGTAAGCACGAGATTAGAAGGATACATTATTAAAATATTTATTTATTTTCTTATAGGTATTGACATAAAAGGGGGGGGGAGTTTCCCAGGAGAGATAAGACCCAGTGAGACTTTCTGTGCCTTGGTTTTGAATATACGGTTGTTACAGAAATTAATATGATTAATAAGTAAGAAATAACAAAAACTGCGTTAGCTGGAAGCAGCTACACTTTCAATTTGCTAACGTAGGAAACTAGGGACACCAGTGGGAATTAAAGAGCAAAAAAAGCAAGCAAACAAATAAACATAACCTCACTTTGCTCTGTGGGTTAGGCTGATCCAGATTCAGGACAGTGGCCGTGTCTTTAGAAAGAAGGGGGAGCAGAATCAGGCTGACGACAGGGAAAGGGTAATCTTCAAGTGTATCTTCAATTTTAATTTCTTTTAGGATAGAAGAGCGAGCCCTGAAGCAAGTGTGATAGAGCCCTGGCAGGTATTAATCCTGTATGGTGGGCACGGGGTGGCTTATGGTACCGTCTCCATACTTTCTGCATTTTATTTTCATTTTCATGATTAAAGCAAACAAATGAACACACCCCTGACACCTATCAATTTACACTTTGCAAAGCTTATTCCACAAAGAACCTTGAAAGCAAGACAAAGCAGGGGTTATTGCCCACATTTTACATTCAGAGAATTTGATGTTTGCAGGGAGGGTGGGGAGAGATGTTTGAATCAAGGACAGACACACAGTGGCAGAGTGATGGAGCTGGCAGTTCGTTCAGCTCCTGGTGGAGGGCTCCTTGTGCTACATTCACCTTGACATGGAAGACACAACTGCTCCTTCTTCCAGAAAAATCTCTACACGGCTTGGGTTGGTCCAAGGACAAAGATGGCACCAAGACACTTCTGAGCTCCAGCTTCTTTGCCAGTCCACCCACCCTCACATCACTCTGCTCTCCAACAATGAACCTTGATGTCACTGGTCCAGTAAATGTTTCCTAAAGCCAAGGTATAAGGCTGGAACTCTTTTTTTTTTTTTAATGATTTTTTATTATATTATGTTAGTCACCATACAGTACATCCCCGGTTTCCGATGTAAGGCTCGATGATTCATTGGTTGTGTATAACACCCAGTGCACCATGCAATACGTGCCCTCCTTACTACCCATCAAGGGCTGGAACTCCTAGGCCACTCTCTATAGCACCCTGCTTCGTAATCACATGAGCCTATTCTCTCTGTGAACTTTCTTGCCTATTTCCTCTTTGTGAGTCAGGATGCTCCACTGGAGTGGGGTTTTCCACCTTCCAACCTCCTGGGGATAGAACACGGACCACGGGGTAACACAGTGCCAGGGCAATGCAGAGGTTAAGGATCGGGGTGTTGGCATCAGAGAGACCTATACATGGACCCTCTTCTGCGCTTCACCCCTTGAAGCTCCATTTACTTGACTATGTAAAGGGGATAATAAAACTCTGAGGACAACTGTTTTTTGTTTTCAGCTTTGTTTCCCTTACCTAGTGTTTCTTACTCCTTTTTCTGGAAGCACGGTGTCTGTGTCCACTTAAGAACAATTTTTCTACCTCTTACTGTGATTTGGATGGGACTATCCATTTCATGTCCCTGCCACAGAAATGGTGACATCACCCAAGCAAAACAACCAGAGTCTTTTCCTGGGGATGGAGAGGGATGTAGGAAAGGGGTATGGCTCTCTCTAAGATCCTAGGCGTGAAGGACCATCAAAGCCTATACGTAGTTGCCAGGGTCCACCTCCACCCCCGCATGAGGAAAACCCAACTCAAAATGCAGCCAACACACAGCGAAGCTGAGACAGGGATAGAGTCCGTATCATATCTCCTGCACTCTTGGATTCTGCCAGGTCTGAAGTCAGCACGCCTGTTGAATTTCCCAGTTACAGAAGTGAATACACTCCATTTTTCCCATAAGCACTTTTGAGTTTCTGTTACTTGCATTTGCAAGTCCAGGTTCTCATATAATACTTCTGAAATATCCCTTAGAATGTTATTGTGAAGATGAAACAAGATAATGTTTAATCACACACTTAATACAGTATCTGGTGCATTTCTAAGGGCCCAAGCAGTGGTGGTGGTGGTGGGAAATAACATATCATTAATAGAACCGTAGTGGACCCTTGTCCCAGAAGGAAGACTGCCCTTCTGCTCGGCTCTCCAGCTCAGCTTACTGACCATCAGATAAACCTCTGCCACTGCCTGGTCATGTGACCTTGGCCAGCTCTCTCTCCACCTGGCCCAGAACCAAACTTCTAGGCTCTGGGAAAGATCCATACCTGTTTTGATGGGGCCAATTGCTTCCTCGTCTGAGTGTCTTAGTACTTAGGACATGAAGTCCCGAATGCCACCATCCTCATCTACCCGTTACTTGCTGTCATCCCCACTGGTATGTGAGCTCTCTGGGAGAAAGAAACCATATCTCATTCTGCTTTCAACCCCATCAGACCCTCCTATGGTAGTGGCACCCCCTCAAGAACTTCGTGCTGTTTCAGAAACAGATGAGAACCAAGTATTCTTAAAAATTAGAAAGGGAATAATGGGGACTTTTGCCAACTCACAAAAGCTCACTTATGTTTTATCTTCCAGATGACAGTTACAGTCCACAGTACGTGCTTGGAAGACTGCTTTCTGGCTACCAACAGTACGGCCCTACCTGGGGCCAGCCTAGGAGGCAAGGAAGGGACGTAGAGTTCTTACCAGTAAGCATCAGACTGGACAAACCTGTACGTGCTGATGAGCTGTTTCTGGCTCATCCCTCACCCTGTCTCGGTTCATCTGACACTGCAGATTTCAACCACCCTCCTTTCTTCCACTTCTGGCTAACACTAGACCCCACTGCGTCTCATTCAGGCCTTGGGGAGAGCTTCCCTATTCGCTTCCTACAGTTCTCTCCCACTTCCAACCTACTGCCAGTGTATCAGCCAGAGTGAACTTTCTAAAGCGCAAATCTGACAATGTCTGCTGAGCCGTTGGTTTAAACCCTTAATGACTCCGTTAAGATAAAGTCCACGCTTCTTAGCCTAGGAAGAGAGTCCCTTATGATTCGACCCCGATCAATCTCTTCAGCCTCATCAACCAAACCCGTCCCACTGCCTCATGATAACTTGAGCAGCGTTTGTAAATGGCTGTGTTGCCTTGCTCTTCTATAACTTTGCACCTATGACTCCCTCTCCGTGGAAAATATTCTCCCATCTCTCCCTATCTGCCTCTTACTGCTCCTGTTCCTCCTTTAGAGCTCCACTAAGATGTCACTCTTCCTGGCGAGCTTTCACGAGACTGAGAAGCATTCGCTCATCTGAGCTCTCATATCATGGGCCACATTTTCTCATGGGCTCCATGGTAGCAGGGACATTGTTTATCTCTGGGTCCCCGGAATGTATTTCAGGGTCCTACAGAGATGTAGAGACTCTGAAACAAGTGGAGGGAATGAACACCAGTGCTAGTAAGAAGGGTGCTACATTGGAGCCCACCCTTAGAGATTAAGTGTGCACTGGCTAAGTAAGGAAAGGCTAGAGGACATCCTTCCTGACTGTCCCCAAATTCCTCTTTCTCCCCACCTTTTCTATAGCTCATAATCAGTATGATATCGTAGAACCAGTTCGCCAATTTGAATTGCCGTCTGTGGTGGTTGGCATACACATCTGGCTCCTCCCAGCCGAAGAGGGAGCTGTTCGGGGCAGACGCCGTGTCTCATTTCTCTAGGTGTCCCTTATAAGGCTTCACAGGAAGGAATACAGTGCATGGGTTCAGAGCATGAGCTCTGAGATCAGAAGAGACCTGTTCTCAAATAGTAGTTCTGCCGTTTACTCCCTTACTGACTTTGCCCAGTTTACTGAACCTCTGCAAGCCTTCATTTCTTTATGTCTAAGGTGAGGGGGAAAAAGTGTCTGCCTCATAGGATTATAACTTACTCTTATAGAGTTAATGCAATATTATATGCATTCACTGATCCAATGAATATTCATTGGATGCCTCCTGCACGTCTGCAGTTGAGTATACGGAAATAAAACAAACGCCATGTTTACTCTCATGGACAGTCAAGTCTAAGAGGTGACAGACATTAACACATATAAATATGTCATTGCCAAGTTTAATAACTGCAATAAGGGAAAGGAGTAAGGAGGCATAAATTAGGTTACGGGTTGGAGGATGCCATATAAGGAAGCAACATTTAGGCTGAGAACTGAAGAATGAGTAAGAGATGCAGTATATGCCAAGGCCCTGTGATGGAAAGAGGGCACGACCTGGTGTGTAGCGGGCTCATTGAATGCTCATATGGCATCAGGGGGGGCTGGACTCATTCGCGATGAGGAGCTGGGACTCCCGAAGCAGCCAGTCTGAATTTAAAAACCCTAGCTCTGCTACTGACTAGTGCATGATCTTAGGCAGATTTCTTAATTCTCTGGGCTTTGGTCATCTCATGTGTAAAATGGGAATAATAGAGCTCTGTCCTCATTGAGTTACTGAGAGGACTAGACGAGGTAATTGATGTAAAGCATTTAGAACAGTGTCTGGCGTATCGATAGCACTCTTTAAATAACAGCCATTCATATCATTAGTTCTTTTTCTTTTCTCTGAAGTATTTACATGGATGCTGTTATAAAGGAGGAGGCAAAGGTCTTGTCTGAAGAAGACATATCCAAGCTAGGAACTGGAAAAAGAATAATGGGAAATTATGGGAGGTTGTCCAATAAAATACCAGGAACTCGGTTTGCCTCTTTCTAAGTGGTATAATCCCTGCCTCCAGGGTGGGCACATTTTACGGTGTGCCAGTGACACTCCTGAGATGCCTCCAGGGGACTCCCTTTGGCCTGACACCGGTTAGCTGGATTTGGACAAGGTTACTGAGATTCCTGGAAGAAAGTATAACTCTAAGACAGTGTATTATTTAAAAATTCACAGGATTAAAGCAAATCAAACAAATAAAAAACTCTAGGGATTACCTCTTTTTTTTTTTTTAAAGATGCTTTTGTTGATTTAATATTATCTAGAAGCCAGCAAAATTGCTGTTTATTTATTCTGTAGCTTCTGAGTGTCCTCCTTGCCTGTGTGCTCTCTCTCCTCTCCCTGTTACAGGCCCTGGATACGGTTGGGAAATATCTATTTAGGTCTTAAGTTACTACAAACTTGAAGGAGAGAGTTCTGGGGGCAGGCCTGTGATAAGGATGAGAGGGTTGGATACAGTCTTGGGAGTCAGGCAGGCAGCTTACCCAACGCCAACCTCCCCACAAGTCAGACAGCCCCCTGGCCTTCCTTGCTTGTTCAATCTGTGAATGTTTCCCAGAAAGAAATAGTAACTTCTCCTTTTTCTGGCAGGGGTGCCTGATGAAACTCCTTGAAAACAGGGCCTCTCCCTCCCCTTCATTCTGGCCTCACACATGCTAATGCAAATGAGTCCTGACCCAGCCAGGGGTCTGCGGGAAGGCTGCCAGGAGCTTTAGAACAAACATGCAAAGAATGTTATTTCATTTCTGGCATCCTGGGGAAAGAGGGACCCAGAGAGGGAAGTTGGGCAGTTGTGGGGGGGAGGGACGAGGGAGAATGAATGTGAAAGCTTACTGCAATAAGACTGAAACAAATGGAAAGGATGGGAGGAAATTTATATAAATAAAAGGAATTGACACATAGAAAAAATTTTTTTTTCATTTGACATACATATTTTGAGGTCGAATTTTTTACTCCCACTTTCAGGATGCAGAAAAAGGTTTGGTCTCAAAAGTTAGACATATTTTTTCAAAGATCACCCGACTATGAAATTTAAACACATATTTTAAAATTCTGAATTCCGTGCTGTATCCTCTCAGCGAGGCTGGCTTATGGACTTCCAAAAAACCTGTGAGCACAAGCCCACAGCCTACAACTCTCCTTACCCACTTCCTGCTCTCATCCTTTTCGGCCACTCTTCCCACTCCAGATTCCTTATCTCTTACAGCAGGACGATTACAACAGCTTCCTAAGTGTCCCTAATCTAACCCACGCTCCACAGAGATCACTCTAGAGTCCAAAGTGGCCTTCTCACTGCTGTTCAGAATGAATCATTGGTTCCCTGGTCTGCATTATGAGGCCTTGCAAGTTCTGCCTCTCCAACCTCATACACTGTATATCTCAACTATCCTGAACCTTCTGCTGTTCCACTGTGTGTTCTATTTCCCACCTTCTCGTCTTTAGTTCAGCTGTTTCCTCTGCCTAGGATGCATTAACTTTCCTAATTCTAAACAGTCAGGGTCAGTGCTATCCACTCTTCCAGACCCAGCTCAAATGCACTTCCCCCAAGGTACACTGGCTGTGAGAGATCACAACCTCCTCAGAATTTCCATGCCTTTATTATGGGCAAATCACCCTCCACCCCGGAATAATTAGCTGCTTACAAGTTTGTTCCCAACACTGGACAAAGCTCTCTCAATCTGAGCTGTAAGATTTCAAATTTCAGCCACACCACTGCCTATAAGAGGAACGCCTAGGAATATACAAGTGTGGACTTTGGAGCCTGGCATCTTGTGTTAGACCCATGGTTCTGCCATTTACCAGTTAGACGGCCTTGAACAAGGCACTTAGCCTCCCTTAGTTTTCTTATATATAAAACAAGGATACTACAGTACCTACCTCAGAGCCATATTGTGAAGGATCAAAGAGTTAGTGTGGCAGGGAGTCAGAACTTGATAAGCGTTCAATGACAACAGTGACCAGAAGGCCGGAGCCATGTCATTGCTCTGGTCTTGATGAACAGTCATAGAGGCTTACATGAAGTACCGACTCCCTCTATTCAACCTGCAATACCTATTACAGACCTTTGGTGTTTGCTGACTTGATAACCTACTAAACGCCAGGCCTTATGCTAGGAGCCCACAGATTCCTAAAGCATGGGTTCTAAAACACGTCTACTCTTGGATCACTGACAGTCTTAGCTCCCTCTCATCAGGAGAACTGTATTGGGATGGGTTCAAGGGACAACAGAAGGAGAAAAGAAAAAGGGAAGGCCTCTCTTGTTATGTCAGATAACTTTGTGAAAACAATCCCAAATTTGTCACATCTTATGGCCAAAGGCCTCCTAGAAGATGCTCAGAGAACAGAGACAGGTGAGCAACTTCACAGTGGGTAGGACAATTAGCTGATCACGAGTCCCCTTTTTGGTCATCCTTGAGGAAGATCTACTAAAGATACGCCTCGTATGCACTTGATATGTACTTGATATTAAGCACCTACTGTGTGAACGTCTACGCCGGGGAACTGCACATGTGTTAACCACTCCACACTTGCCTCACAGCAAAACGAATGTAGTAAATAGCAGTACCCTCAGCTTGCAGGTGTGGACATTGAGACCCAGGGAAAATCAATATCTTATATAGCCAGAAACTACCTGACATTTGAACTGACCCTAGCGCAATCTGATTCCAATATGATAAGGGGCACATGTATGCTTGGATCCAGGACAAGAAAGCAGCAGGTGGTCTGTATGGGAGTGGAGCCTTTGTCTAGCCCAGCTCTGACGCTGATTCTCTAAGAGATAGAGGACAGGCCTGTGTCCTCCCTGAGCTTCAGTTTCTTCCATAAAGAGAGAAGGTTCAGGCCAACGATTTCCGAAGCCTCGAGCTCTATTATACTGTATTTCAAATGTGAAAGCACAATGGGTTGTTGGTAAATGGGAGAGACTGTCCTTGGGAGAAAGGAAAACAGAGCAGAAAGAAAAATGCCAGAAATCTGGATTGTGTCTTGCCTGAGTTTCCACACGTCATTCGTGGTGGTCCCCTGCAGTCTGCTAACACCTTCCCAGTCATGACCCTCAAGACCGCTCACAGCCACAGCCTCCTTTACAGGTGGAGGTGGGAGTCGGGGGCAGGCAGCTCCTTGGCATGCAGTGATAGACCCACAGCCAAGACAATGGGAGCAGGGAAAAGTTAGGAGGCCTGGCTTCTAGCCCGAGTCCATTCCTACCTTCAGGAGTTCTTAGAGTCCTAGAAATCAGAGAAGGAAGGGATTTCCCCATCTGATTCTTTCACTGTGATAAGGAAGAAACTGAAGTTCAGGAAAAGGAAGCTCTTTGTCTGAGGTCCCGTGTGGTTGGGTAGCAAAGCTGAATACGGAACCTAGAGTGCCTTGTGATCCCATCTCAGGAACCTCTCACCATGCTGAGCTGTCTCTGTGCTTCCCCTCTAACAAGGTGACCCTACGGTAGAAGGTGGGGTCAAGGCTTCTTGGAAAGGAGCCTGGATCAGCTGTCAGGACCACTCCTGGTTTTGCTTTGACTGTGAAGTCTATGAGCCTCTCAGAGCCTCAGCTTCCACATTTATACACTGAGAGAGTTGACCTAGATTAGACGTTCTGAATTAACAACCTGTAGGCAAAGTGTGACTTACAGAATTGGTCTATGTGACCAATTTTAAATTGGTTGCCAGCAAGTACTAATTAAGAGATTTCACTTTAAACTCCTAGATTTATGGCTTGGAATATTTTTCAACATTGGGTCTACACTCTCACACAGTAATAATCATCTAGGGCTAAGTATTCTCTGCTCCATTTCTAGTTTACCACAGTCCCCACCGCTCCCTATCATAAATAACCACCTGGTCACGCTGACCCATTGTCATCACCTAAAAGTTCCTCCTTAACAAGGCCTAGGGGAGAGTTTACCCGTCTCCCTTAGCCTCCTGCTGCCCTGAGCATGCAGCTCTCACTGCCCGCCTGAGATTACCATCCCACTGAGGGCCAGCATTGGAATGTCTTCTGACAGGCACCTAGCAAAACTCTAATCTCTGCCTCTGTCTTCACATGGTAGATACCAGTAACTACACTGGATTTAGGAACCAACACAACCCAGTATGAGCTCATCTTGATCCTTAACTTGTTACATTTACAAAGACTTTATTTCTAAAGAAGGGCACGTCTGAGGTGTTGGGTAGACATGGTGGGTAGACATAGACGCAGAGGCAGTGCACTATTCAACCCAGTGCAACCCCTCCTTTACTTCCTCAGGAAGACTTGGCAGTAGATCTGCAGAGCAGGCCTGCAGTAGACCTGGCTGGATTAGCAGTCCTTCCTCAGTGCTCTTGCAGCCCCTGGACTTTCTCGTCAGAGCACGAAGTGAAGCATCATGGAATGGTCTCATCTCTTCTGCTTCCCCACCATAACTGTGAGCTCTGTGAGGACAGAGGCCTTGTCTGGCCTGGTGAGTTCTGCATCCCAAGTACCCAGCTTAGTGTGAGACACATTGGAGATGCCCAACAAATACGTCCTTTTCCTCAGCACTCTGCACTGTAGTCGGTTACTAAGAATAGGAAAAGCTGTTCTTAGATGTTTCCAGAACTGTGCTGAGCCCATACTGCTCCACTTTGGCCCAACACATACCCTACAGGACACCACTCATTGGTTCCCCAAATGTGTAAGGACCCCACCCTCTCCCTTTCCCTACATCAAATGCCACCCGGTCCCCCTCCCCGGAATCTCAAGTCCACCCAGCCTGTTCTATACACCATGGTCAGAGGGTCAGAGTAGTCAACTCAAAACACAGGTTTCAATATCACCTGCCCCTCCTCAAGCTTTTCTTCACTCCCCACTGCCTGCAGGATAAAGTCCAACTCCTCTGCCCGGCATTCAAGGCCTAGCTTTCCAGCATGGCCTCAGCTCCCACCCATCCACCCTTCATGAGTTCACACGAGCAGCCTGTGCCCTGTCCCTCCAGAACTCTGGCCAGTGTCCCATTCCTGGATGAAATCTTGACGCAGTTTGGGGAAAGAAATAGCCTGTCGGAGAGTCCCCAGCAGGTTTTAGGAGCCTCACTGTCTGTCAGCTGAAAAACAGCTTTATTTTTCCTCTACCGAGTCTCTCTTGGCTTGAGATGCATGGCTGTATATGCTTCTGGCTGGAGGACAGCTCTTCCCTCTCTGGGGCCCCGACTGTGCACTTTGGAGAGGTCAGAATGACCTGATGCTAGAGGGAATTGAGTCTTGAGTCGCTAGGCTGCCTCTGTCACTACCTCCCCCAACCCTACCTCCCAACCAACAGGACAGGGAGCCACAGCCACAGAGCATTCACATTCCATTCAGGTTTGAGGGCATCAGAAGCCCCTGCCCCTGCTTGGCTCTGGGACCCTTGGCCATACCTTGGCTCCTTGCTCCAGATCATATTACGGGCTCAGACCCTTGTATTTAGGCTGGGGTGGGAAGGGGGTCGGTGGGACGGGTGGGGAATGCACAGAAAAATGAAAGAACAGAGATCTTGGGTCTGAGACAGAGACCGAGAAGTGATAAGTAAAGGAGAAAGAGACAAGACATGCACATGCAGAGATGGCAAGCATAAGAGAAAGACACGCAGATCAAAAAAAAAAAAAAAAAAAAAAACAAGAAAAAAAAAAAAAAAAAAAAAAAAAAAAGACTAGACAGATGGAAAGTCAGAGTGACACCAAGAGACAGGCAGCATCCATGACCAAGACAGAGAGAGAAGAAGAAAGTGAGAGGGAAAAAAAGAGGGGGGAAAGAAAAGAGTCAAACGATGAAGAAATGGACAAAGGGGAAAGGAAAGAAGAGATGTTGGAAAAACAGGAGGGGATTCAGGGAGAGAATAAGGGAGGGGGATGGAAGGAGGGAGACGGAAGGAGGGAGTGGAGGAAGGGAGAAACGGTGGAGAAAGACAGAAAGAAAGGAAGTGGTAGAAGGGAGGGAGGGAAGGAGGACTGAAGAGAAGAAAAAAGAACTGAGAAAGTATCACACTGGGGAAAAAAAGCCAGTAAAGAGCAGGACAAAAATTGTCAGGCCTGTCCTGGCTCTTTGCCCTGGTGTGTCCTGGATCAACCTTGGGCCTCAGCCTCAAGCTCGCATTGGTCCAGAGGCTGTGGCTCAGGGCCCTGGTCAACATGACAGGCTTCTTCTGTGCCTATCTTCTTTCTCCTAAATGCTGAGAGTCCCCTCAGAAATTGGGCCCAGTCTCAGTGGGGACTTGGCTCAGAAGGCCAACTAATCAGACAGGGTCACTGAAACTGAAAGACAGAAGTATGGGGCCTTAAAGCTGAATGAAGCTCTTCCATTCAGACTCAAACTCCCCAGTCACCAGGGGCTTGAGTCCATCTCCTTGCCTCCATTATCTCTTGAGATGCACAGGCTGCAAATTCATGAAATGGTCCTTTGGGTTAGCCTCATTCAATCCCTTTTCTACAAATGGAGACCTGGAGGCCTCCAAAGGGGAAAATCCTTGCCCCTGGCCTCACAGCAGCTTAGAGCCAGAAGCAAGATGACCCTCGGGTCTCTCGCCTCCCATCATCTGGGCAAGCACTTTTGGAAGCCAGCCTTAGAGGGCTCCTGATGACTTTCATGCTGTTTCCAGTAAAGCCTGTGCTGATTCTTGGCATGAAGAGAGGAAATGAAGAGGGTAGGGTAGGAATGTAAATAAAGGGAAACTTTGGGATTTCATCTAATATATAATTATAGTATCCATGGCGGTGGCCTTGGCTGCTTCTGCAATGTACTGCCCAGGCTGTGCCCAAGCAGGGGTGGTGTCTTGGGGGTGATGGGGACCCAGCAATGCTCCCTCCATCCAAAGGCTCCCATCTCTCTGGGCTTTTGGAACAACATCTTTGGGCCGGGAGCCTGGACTTGTTTGCAGAAACACATGGCCATCTGGAGACACTGGGAAACAACTCAGCAGATGAGAGCTGAGGATCCTGGGTAGCTCAAAAATGGCATGGGAAGTGCATGGCTAAGAGAAGCAGAGGTCATCGTGCAGACTCAGAGCTCACCTGCAGGTGTGGCCGGGCCAGGACTGCAGAGGCAGGAGGAAGTGTGGGCTTCGGTGGTAGTAGACAGGCAGCTTTTGGTGTCAGGACTGAAAATCTGTTTTCCATATTGCTTCCAACTCATCTGGGCATGCATGGGTCTTTGCATAAAAGATCCCTCTGAACAGATTCCACCCCCTGACCCTCACCATTTCTACATGGCTAGTACTTCTCATGATCTAGTGTGGAAATTTTGAGTTCAGGCTCTGGAAATAACTGAGCTGAATTCAAAGCTTGGCTTCTCCTCTTACTGGCTTTGAAGGCTTTGGTCAAGTTATCTGAACTCTCTGTGCCTTAGTTGCCTAATCTCTTGGATAAGAATAATAGTAATTGCCTTAGAGAGTTGTTTGGAGGATTAAATTAGCTAAGGTTTGTGATAGGTATGTAGGTAGGTAGGCAGACAGACAAATCTCAAGGTAGATACAGAGACACAGAGATAGGGTACATCCTAGGACCACAGCCTGGCACACAGTCGATGTCCCCTGAATATCTGGTAAGAAAGGGAGTGAGAGGCTGTGAATGAGTGAAGGGGAAAAGTCAGTGTCTCCAGATTTTGGCACTGACTTGGAAATGTATTCCAGTCATTCAACAACTATTTATTGGATTCTCTACTGGCATCGGTCACTGTTCTAGGCACCAGGGATACAGGATAAAAAGGCAGACACAGATCCTATTCTATGCAGCTGACAGTCCGATGAGGAAAGACAGACAACAAACAAGCAGATACTAAATCATCACAGCTTTAGTAAGTACATGGCTTTGTGTGTCTCTATGTGTGGCAGGCAGGACATACTGCAGATAATGAGGTCAAGGAAGGCCTCTGTAAGGAGACGACATGACATGTAATTACAAACATGAAGGAGAAAGGGAACCATCATGGGAGCCATCATGGGAAAAGCCAGGAGAGGTCTACCCTGGGGAAAGGGAAGAGGCAGAAGCTAAGACCTTGAGGAAGGAAGAAACCGCTACATTCTAGCAAGAGCCTGGGGACGATGAGGAAAGGGCCATTGTGAGAGATAAAGGTTAAACGTGCTCTCCCACTGGAATGCTGTGAACCCAACAGTGTCAACGTGGCAACACCAGGCCTGATTGCTTAGGTAAAGATTGCTGTCACTGACGGAAAGGACAGTGGTATTCCTCATCCTGCCGTTTATTAAGTACAGACAACGAGCTAGACGCCATCTTGTGCTCTTTACATGTTTCAGTTCATTGAATCCTCACAACCCTATGGGAAAGGTCCTCTTGTGATTCCATTTTACAGATGAAAACCTGAAACTCAGAGAGGTTAAGAAATTTGCTCAAGGCCACACTGTGGGTAGGTGCTGGAGCCGAGGTAAAAATGCCCCTCTGTCTGAGTTCAAAGGCCTAATTTAAAAATATGTACGTGAGGCGGTGAGTGGAGAGGGGCATGTGGATTCGAGATGTCTACTGCCCTCCCCATTGTTGATCTTTGACAAACGGGGTGATCGAGAAAACCCGTCATGAGCACGTGACCTTATGAAAAATTCAAAGCACTTCCTCATCTACTACTCACTTTAATCTTTGTGACGACATGAGGAGGTAAGACTAATCATCTCATTTTATGGATCAGGTTCATAAGCTCCATTTCCCAGATGAGAAGGACGAGCGTCAAGTACCCTACCTGGGGGTCTGCAGGCCGCAATCTGGCTCTGCCTGGCCCCAGTGCTCCTTCCATTGCAAACAGGGCTGTTCTCGCCCTCATGCTCTGACAACCCCACACGTGTGGTGGACAAGGACAGGGAGAGCATGTGGGGCGAGGGGAGGGGAGGGGAGGGTGGGTGTCAGAGTCAGCCTGGCTATGAATCTCAGCTCTACTTCTTCTTGTCATGTGATTTGGGGCAAAATGTTTACCCCTTTAAGCCCCGGTTTTCCCACCGATGAAACAGGAGGTGATGAGTAAGAGGATCCATAGGGTCATGGCAAGGATTACATGATATAGCACATGTCACATCCTGGGTGTGGTTCCTGGCACATGTGCACGCTCAGTCAGCTATTACTACCCCCACTACTGCCAGTATCCAGGAAGTACTGGAGGCACCGAGACTCTGGTAGAGTCTGCAACCCCACCTCAGTGCACCCGCCTTAGAGCACAGAGTGCAACCTTTCCATTGCACAGATGACAACATCAAGGCCAGGGCAGGGGGAAGAACGGGTCCCAGGTCTCACTGGGAGCAAGTGTGGGAATTGCTGTCTGACTCCTGACCTCAGGCTCATTTTTTACAATGCCTTCTCTTCTCCCGGGCCCTGGTTTTCCTTTTACTCCTCTCCTCCAACTCCGCCCAACCCTGCTAAGAAGGAACCCCTCTCCTCCCCCTCCCCTATGGTCCCACCGTGGATGTTGGCACATGGTTGCAGTACCCAGGGTCCCTTGGCATTCTTTTCACAGAGCTGAGGCCACGGAGGTGAAGGACGGGCCTGGGGCAAATCTCCGAATGTGTGGGAATGAGCCCCCCCCCCCCCAGGAATTGGGCCTGGCTGCTGCTGCATGTTTGCTCAGGACCCTTTGGCAGTCATCCATGATTAGAGAAAGGCAAGGCAGCCAAGACAAGACAGAGGCTAATTACCTTGGGTAATAGGAAATTGGGGAACGGCGACAAGAAGGGTGTCTAGGCCTTTAGCCAGGCAAGGGCAGGGACCACGGATGTCTAGGCTGGCCTGACCCATCCACCCTGAGTGGGGATTCCTGCTCGGGGGTCGCTCACCAGTTCCAACAACCCAAGGGTGCAGGAGCTGGCCACACTGTCAGACCTTCTGGGGACCCTCTCCTCTGCTGCTCTTTGTTTGTTTTCATTCAAAAGCAAAACAAATGGAACAAACAAGGAAATTCAATTTAAACAGGGCCCAAATGCTGATGTTTCTGTTTTGCTACACCAGGGTGAGCTTAGGACAGAAAATCAGCCTTGACTTTCACTCCTCTAATTGGTCTCGACCCTGTGGTGCTGTGTAAAATTACATGGATGGAGGGGCTGCAAAAGCAATTGCCTTCCTAGGTGGAGTGGAGAGAGGGAGTGGGCATTCAGAGAGAGAGACAGACAGACCGACAGATGGAGGGACAGAGAGGAATCCAAACTCAGTAAGAAACAGGACAGAGAAACTGAGTTACACACAGACAAACAGAAGTTAAGAGAATAACAAATAGAAAGGCAAAGAAGGAACGGCTGGGAGAATGGCAGACAGACAAAGACAGTGGGCTAGGCAGAATATAGTGACCCACAGAGGGAACGAAAGGCATGAAAGATGAACAGAGATGCAGGGAGGTGCAGTGGGGTGAAACCAAAGTAAGAGAGGCAGGAAAGTAGAGGTAGAAAAGGAGAAGGTGGAAAAGAATGAAAAGAAATCCTGGCGAAAGTAT
Organism: Ursus maritimus; assembly: GCF_017311325.1. Classification (NCBI taxonomy): domain Eukaryota; kingdom Metazoa; phylum Chordata; class Mammalia; order Carnivora; family Ursidae; genus Ursus; species Ursus maritimus. The sequence goes on from NW_024424119.1 coordinate 42,874,257, forward strand.
GCATTTTCTGAACTCTCATGCTGGGGTGGATCGAACACACCTTCACTTTGAAAGTGCTGAATCTACAGAACGAGGAGACGACCTGGATGTTTAGCCCAAGGTCCCAAGATAGAAGTGGCAGCAATGAGATGTGAACTCAGACTACCTGCCTGAGAGACTGGTCCTCCACGCCTGTGCCCCCTGAATCCTATTCCACCTCTGGCAGTGTCCATGGGGGATTGGGTGCCCTGTGCTTAATTAAAACTCTGGGGTCTGGACCCATGTTCTCTTCTCCTCCTATTTCATTCCCATAGGATCCTGGATGGTCATTTTTTCCAAGGCTAGCAGCACCCCAACCTGCCCCATAGGGAATGGCTCATCCAGGAAATGTCCTCGTTAAAGGTACAGATAACCAGTAATGGAGTCAAGGAGAACAAAACAGTAACTATATGCAAGGCATTCTGGCAAAATCCTGTCCGTGGAGTTTCTCACTTAATGCTCTTCCCTTTAACCCCATAAGAGCAAAACAATTACCAGCTCCCTGTTTCCAGAGGAAGACACTATTGTATAGAGCAGTGAGAAATGACTTTTCCCAGGGCAGGTTCTGAGGAAAGGGAAGAATCAGGATTTGCACTCAGCTCAGCCTGTTCCCAAAGCCTGTCTTCCTTCTACTGCCACACACACAGCCTTTTCGACCCAAGAGTAAGAAAACTAATTTTGGTAAAAGGAACGAGCAAGCAGAAAATGAGAAACCCCAAGAACTGACAATGCAACTATTTTAAAACTCAAGACTGAGTTGGTCAGACTTCACGGAAGGAAAGCCACCAGCAGGATGAGACATGGGTCCAAACCACACCCTGGGCTCCTTGTCAGAACAGCCCAGATTCCACAGCCATTAATAAAATCAATTTCAAAAATAAAATAAAGAAGTGTTCAGAGTTAGGGATGACAAGCTCATGACAAGCACATTTCCAGGACAGAAGAAGAAAGGATGGTCCTACTTCAAGGGGTGGGAAGGGGGTAGGGGGTATCAAGAAGAAGGAAAAGAAGAGATGAGGGAAAACGATCGTCACTTCTAAAGGATGTCAACTGCTTTGTCAGCTCTCAGTGTTAACTGCTTTTGGGGTTCCACAAAACATTTCATTGCTCTCTACATAACGGGCCTGTAGGATTTCAGAGTGGCTAATGTCAAAACTCCACACTGTCACTCAGAGACTGGGGTTACTGCTTGCGTCTCAATGGGTAGGAATGATGGGCCAGGGCTCTGTCCCTCTCTGCTAGATGCTACCCCAGGAAGTTGGCAAAGGGAGGGGAAGGGAGTTAAAATTAATTATTAGCACAACAAGAACAACAGTGGTAACAGCTAACACTTCTCACACTCTTACTGGGAGCTCATCACCAAGTGGAGAGCTTTGCGCATTATCTCATCAAATCCTCACGGTCATTATCCCCATTTTCACGGAGGCGGCAGTGGAAGCTCAGAAGGTTGAGAAGCTCACTCAGTGTCACACAGCTGGTAGGTGCAGGGTAGAGACTTGAACCCGGATCTGTCTGCCTGGAGTCTCTGCCCATAATGAGGGACAGAGGAACCAGAAGTCAGCTATCATGAAATCTTTCACGAGTGTTACTTTCTTCATATGATCATAGTTTTTAGAGTTGGAAAAGACCTTACAGCTCTTAATCCAGTCACGTACTTGTATTTTATAGACGGAGTGATCCTAGAGCTCAAGAGGTGTCAGCACTTAGTGATTAAGAAGCTATGGAGTCATGCTCTCAAGATCTGGATCCCAAGTCATCACTTAAGGCCTGAAGCAAATGCTACTTCCTCTAGGAAGTTTGCTGACATGTCCTACCAGAAGAGATCTGATCGTCTATGGTATTTTGGAGATTCCATTCCCAGAGCTCTCACTGTCCCCAGTTGATTTTGCCATTCTGACAAAATAAAACTTGGGCCCCCGTATCTATGAGACCGTCAGTGGCAGAGCCAGGGTCAGAGGCCCAATTTCTAGCGTACAGTGATATTCCTGAGTTTGGTGCATGAATCTGTTGGGTGTTACCAATGAGCCTGAATATGCTGGGTATTCCAAAGGCTGCCATAGTCCTGAGAAAATTGGTATTTTCCAGAGGAAGTAGGGATGGGATGTGGTTTGGAGGCGAAGGAGATTCAGACTGTGGAGGGATAATACTTACTGAGCACATACTTAGTTGCTGTGCTAGGGTGTTTCTTATTTAATTCTCATGCAACTCTACAGCCTAGGTTTTATTATTATTTTTTACTGAGGCGTATGGAGGTAAACCAACTCATCTAAAGTGACATAACTAAAAATGTCAAAGCCAGATCTGAATCCACAGTCTGTGGCCTTTCATACCACCATTAAGTTATAAGTCATTTGAGAATAGAAACTTCCATACCCACATTTTCTAGGTTAGTACCAAGTCATAGGAAGCACTCAGAAAATGTCTGCTGAATGAGCAAATGAGTTATAACTAAGTAAAAATGTGAATGAATGAAAGAAGTGGTGAATAAGTGAATGGATGATGGAGTATAAGAGTGGATGAATAGGGGCGCCTGGGTGGCGCAGTCGTTAAGTGTCTGCCTTCAGCTCAGGGCGTGATCCCGGCGATCTGGGATCGAGCCCCACATCAGGCTCCTCTGCTATGAGCCTGCTTCTTCCTCTCCCACTCCCCCTGCTTGTGTTCCCTCTCTCGCTGGCTGTCTCTATCTCTGTCACATAAATAAATAAAATCTTAAAAAAAAGAAAAAAGAGTGGATGAATAGACGGGTAGATGGATGGATGGAGAAAGAGAGGAAAGGGGAGAGAAAAGGATGGAAGGAGGGAGGGATTAATGTTTAGGTAAATAGATAAGTAAATGGATCACTGAGCAAATAAAAGAAAAACAAATGATTTCAATAATTGGTGAAATTGGTTGCTAAGGGAAGTGGCCTATAGTTTCATAATTAGGGTACATGAAGACAGCATGTCTCTAGAATTCTGTGTAATAGTTTATGATGATTTTATCCCAATGTGACAATACTCACTGAGAACGGAACAAAAGACAGATGAGCCCCCTTTCCCTCTGAGATTAACCAGCTGAGCCTTAGAGTGATTTCCTTCTGCATCTCTAGAAGTTGAATGCAGTGACTCCAATGTACTCTGTGAAGGAGTGATGATGGCATTATTTCTAAGGAGAGCAGCTGAGTCTAGCAAAACAAACTAACAAATATATATATATATGTGTGTGTGTGTGTGTATAAACATATATATATATATATATATGTATATTTCAGATATGCTAATGTAATCTTTTTCAGAGGAGATATCATGGAATTAAGAAAAGAACATCAGGAAGGCATTCCTATTCCAGCCCTTCTTGCTAACTTGCCACGTTCCCTCTCTGGGCTAAGGATTCTTCATTACTAGGAGAAATGGTTCCATACATCTCCAACGGACACTTCTAAACCTCAACATCTCAAGGTCCATGTATGGGCTGGCCTATAAAACATTTGGTTGGCCTGGACAGATTACTCATGCCTTGCCTCCCAGACTTAAAATCGTCCTGTTTCCACTCCCCACACACCCAGCACATCTTACTTGTAGAGACCGTCGGGCTCCAGGCACTTGAAGATGACGGAGTAGATACTGACTTCAGGAACCTCTCCATGGCTTCGACCAGCTGCTACACAAGATGTGCCCAGGCCAGAGAGTAAGTCATCGGCAAAACTCAGGAACTCTCCTGGAGGGAGACAAAGGGAGATGAGCGCTCCAGCTCAGGCCTTGGTGAGCAGACATTCCTGCTGCTGTCCAAACCCATGAAATGTCTGGATATCATTATCAGGAGGATTAGTGGACAAAACAAGCCCAGCATATGAACATGACACAGATTCATATCTAGCCCTCATGACTCTTTGTTTAAATTTATGCTGGCATTTTCTCAATGGAAAAGTGGGCACACTAATACCTACCTTTATGAAACTGCAGCAAGGCTCAAATGAGGTAAATTATTGTGTACTAAAAATGCATGAAAAGGCAACAGGGGGATAGGGCTTTCTGTCCAGAGCAACTTTTCTGGTCTTGTTCCTGCCACTAATTTCCTCTTATTACTTGAGCAAGGCCCTTCCTTCTTGGGATTGCATTCTCCTTCCTGGTATAACAGAGGAGTTGGATCAAGGATGTAAGATAGGTTTCCTATCATGTGGTCACTCTTAGGGCAGTGGCACTAGATACATGACGTGTTATGTTGAGATGGACAGAAACCTGGTCCAGCTGAGAGGGAAAGAGTTCTATGACTGATGAGTGATAAAGGCCATGGGACAGGAAGGGACAGTAGAAGAGCAAGTGCCTTGAACGCCATGATTTCTAAAAGTTGATCTAGGCATTGGATTTTAGGAAGCAGATGAAGTTTACTAGAATATTTTTAAAATTTTGAGATCTAGTCTTAAGTCTGTTAAGAATTTGCTGGATAGCTTGGGGCAAGCAAATTCCCATATCTGTGCCTTAGTTTTCTCCTCTGTACAAAGTGGTAGAATCACTATTAGAGCTTTAAAAAAAAATAAGAACACAGAGGTACACAAAGATTTGAGTTATGTGGACAAACATTACAGTATTATTTATACCAAGAAGAACTGAGAAACAACGAAATGTTCAATGATGTAGAAATAGCAATATCAATTATAATTCAATGATGCAATGGAATATTTTGTAGCTTAAAAATAATACTGTGGAAGAATATGAAATTATATGAAGAGATAGTAAGTTAAAAACAGGCTATGCTATTACAGAATACTCTAATGTTTGTTGGAACTTTTACATGTATATCTATTTAGAAAGAGAAGGAAGAAATTATAGCAAATATATAATAGTGGCTTTGTAAAGTGAGATAAGCAAAATTGAGAAAAAATACCCATTATCTCTGTTTTTAAAAAAATATATACCTAAAATAAACATGTATGACTTTTGTAACAAAGAAAAAAATCAATAAAAATTACTTAAAAATAGATAAAATGAATGAGCCAGACTAATTGTTCTCTAAGTTCCCTTCCAATTCTAAAATTGGATGATGTAGGAGCAAAACAAACATGTGAGTTATTTTATACCACACAGTCTAGAATGATAGGAGGCCTCCCTATGGTTCACTCCTTCTCTTTCTTGTCTGATACGGAATACCTCACACTCTCTACTCACTTACTCTTAGTAACAAACAAGAGGAAGATGTCCATTCGACTAAATCCTCTCTACTGGACATTAAGGACAATCCAATATAATGAAACTGTCATGGAACAGTAATACTGGCCAAGTGTCTGAGAAGACGGTGACCCAAGGAGGCAGGGAACTGGGAGGGCAGAATATACAGATCATCTCCTGTTGGTCTTTCAAAGAAAAGTTTCATTCTTCACTCACAAGTGAATGAGGTTAACACTTGTCTGACTGAACAATCTGGACGGCCCTGGGGATTCACGTAAATGGTTCTATAAAGTATCTGTCCCTATGGTCCAAAATAGCAGAGCTGATGTATAGTGTTGTTTTCTACTTTTTGCAAGGACAACTACAGTTCATGGGCTCGATACACTGGTGACAGAGAAGTGTCTGAATCAGGCTGATGTCTGCAACACGCAGGTTCACCTGCTATTGCCAGACAGACTTGAGACTGAATTCTATTTCCACCATTTACTGCAAGTCTCTTAACCTCTCAAAGTCTCAGTTTTCCTTTCTGTAATATGGGGTCAATAACTCTTACTGAGTTTGGAGTCTAGAAAGAAAGGCTGAGTCTAAGAAGAAATTCTTTGCCTAGAACTAGCAGTTTGGCTAGAAAATGAAAAGGTAAATGAAAGCTTTATTCATCGAAGATTTTGCCCTCCCCTATTTCTTCCATAGGTTTCTTACGTCAGCTTCTTCCGTAGTAAAATCATAAACCAACAATGTCTCTCTGCCAATAGGTACCAAAGCAGAACAGTGTATAGGGTGAAAAACGAAGAAAGGGGGAAAAGCATGGAATAACTCACAGGAGGGAGTAAGGGCTTTGTTTCTTTTGGTTTCTTAGGATTTCAAGTCTGGCAGCTTACATTTGTTTTCTTTGAGCTTGGATCCATGTCTGTCTGCTTTTCAATTTGTTTCTAGATAGCCATTGAAAGAGTTGGCCCCTCATGAGGGAATTCAGTATTCCTGTGGCCTGTATTAACTATCTTCAAGCCAAAATATGGTTGACATTCATTTGCAAATGGGCATAGCTTTCCAGATAGTTCAATCCATTTCAGAATAATTTGGACCCTGGATAAAAGCCTCATAATACGTCTGATAGGTCAGTAAGACAGGCACACTGTTCTAAGGTTTACAGGTTTAGTTCAAGTGAAGAAACTGGAGAGCATGGCATATATAACAAGTCATACCGAGGACATTCTAAGGACACGTAGTGCCCAGTTCTATTTGGGACTAAATACACATAATAACCCTCAAGTGAAAAGAATTAAAAGAAAACTGACATTTAGTACCAGATTTTCTTTTTTTCATTTGTCACAATACTCAATCCTAATGAGTTACATGTTAATATCTCTGTTGTAAAGCTAAGATTAAGCTCCAAATTTAGGGAAGGACAGAGCTAAGATTTGAACTCAGATCCTCCTAATTCCAAAGCCATACCTTTTTTTTTTATACTATGCTGCCTCCTAGGGAAAGTTTAAAAACAATAGCGTTAGAAAGTGAGCTTTCTCAATTCTGTTCAGTCTGCAGTTGAACACATGCCACTCTTAGTTCTATAGGCTTGGGGAATTAAACAATAAAAGAAATGGTCCCTGGCCTTCTACAGTTTGTAATCTGACAACAGGAAGGGTTCTCAAATACAAGAACAGACTCATAAAGTAAAATATAGGATTGCTTTTCTTGGCACTCTATTCCAGAAGGTTTAAATGTAACCTAGGTGGAGACAGGTGAATGAGGTGCTCCTTCACTGTCCTTGCTCACTTAAGAGGAGGGGATACTAAGGAAGGCCTGGAGGCTTCTCTATGCACACATGAAAATCAGTATATTCAACACATGCATCAGGGTTCCATGATACACCGTACCCTAAGTCTGGCAGTGGGACAACTCAACCAACAATACTACAGCACAGTGGTTAAGAGGCTGAGTTCTGAATTTATGCTGCCTAGGATTAAATCCTGGTTCACCCCTGATTACAGCTTGCCTTGGACAGGTTCCTTGACTCTCTACATCTGTTTTCTCACATGTAAAATGGGTATAATAATAGTATCAAACTTACAGCGTTGTTAATATCATATAAAAATTACATATATTGCTTACAAATCAATTTGCACAATGTCTGGCATACACTAAGGGCTCAAGAATACGTTAACTACCATTATTGTTTTTGTTATTAATGTCATCATAACAGAGGAGATAAGGACCCTCAGATATATATATATATATATATTTTATAACTCAACCTTTGGGTAAAATCCTATCCTTTTCCAGGGACAACTGAAGCCTAGAGAAGGAAAGTGGCATGTCCGGGGCCACACACAAAGTAGAAGGTCGACTTGGGACAAAAACTTCATCTCTTGACTCTTGGAGCCTATGTGATAATTCCTATCACCCAGCCAAGAGACAAAATCGCTGAAAACTGCAGACGTTGCTCTTCAATGTCTGACCAGCTATAGTCGACCTGAACGTGAGCTCTACTTACCATGTGCCAGGCGCTGTGTGAGGCACACAGTTCCACCTGGCCATGTTCTTAAACTTGGACTCCCTGAGAAGGATAAAAAGCCCAGGAGAGACAGAGGTAGTTCAACAGGTTTCCACTATGTAAGATACTCTAGCAGTGGTTTGCCAAACAAAGTATGCAGAACTCCAGGGTTGAGAAGGAGTGGCAGGCGTGGCAGGTAGGGGCTGAAGTCTGTCTCCTCCTATACCCACGCTGACTTCAAACCAGAGCAACACCAGTCTGATCTCTTTTATACACTGATGGTCCATGTTTTATTTAAGTTGGGGAAAAAAACGTTTTAAAAATGTTGGCTTCTAAATTTTATTGCTACAAATGTTTGAATCCTAAGACCCTGGCACATTCCCTGATAGCATTACAGAGGTTCAGGAATGTTGCAGCCCCACTCAAGGCTTCGCAGCCACACCGGGGCAGAGTCCAGAGTGAAACCTATCTCTTTTGCTTCCGAGCTCCATGTGCCTTCCACTGGGACACTCTGCCTACAGGAGCTCTGTCCCCAACTCTCTGGCATGTCACGGCTGAGCGGCAGAATCCTCCCAGACCCAGGCTGCTGCCGCCACCGCCTCACCCATGCCTGTCCAAGATTCTAACATTCTTTCTCTGTTTTTCTTTCCTTGAAAACAGATAGGGAGTTGGGAGTCGCTGTACAGGAATGTGCCTGTTCCCCATTATGGCTCTTCTGGGGCTGTAACCCGAGTGGGCTTGGGCCAGACCCCCACACATTTCTTTATCCACTCAGACTCAAGCCTTGCTCTCATTACAATCCACAGAAAAGGTCAATCACTATTCTACTGAAGCTTCAGAACCAACCCAACAAAGCACAGAGTCATTTTTCTAAAGGCCCCACCCCCTGCCTCAATGCCCTCTCCTTTTATCACTCCCTCAAATCCTCTGCCTCCTCATTTTCTCTCTCTCTCTCTCTGTTTCTCCTCTCACTTCTGATTGAGTTGAGGTCACAGTCAAAGCCGGCCACAAGAGCAAATTGAAAACAGGCTGGGAAAAAAGCAGCAAAGAATTCCAAAATATAAGGGGCGGGAGGAGTGAGTTATTTAGCCCAGGTGGGGAGAAAGGTCCCCAGCTCTGGCCTCCATGTTCTTTTCAGGAAACGCCGAGGGGATTTGGAGGCCACTCTTGGCCTAGCCTCCCTCTAACCTGCGGATGCTCCTTGCTGCAGAGCCAAGGAGGGGCAGGGCTCTGCACTTCCCACCTTTCCTTTACGTGGGCAAATGCAGACATTCATTCAGAGACCCTGTCACTGACAAGATGCATTTTTTGAGGGCCTCAGCTGCAGTTGATTTGTTTCTTCCAAAACATGTTTTGTTTCGTTTTGTTTTGTTTTTAAAGCTGAGGAACGGGTGTCTGATTCTCACCTTTATCTTAATGGCACCATGAGGTGGAGGAAAGATAGTGGGTTTGGGGGGGCAGATGAGACCTGGTTTTGAAGCCAGCCTCCACCACTTGAGAACTATACTATCTAGGGATGGACGATTAAACTCTCAGAGACTGCCGCTTCACCATCAGAGAAACACGTGAGGGATAAACATGTGCAGTATTCCTGCGACACGCATGCTGTACCAATGTGAGTGCCCCCCATTCCTGCCACCATACTTCCATTAGGTCTCATCAGTTCGTCTGATGGCAAAATTTTTAATGCTGAAACACAGCTGCTTTTAGATACATTATATAATACCTAAGTCCCTAGAACTTTTTTTTTTCCCCAAAAGAACTAATTTTTAAAAAGAAGGGAGGGAAGACAGACGGAAGGCAGGTAAAGAGAAAAGGAGAGTGGAAAAGGAAATGTTTATTTCACTGTTACTGTATGGCATCACACTTTTACTTCCATTGTCTTGATTAAACATTCAAAAATAACCCCATCTTTATTAATATTCAATACAATTTTAAGATTTAGGTTAATTGTGCTTTTACAAATGAGGAAACAGGTTGAAGGAGGGCTAAGTGACTTACCTAATGGGATCCTATGCTTTTTCTACCGCACCTGTGCCCTCAGACTGGGAGATGCTGTGTCAGCAAGATTTGTGTTCTGGTCACCTCTGTGTCGCGAGGACCCACTATAAGGCTGGCTGTGCAGATATATGTGGCAGGCTACGAAACTGAACTTTAGTGGCCGATGCCTGGATCCATCCCCGTCTCCCCAACACTGGCACTGAACATGAGAACTCTCTTTTGGGAAAGCCAGGCTGCCTCATGTGTGACCTCTTTGAGGGGTGCATAGAACTCCCATGGTATGACAGAGAAGGGACTGCCAAAAAGGCAATGGTGGTCCAGTGAACATCTACGGAGAACCTTATGTGACAAAAGTTGTGTGAGGGGACTCCTGGCTCATCCCCACGCCAGTCCTCAAGTAGACATCTGTTGGTTGGACCTGCTCTAAACCCATGCCTCCTTCTACTAAGAGCACCCCGATTTTCCACCAGGGAACCTCTCCCCCGATTTCAATCTATATGATTTTGCCGGAGGTAAGGCCTCCTTCCTCCTCCAGAGACGGATATGTGGTCAGCGACCTGCTATTCCATGTCAGAGGCCAATGAGAGATGAACAAGTGACTCAGGCCTGATCAATCAGACTAACTCCTGGGACAGCGTCCAAGTCCTGATGATGACATCATTGAAGCCTTGGATCGGTTGGGTCTGAAGCTAGATATACCCTTGGATATTTCAAATACATGAGTCAGTATTTTCCCTTTTCTGCCAAAGTACTTTCCATTTGTTTTCTGTTACTTGCAACCAGGAGTCCTACCAGATACAAATCCTATGAAGTAGATTTTATGATTGCTATTCTATAAATGAAAAAAAAAAAAAGGCTCACAAGTCTCAAGCAGATTGCCTAAGGTCACGCTCCATCTAAATAACAAGCCTGAACTTCAAATCCACAGCTCTCAGACGGCAAAACCTGAGCCTTCCCATATCCCTAGGGCAAGGGATACAAAGATTCTATTATTCAATAAAAATCACTGAGAATTTCCAATTCCTGCTTTCTCTAACCCTGTCTTCTGACCTCAATGGCTACACTGTCTTCCTTACTCATTCCAGCGATGCTGGCGTTCTTCCTCCTCCTCTAACATGCCATGCATGCTCCAACCACAGGGCCTTTGCACCTGTGGCTTTGATGCCTGAAGAGCTCTTCCCCACATTTTTGCATGAGCACTCCTTCTCCTTGCCTAGATGGCTGCTTAAATGCCATGTCCTCAGAAAGGCCTTTCCAGCTTACTCAGTCTCATCTAATTGCTCTCTATCCCCTTTTCTACTTTATTTCTCTTCATAAAACTTATCAATCTCTCTCATATGCTGATGAATTATTGTATTGTCTGTATCCCCCACTATGAGCTCCACGAGGAAAGGACTTTGTTTGCTTACCACAGTGACTATGCACAGCAGATTCTCCATAAATATTTGTCTAGGGAGTGAATGTATTTACTGGGTACTGTAACCTGAGGTGATGGCTGGGAACACAACATGAAGAAGAAGGTCTTAGTTTGTATTCCCTGGAAAGCAGAGACTAAGAGAAGGGTTTGGGTACAGACGGTTTATTTGGGAGGTGATTCTAAGAAGCGGGCATGCGGGAGAGGAAAGAATCAAATAAGGGAAAGGGAACATCAATATAGATGTGTGTCATTATGTTTGCCACCATGAGTGAAGGGGAATGCGAACTCTATCCTACAGGGACCTTCTAAGAAGTGAAAGAAAGGTCTCCTAGAATTATTTGGCTGAAAGCTAGGAGCTAGAGAATGTATTCCTTGATTCCTGAGGACCACTGGTTGAGAGCCTCAGCAAGAGTAAAAATTTCCCCACACTTTTTTTTTTTTTTCCAGCTGTGCATGCACGTGGGCACAGGGAGCTCTTTGTCTTGTACAATGCCATGGGGAAGAAACTGGAAGCTTGCTTCTAAGGCCACTGTCAGTACAAGGTGAGCCTTGGTGTAGACAGTACTTCCCACCACAGCTGCAGCTGAAATAGCTATGGGCCAAGAGGTTATGGCATGGCCCCAGAGGTGTCTGCCGCAAAGACCCAGTCTCGGCCTTTGAGAAATTCATAGAAAGAGCAACTGATGTGCCTTTCTCACTGAGGTCTAGGACGGACCTGTTAACCCCACTGTTGAAACAGTCCACAAACAGTTATTAAACACCCAACAGGTTTCAAGGAAAGGACGACCCACTGTGGACGTAGCACTGAGCCACCCTCTCCCTGTGGTGCTCACAGCTTAACAAGGCAGAATTGCAGTGGTTGCTTTTATGAGCGACCCCCCAAAGAGTCCTGCGACTTAGTTATTAATACAGAATTTAATAATATTAACTTCAGTATTAATACGCACGTGGCTAGTAGAGCCTGCCCTTTTCTACAGTTGGATTAATCAGGGTCATACAAGCCCTCGTCATCCCCACCATCCTGAGGACAAATGAGGCTAATGCATTTGGCTGGAGTGGGTATTGCTAACATGTGTGAGGAGAGCTGGTCCGGGGACCGGCCGGGCTGCGCAGAGGGAGCAAGGTGGAAGGACAGCCAAAGCCCCCTTGCCGTCACTCTCTGAGGACCACGGTGTATATTTACTGCCCTCGCAACGCGCATCTACGGAGGGTTTTCTCGTCTGCCTTTCCTTTTTCAACGTGCATTCCTAAGCGTTACACTATGGTGAAGTGGAAAGAACCAAATGTACAAAATGTGCTTCTCATCAGAGTCTCAGTTCCTCTAACACTTCCAACTTTCTCTGGGCCGAGCACTTCATTCAACATCTCCCTCCCTGGGTAAAGAGGCAGGAATCTTTTGTGCTGATGGTGGGCCTGAAGGGCCCCTCTGACCGCAGGTGTAATGAAACAGCACTTAGTCTGGTGGAGCTGGGGTTACTACCCTCATTTCGTCCAGAAGGGAGGCTCAGAGAGTTGGGGCACGTTGCTCAACCACACAGCTACTACCCACTGAAGCTATGCCTTGAACCCAGGCTGACCCTATTCCAGAGCCTTTGGGGTTTTTCACAATCACACGCACTTCCTCATTGTTCTGTCTCTCTGGGCCTCAGTCTCCTTGTCTCTTAAAGGAGGATGTCAGTATCTACTCTGCAAGAGGGTCATTATATATATATATAAAAGTGGTTGATGATCTCCAAAGTGTGGTGTGCATGTAAGGGACTGTTGTTGGGGTGAGTCCACAGAGTGCCAGGCAAGAGGACGAAAATGTCAGATGCATGTTTCCATACTTAGGAGGAGGGACAGGAGGCCATCCTTTGGGAACGACTGGGGTATGTCGCTGTTCAGCCCCAAGGACACACAAAATGGGATGGTGAAGAAACTTTACCAACCTGGAAACATACCCATCAGTGGCACAGAGGAATTCCAGTGTCACAGGAAGGAGAAAGGCATGGGGGCATGAGGATACGATAATGCAGGGGAATGTAGGGCTAGCATCCTGGGACTGGAACCTCCAGAACTCTTAGCCCTGGAAAGCCGGCTTCTCTTCCTTCAGTGCAGCGGAAGTCCTATACCTCCTCAGAGCCCTCACACCACCCTATCTACAGCAGACCTATGCTGCCTACCTACTCTCTTAGTCCTCATCACAGAACTCTTGATTTTCTTCTAAGCACCTATAGTTACCGTGCTTAGTTATTTACCTCCTTATTTTCATTTGATTACTGAAATGTCAGCTCCATGAGTGCAGAAGCTTTATCCTTCATGTTCCATCTTGCTCACGGTTTCCCAGGGTCTAGCAAAGAGGGGGGTGGGGAGGACACAGTAACCATTCATTAAAGATCCACTGAATGAATCAGGGAGTGGTGAGGCCAGAGAGGTAACCAACTAATGACTCAGCCTCGACTTTGCAAACTTGGGGAGACAACTTATGCTTTCGCTCATATCTGATATCTCTCCAAAAGCTTTCCTTGGCCACCCTTCCATCCAGCAAGGATCAGGTACCATACGATGGGTTCCCATAATGCTCTCGTTTCCCACTAATGTGGTCCTTAACCCACTGGCCTGCAATCACCTGTTTAGTGTCTCCCTCACCCAGTGACGAGGAGGAGGACTTATGGAAAGGGGCCTGGCCTGTCTTACTCATCATCTGAGTCCTGTGCCTGGGTGTGCAGAATGATCAAGTAGATAAGCTAGCATGCCCTCCTTCCCAGCTAGAAGAAGGCCCACTAGGGAAGGGGTGGACTAGGGTTTCCCTGCACACCAACTTTTGAATGGTGTTGGGAAGGGCAATCCCAAGAGGCCAGTGGATCTTGTGTGAAAGAACACTGAATCCAGGGTCAAGGGGCATGAGCTGCACCCCTGTCTTCCTATAAGACTGTGCAAATCTTTTCACATCTCTGCCAGAGCAAATGGCCATAAACAGAAAGAGAGTGCATCAGACACTTGCCCAGCCTTTACCTGATTTGATCTTGTAACTAATCCCAACATTGAGACCCTCTTTATTTTCCTCTATATATGCCTATCACTTTGCTTTCTCAGCCTGAGCCTCCCTGGGCTTTGTCTAGGTGGTAGATCCCCACACCCCAGGAAATTTCCCTCATTAGTAGTATTGCTTCTTGATCTCTGCCCAACCCTGGTGTTTCTACCCAGCCAAGCCTTCTGCTACATCACCTTAGCACCCATACTGGCTGTCCCTGAATCCTTTGACTCTTGTCTCTCTTTCTGATGAAGATTACCACTCTCTTCTTACAACCCTCTCCTTTTGTAAAGCCCTTTAAAGTTTACAGTGCATGCCCCTACCTCCTTTGCCATCATATTCAGGCTTCACGAGCGCTCAGTGAGGTGGGCAAGATGGGATAGAAGTAAAAATTCCCATTTTACAGAAAGGGAAACTGAAGCTCAGGAAAGCAATATGTCTACCAAAGAGGCCCTGGAGCTGGATCCCACATTTCCTGACTCGTGATCCAGTGTTTTAGTAGCTGGGCCATGTGCTCTTGTCTCCTCCTCCAGACCTTGATCCCAGCTGTGACTAACACAGCTTTCACAGCCACGCCCTGAAGTACCTAAGGAGGCAGTCGCCCTCCTGAGCCCTCCACACATTTACTGACTTAGACAATTACATTTACTATGACATCAGTATCAAATCCCTGTTGGGGAGGGAAGAATAGCAGAAAAGGCCACACTGTGCTCCTGGGTTTTAGATCCTGGCTTTGCAAATGACTCCTCTAAGCAAGTTACTTAATCTCTCTAATCCTCCTTTTCTTCAACTGAAAAATGCATGTGAAAATGCCTACCTCAACAGAATCAACAGAATCATACTGAGAGTTAATTCAGACGATGTATGCAAAGCACTTAGTACAGTGCCTGGCGCACAGTGAACAGTCAGTAAGTGGCAGCTTTAGTGTTGTTATTACTTTTATTATGGAAAATACCAATTTGTAAGACATTTCTTTTTTTTTTTTTTTAAGATTTTTATTTATTTATTTGACAGAGAGAGAGACAGCCAGCGAGAGAGGGAACACAAACAGCAGGAGCGCGAGAGGAAGAAGCAGGCTCCCAGCAGAGCGGGAAGCCAGATGCGGGGCTCGATCCCAGGCCAAAGGCAGATGCTTAACGACTGAGCCACCCAGGTGCCCCAATTTGTAAAACATTTCATTTGAGGTAAGTGGTAGAGGAGAAATTCGACAATCCAGGGAAAAGTGAATTATCCTCCTGAATTTAGCACCTCTCCCTCTGCCCAAACCAGACTGCATAAACTATGTGCTCTGAGATTAAAATGTGCTGAATGCCCAAACTTCCCTCCCTTTTCTAAATATAAACGTCAAAGACTGCGGTTAGCAGACAGCTGGGATATCTTCCATAGATAAGGGAGCCTGTTTGTCTTTCTTGGTCTCTCCTGGGGTGGGGCCAAGCTTCAAACTCAAATCTGACCAGGAGTCTCCAAAGGTAGCCTCTGGGGACCTGAGTAAGGCACCAGGAATGAATGAGGTCCGAAGGCCATTCCATTCCCCCAGCCAACTTCCCCCAAAACACACATGCTCTTTCTCTCTCTCACACACACACACACGCACACATGTACACACACACGCACAAATGCACATCCCTCTCCTCATTCCATCCCTGTGCCCAGCCCTTACAGCAGGGAGACTCCAGGAAGGTGGAGAGAAGGCCAGCAAAGATGAGTCAGTTTTTCTAGTCGTGCAAGCAACACCATTCCACCAGGCTGAGGTGAATCACTGAGAAGAGGTGGGACCTGGGAGGTGGCAGAGAGAGGTATATTTCCAAATGAAAGAAAGAGAGAGAAGGAAATAGGAAGGAACAGAGAAAGAGTTATTAGAAAAAGAACCACAGCCAGGAAATACTCAGAGACAGAGAGGCTGAAGGACAAATAGAGCAACAGAAAGGAGCAGAGAGAGAAAGAGAGTCACACACAGATGGAGAGACTGAAGGAGAGACAAAGAGACCGAGATCAAAACAGAGATAAAAGGAGATAGAAGGAGACCAAGACTAAGAGAAACAAGAAGACAGAGAGGGAGGAACAGTACTATCCCAAAAGAGAAAGGGAAAATATGAAGACAGAAAAAGAAACAGGAGG